>NC_133794.1:4852045-4990766 GCF_003597395.2 Chelonoidis abingdonii
GGTGGGTCATTGGCAGGGGGCTCTGGGGAGGGACATGGGGCAGGGGGTGAGGGATTAATTGACGACTGGGGTGCAGTCCTGTGAGGAAAGGTTGGGGGGCTCATTGATGGGGAGCCCTGAAAGGGGAGAGGAGAGGCTCCTGTGAGGGAGTTTGGCAGGGGGGAGCTCACTGAGAAGGGGCTGCTTTGCAGGGGAGGGGGGGTTCCCACAGGGAGCTCTGTGAGGGGAGAGGGGCGGGGGCTCTGTGAGGGGCAGTTGCACAGGGAAGGGGGGTCTGACTGATTGGGACTAGGGTGTGATTGTGGGAAAGGGGAGGGTCTCGGGGAGGAGCAGTAAGAGGCTCTGAAAGAAGAGAGGGCAGTTTCTACAGAAGTGGGTGAAATGATTTGAGCAGAGAGCTGGGGATAGAACCCCAGGGTCCTGGCTCCCGACATCTCTCCCCACCCCCAGTTCATTAGACCCCACTGACCTAGGAGTCTTGGCACTTAGTTTTCTATGTCAGCCTCTGTTCTGCTGCCCTGACCCTGCAGCGAGGTTGCTCCGTGCAGCCATTGCCCCAAAAGTCCCAGCCCTGGGGGCTGCGATGATGACTTGTCAGGAGAGCCCAAGGGCAGCAACTAATGTGGTGACCGTTACCGGAAATAATACCCCTGACTGCAATATCTGCTCACATAGCCCTTGTCTAGCTCAGCTCCTTCCTCACACTGGGGTCGCAAGCAGAAGGCATCTACGGGTAGAAATTCAGGACACGTTTTGGGTTGTCTTGAGCCCACTTCTTGTTGGATGTACCCCTGAGCCTCTGACACTTACCTTCTTTCCAGATCAGCGGGCAGCTTTCTCCACGCCTCTTCCGCAAGCTGCCCCCAAGGGTGTGCGTTTCCCTGAAGAATATTGTTGATGAAGATTTCTTGTGTGCAGGGTAAGATGAGGCATTTTGCTTTGGCAGGTTGGCAGGGCCATCCATCGTTCTCAGCTTGACTTCCATTGTGGGCAGGTGGGGGGCAGACAAACTCATGGGGAGTTTCCCTGCCCAGCAAGTTTGGCGAGATGGGGATGTGAATGCATATGAATGCTCTGGGCTGAGCTATGATCATGTTCTTATCTTCCAGACACATCTTCCTCGGCTTCTCCAAGTGCGGGAGGTACGTCTTGTCATATACCAGCAACAGCGGCGACGACGACTTCTCCTTCTACATCTACCACCTCTATTGGTGGGAATTCAACGTGCACAGCAAGCTGAAGCTGGTATGTATGATGCCCCCAGTCTGGCACTGGAGGAGGGACGGCTCCTGAAGCAACTGAGCATGGTGAAGGGTTCACAAGGAATGAAGACCCACTTCCTGCAGATATTCCCCCTTTGGGCTGTGATCCAGAGGGATCGAATGTTAAACAGGGTTAGGTGTGGCTGGTGCTTGGAAGGGAGATTTCAAAGGAGAACCCAGAAGGGGAATTGGGGATTCAGTAGGGGACACTCTTTCCTTTGAGTCATTGCCCCTGTATGAGACTAGAGGGTGCTGTGTTGACCATTGTTGACCAGTCCGGTTGTAGGAGGTACTATGGTGCAAAAGGCATCACCTTTTAAACAAGGCATAAAACTGACTTCTCGATCGGGTGCAATTTGCTAGAGTTGAGGAGCTGCTGTCCTCAGATCCCTAACCAGCTCATTACATTTTGCCTCCCTAAATTTCCCCCACGGTTTCAGTTCTTCCTGTGCTAAATGCTAGTGCAATGTTGCTGTGCCCTGTCAAACTACTGTTGTGCTTCACCCCAGAGGCAGCTGTATGCAGTGATTCTTTTATGTAATCAGTTTGTAACGATAAAGCATTTTGAGACCCTCCTGAGTGAAAAGGGGCATCCAAAATGTAAAATCACCTATCTTCTCTGTGCCAAACCAAACATCTTTCAGAGACTGCCTGTTCTCGGCTAAGGGTATGTCTACACTACGAAATTAGGTTGATTTTATAGAAGTCGATTTTATACAGTCAGTTGTGTAGGTCGACGGAACTGTGTTGGTTGTATAGACACATTGCTTATAAAATTGACCTAATGCAGCTAAATTCGACCTAACCTCATAGTGTAGACCAGGGCTAAGCCTCTTAAAAGACCTTCCCAAGTAACTTGGGCCCTATGAAGAGTGACAGAGACCTGTGGCACCTTATGGACTAACAGAAGTATTGGAGCATGAGCTTTCGGGGGTGAATACCCACTTCGTCAGGCCCTACAGTTGTCTAGTGGTGGTTCTAATTCCAGATCCCACTGCTTGGTCGTCTGTTTTTTCACATCAGGTTTCAATCTGATTTGCTCTGTTCCCGTAGGTGCGACAGGTTCGCTTGTTTCAAGATGAAGAAATCTACAGTGACCTTTACCTGACTGTGTGTGAATGGCCCAGTGACTCCTCCAAGGTCATCGTCTTTGGCTTCAAGTGAGTTCCATTGAATGAGCCCATCTTGGGGGATGAGGGAGTGAATTGGCCAGAATTTAAGTTCCCTCCTGCACTCCCAGCTTCACATCCTCCCATAAAAAGTTAAAGACTGAGGCACCCCTAGCAAATTCTTCATTGCTGCTACCAGCCTCCTCCTTGAGGTTTCTGGGTGATACAGTCCTGCCTCTTTAAAATAGTTATAAATACTTCACGTAACACACAAGTATAGGACTGACAGCCTTGGAAACTGATGTCTTCGTCCTAGCCACAGATTGGGTGCAGCCTGGTCAGCGCAGACCAAGCCTTTCCTTCAGCCTCCCCCTGCCTGCGGGCATACACCGTCAGCTCACCCCAGCCCTAGAAGATGGCGTGTCTAAGGCTGTCAGGAGTGGGGAAGTGGTGCTTTGGGATATTAAGGGAGAGCTATGGCTCATTTACACTCCCACCTCTTCCTGAGCTGAATCTAAGGTTGGAAGAGCCAAATGCCCTGACCTGGCAAATAAGAGAGGCTGGTGGGGTGCATCTGCTGTGGTTGGTTAGCAGAATACAAACTCCTGTCGAAAGAGGCTGCATTAGGGTTCCAGATCAGGCCACTTATCAGTTGAAATCGTTTGACTTCCCTTGTTTCTTTGTTCACGTTTTGAAAAAAAAAAACTGTTTTGTTCTCCATCTGTTTTTAATTACTCTAAATATTTAGTTTGTGTGTGTTAGATTGGCAAAGACGGGTGTGTTTTTGCTTTTTCCTCTGCATTGTATTTGTTTGTGATACGATAGTGCCTAGAAACCCTAGTCATGGGCCAGGACCCCATTGTGCTAGGCGCTGCACAAACTGAACCAAAAGACTGTCCCTGCCCCGGAAAGCTTGCAATCAAAGTAAATGTTGACATTTTAATCACCTAAGCAGTAACTGGGAGTGGGGCTGGAAGCTCTCAGTGTAATGTCACTGCATGTGAAACATGTTCTTAAATATCCAAGAGCAATTCAGTCCTGCCTCTTAGCCCCGAGGCTCTTGTAAAAGAAAAAGAACAGTTTAATTTAGTAGCGGCTCCAGTTTTGATTAAACTCTTTGAAGAGAGAATCTCATCGCCCCCTCTCCCATGTAACGACTGGCTAATAGGCCTGATTTGCAAGCTAGGACAGAGACCAGGGATGGAAGATGTGGGTTTAAAAGAGGGAGATGAGGGTTTGAATCCCTGAACTTCTCTGAAAGTGACCAAAGGTGTCTCCTGTCTCCCTGGCAGCACACGCTCTGCAAACGGCCTGCTGATGAACATGATGATGATGAGTGATGAAAACCATCGGGATATTTACATCAGCACGGTGGCCATGCCCCCACTCATGTACTGTCCTGGCTGCAGGGATATGGCCCTCGCACATCCAGGTGAGCCAGGGAACGGTTCCCTAGCTGTAGAGAATATGTTCACCAGGGAAGCTGATGTGCATCTTCCTAAGGGGGTCGGATGAGGCAAGCCGTGACGCTCGGAGGTTTGGTGAAGGTGGGGTGATAGACTTGGTGATGGGACAGAGTGAGGTCTCCTGATTTATTTAGGGGACAGTTGGGACTCCTGGGTCCTCTTGCCAGCTCTTCCACTGACTTGCTGCATGATCTTTGGGCAAGCTTTCATCCTCCATGCCTCAGTTTCCCCATAAGCTCACACAATGAGGATAATGTAATCGGGCTCCTGGTGGGATTTGTTCAGTGTTAGTAAAGGAAATATTCTTACCCTGCCAGGTGATAGGCATGTTCAGTGTGGGTGACTCTGGGACTGACTGCTTGTCTCCCATGTGCTATCTGACCCCCAGCTATTCTCGTCTTTTGGGCAGGGATGGTCTCACTTGTCCCTCTTCTTGTGTGTTCTCAGGGGACCCAAACGCCCACTGCCTGCAGCACGGCTTCATGCTGCACACAAAGTACCAGGTGGTCTATCCTTTCCCCACATTCCAGCCAGCCTTCCAGCTCAAGAAGGACCAGGTGGTGCTGCTGAACACCAGCTACTCCCTCGTAGCATGTGCTGTTTCCGTACACACCGCAGGTAAGCGCCGCGCCTCTCTGGGGCAGCTGGAACTGGAGAGTGCTAACGTGCATGGATTTCTTTCTGGGAAGAAGCCGTGTTCGGAATTCCGGGCCTCGCTGGGTGTTTCAGCAAGGTCAACAGCAAGGCTTTGGATGTGTGGGGATGGCTGCTTAGTTTAGTCCATCTAGCCAGGGTATCTTCTCTCCCTCATCTGGAATTTGAAGGGACCATTAGCGCATCGAGTCTGAGCTCCTGTATAACACAGGCCAGAGAACTTCATTGCCATCCTTCTCTTGCAACCGGCTTGAGCATCGCAGCTACTGAGTGTGGTGCTTTCAGCAACCCCCAGGCCTGTGGCTTGGCCAGGGGTTGGAAACTCCTGGCTTCAGAAGGAGTGTGAGGCTGTGAAACCACTGCTCAGAAGGAGGAACAGGGGTCGGTGGAAGGTCAGGCATCTTGCAAGTCACTGGGCGTAGAGATGAGTAAGTGGTGCGCAGGAGAGCTGGCAGGCCCAGCTTCCCAGGGTAATGTAGGGCATCCTTTGTAGCCTCAGGTGGTTTCAAGGTACATCAGACCTCAGGTTCTCATTCCCCCATTTAACAGCTGCTGAACCACCTAAGAACAAAGCAACCACCTCGGCCTTGTTGGAGTTTGGATTTCCAGCTTCAAATGGTCTCAAGCACTAACCTCGAGGGAGGGAAGGATGGTCTTATGGCCGCTTTCTATTGCAGTAGGGCCCAATGGCCTGCTGTGCCAGGTGCTGCACAATCAGATGTCCCTGCCCCAAAGAGCTTGCAATGTAAGAAAACCAGCAGAGGAAGTGTGGGGGCCGGGGGGAGGGAGCCTCTCAGTTTATATGTAGTAGACCAGAGGTCTCAAATACACGGCCCGCAAAGTTATTTGCTGCAGCCTACCAAGCTCCCCGCCTGCCCCCCCGCACACCTGCGGCCACCTAGCTCCCCTCCCCCGCCACCTCCCCTCCCACCCCAGCGTGCCACGTCTCCACTCCTCTGCCTACCTCCAGGTGCTTCCTGCTGCCAAACAGCTGTTTGGCAGCGCTTAGCGTTTTCCAGGAGGGAGAGGGAGAAGACGGTGGCGGGGGGGGCGGGATTTGACGGGTTGGGAATGGGCGACTCTTGAGAGGTGGGGGAGGGTAGTGGGGTTCAGTGATGAGCCCTCAGCCAATTACTAGTCCTCGTGTGGCCCTCATGGTGGATTGAGATCCTGTAGCAGACAGTGTGGTCTGGTGGCTGGGTATTGGACTGGGACCCAAGAGACCCGGGTTCTACTCCTGTTCTACCACTGACCTGCTGGTTGATCCTGGGCAAGTCACTTCCTCTTCCCCTGCCTTAATTTCCCCATCTGTAAAATGGGAAGGATGATACCAACCTCCTTTGTAAGGAACGTACATCTGAGAAATATGTACCTACTAGCATTCGCCCCATTGTAGAGACTGAAAATAATACATACCCCTAGTGCAGGACAGGAAATTCCAATATTTAGAAAATTGGTTTTCCCCCGATTCTGTATATCAGTGGTTTTCAACCCGTGGTCTACAAACAGTCTAAGATTTCCAAGGGGGTCCACACCTCCATTTGAAACTTTTTAGTGGTCCACAAATGAAAAAGGTTGAAAACCACTGCTGTGTATAATCCAACTCATTAAAATTTGAGGAGAGCTCATTGACACAGCATATTTTAATATATTTAAGTAACTTGAGTAGTGAGATTAGGTTTTAACATGGGTGGTTGTCATTTCAAATTTAATCTTAGATGTATTTTTAAAAAGAAAATGTATTTAAATTAAATAAGTTGTTTTCAATAAATGCAATTTTTAAAAAGAATCACTTTTTATCACTGATTGAAAGGATTGAGAAGTGCTTTGAGATCTGCTGATGAAAAGTTAGAGCTAGTGATTATCCACACTGTCTACCCCCTGAGATTGCAAGGGTTAATATGTGATTGTAAAGTGCTTTGAGATCTTTGATTGCAAGCTGCTGTAGCAATGCACAGGTATGTTGTCCAGATCTCGCAGCCTGGCACAATGGGAGCATGTGCTGTTCCTGGGTGCCAGGAACTGGAGCAGCCTAGTGAGGCCCTCACGGCTTGGCTCAAGGTAGGTGTCCCATACCTAAGGACAGCATGGAAGGACGTGCGGAGATGTGGAATCTCCAGCATTGAAGGTTTTTAAGAGCAGGTTAGACAACCCCCTGTCAGGGATAGTCTAATACTTAGTCCTGCCATAAGTGCAGGGGACTGGATTAGATTCCTCTCGAGGTCCCTTCCAGTCCTACAATTCTAGGATTCTATGTTTGGGTGAGAGAAGTTGATAGTGGAGCAGAGATTTGGTGGGTGAGGTGGGAGGCATGTAAGGGACACGTAGGGGAAGGGCCTCAAAGGGGAGAATGTGATGCAGGGACATTAAGTCTCTTTCTCACTCACCTACGGGTGGTTGGAAGCACGTGACATGCTGGTTTCCCAGTGTTTTAGACATTGGAAGAGGTAAACTTGACCCATGTTAGCGAGTACTGTAAAGCCGTCCTGGCTTCCTCGGGAGAGCAGCCCAATGTGTGTAATGTCTCATTTTACAGAGAAACTTGCTGCTAAAATGAGGACACCGGGTAATGCTCAAGGGGTGAAACTCACACCCTACTGGCAGGACGGGGAGTTTTGTGGAGGGTATATTAGAGATTGAGTTGTGTTATTCTAGGGAAATCCTGGTGTATCGACAAGCATGTTGGAGAGTCCAGAGCAGGACACTGGGAGTTGAGACTCCTGGGTTCTGTTCCCAGCTGTGCTCCTGCCTCTGTCACTGGCTCACCGTGTGACCTGGGGCGTGTGCACATTTCTGCGGCCAGGACCCGCCTCCTTTGTGCAGGAGCTCTGGAGGCTCAGTTCTTTAACGTCTACAAAGCACTGTCAGATCCCAGAGACCCAGCCTCAGGGAGCGGGCAGCTGTTTTGTGAATTAAGGCTTTGCGTGTTCATTTCTCCTTAAAACCAATGGGAAGTGGGCAGCCGACCCCCTTCGATGGCTCTCCGAATCTCAGCCAAACTCTGAAATGATGTGCCTAGGGCTTGGGAGACCTGAGTTCAGACTCCGTGTGTGATCTTTGCCTTGGTTCCCCCTGCCCTGCCTCCCCAGGGGGTTAGCAGGGGAAATACATTAAAGCTTGCGAAGCACTTTCAGGTGCGCTGATGGGAAAGCGTTGCCCAGGAGCCAGGTGGTACTGCTGACCCCGGATCCTGACTGTCTAAACGAAGGCAGAGTTCTAATATTCCATCCGAGTATCTGCCAGCGTCTGACAGAAGAGGGCACATGTTACAGGTGAGGATCTGGGACCTGAGGTGCAGAGAGGCTGAGTCACAGCACGGCAGTGGCAGGGCCCAGGAGGGGAATGGTTTGTGTGCCGTGCCCATCACTCTGGTATTGGGGCATTCGGTGCTCTATCCACTAGACCTTGCTGCTCCCACTTGGCCAGTGGAAGATGCTGAGGGATGTCTCCATGGAAACTGTTCTCTGTTGCCATGGCCTCTTTAACTCCTTCCTCACCTCTCTCTGGTTTAGAGGACAGCAACTTCTGCCAAATTCTCTACGACAGAAGGAACCAGCCCCAGTCACCCCACGCCGGGGCTTGTGATGCTGCAGGTGCCATGCGGTGCCCAGCGGGTGCGGAGGAGCGGATGGAAAGAGATGGCTGCCCTTGCCGAATGGCTGCCACGCCATCGTCCGCCTGCAGCACTTCCCAGGGCCCAGAAAGCCCCATCAGACCCATGGAGCTGTCGCCAGCCGTGGCCAAGGCGAAAGAGTTTGTGGCCGATATCTTCCGGCGGGCCAAGGAGGCTAAAGGCTCGGCCCCGGCGGAAGAGGAGGAGGTGGGTGGCGGCCGGTTTGAGTGCCGGCCTGCCCAGGAAGCCAGCCCACACAGATCACTGTCCCAGGGCCCCCCTGCTGATGCACCGTGGGAGGCAAGGCCGTGCTCAGGGCCCTCTGGGAGTTATTGCCGCCTGCATCATGGCCTCTCGTCTCCCAGGGGAGACCGAACTCCAGAAGGGGATCAGCCCCCGAAAGATTCTCCCCTTGCCGGAGCGGAGCTGGAGAGCCAGCCAGCTGAGCCCGGCTACGTGAACTACACCAAGCTGCGCTATGGCCTGGAGCCCAGTGACCTGGCGGAGCCGGAGGATGGTAAGCAGGCTTAGGGAGGCCAATCCACTTCTCGGTGCAGGGACCGACTCGCCCAGGGGTTGGGATTGCGCGTAGGGCTGAGCTGACTGGGAACTCAGGGGTTTTCGGCTGGAGCCCGGGTCCTTTCACCCCTCAGTCTGCTCGTAATTGGACTTATGTAGATTGTAATTGAGTGTTAACAGTCTAGTGTCCAGCCCGTGTAGTGAGTTTGGGTCTCCCTCTGGTTCCCAGCAGTCAGGCCTCCATGCTGCTAAACCACCCCACCCCAATCCTTCCACCCCCCAGTGCTACGAGGCCATTTTGCTGGAAGCCTCAGTGGAGGGGCTGAGGACTGAATAGGCTACGGAGACTGAACTGCCCCTTGCCCCTGTATGGGGTCCCTGCAGGGCACAGCTGTGCCCACTTTGCATTCATGGTGTGGATTGGGACTCCTCTTCTCCACCACCCTCCAGTGCTGTGGGCTGGAGACACCCCCCTGGCTAGTTCCTGGTTCGGTAATGCTCAGAAGGGGTCTCGTCCCCTCCCTTGGGGAGATCTCTCCATAGCAGCCTTGGGGCACGTCTCAGGCTCTGAAGCCTGGGCTGGGGCGGGGAAGCCAGAGCTCCAGCTTGAGCCACGTTTGGAGGCTCCCTGCCAGCTGCAGTGTAGGTGTGCCCTGAGCGGCCAGTCTCTGCACAGGTGCCGAAAGGTTCCCTCCACCCCCACCCCCAGCTCCTTGGTACAGCACACGCCTGGCCCCAGGCTGCCAGAGCAGTTCTGGTCCTGTCACGTTCGTCACTGCAGTCCCTCCCATACCAGCTGGCACAGATTTGCTCTGGCACTTGCTCTCTTCCCTGGCGCAGTGAGCAGGAGGCTGGTTAATGAGGCTCTGAGAGACCAGAGCACTTGCCTGCCCCAGAGTCCCACCCTGGTCTCCGCAGCACATCGATCGGCTGACTTGCCAGAATCTTCCCTGACTTGCCTAAATGGTCCTGTCCCAGCTCATGGTGACTGAAGGAGGACGTCTTAGTTAATTGCCCTTGTCCCTCTTGGGAAGGTGCCAGTTCACTTCAGTGGGTCCAGCTTTTTGTAATTAGCTTCTTTCCCTGCCCCATCTCTGCTCCCCACCAACCGCTGGCCCAGCCTGGTGCCTTAGGTTGCATTGCCCAGGTGTAACTGGAGGCAGGTTTTATTTGTACCACGGTAGCACCTAGGAGCCCCCGGCATGGGCCAGAACCCCACAACAAAAAGCCAGTCCCTGCCCCCCAGGGCCTACTTGCAAGACAGGAGTCATAGCATCTGGCTCGTTCCCCCAGAGCTCAGTCGACTCTGTAGGGCTGATGGGAGCAAGAGCTCTGGTCACCAAAGCTAGCTCGGAAATGCATGTGGAGAGGATGTGAGAGGAAGAGCCACTCCTTGGACTGTATCGCACTAAAGCAGGGGGCTGAGACCAGTGGTTTGTTCCTGCTCCCTTAGCAGCCATCTCGATTCCCAAGCCTCTTCCACGGGGGCGACTTTGCAGACCCCTTTTCTGGTTCCTTGGGATTGCAGGCCCAGGCCCTTCGCCAGCCACGTGGCCTCTGCCTCACGCTGCCTTCCCTTTCAGAGTACGAGGATGACAAGATCTCGCTGCCATTTGTCGTAACTGACCTGAGAGGGCGAAACCTCAAGCCGCTGAAGGAGAGAGCCATATTCCAGGTCAGATGTGGCCTCGGGCTCTGGTCCTGTCATGGGGGGGCTTTAAGGGACACTCTCAGCTCGAAATTAGTCAGTTTCAAATAATGAGCTGATGCTCCCGCAGCTGCCTTTGGATGGCCTGGCCGGTTTTGGGGGGTTGTTCTGCCATGTTCTGTTACCACTGAATGCATTTGATCTTGCCGTGTTGCTGGAAATGGAGGATTTGACCACGTGATGCACGAGGCAAAGGGGGGAAGTATCTGACCCAGTGCTGTCAGCTTAGGTGTCAGGCGTAACAATGGTGTGTGAGACGCTTGCAGACAGAAGTGTGTGTCCTTTCTAAAGCTTTCATCAGCCTCTGCTGTTCCAGAGAGATGTAGTCTCCATGGAGACTACAAGTCCCAACATGCAGTGCTGTGTCCAGAACCAAGTGTCGCATTTTAAGGTGTCAATTCCAAACCTGGCAGCTGTGAGTAATACCCTGGGGCGAAAACTGACCACGCTGCCCCACCTCCAGTCAGCCTTCCCCAGCGAGGCAGCCGAACCTCGCTAAGTTCACAGACGCTTTCTACAGTCACAAAAATTCTGATTTTTCACCTTCTGAATGGGCTGGGCTGGAGGCAGATGCCTCCCTGAGAGAGGGGAGCTTACCCAGTGATCTGCTGGGGGAGGGAAGTGTGAATGAGAGGCAGTGTGCTCTAGTGCAGGGGTTTGCAGCGTTTTTCTTTCTGAGCCCCCCACCCCCCCCATGCTATAAAATCTCCACAGCCCACCTGTGGCACAACTGCTTTTCTGCATATCCACACCAGGGCCAGCATTAGGGGGTAGCAAACAGGGCAGTTGTCTGGGGGCCCCACGCCACAGGGAGCCCCATGCAGCTAAGCTGCTCAGGCTTCGGCTTCAGCCCCAGGTGCGGGGGCTCAGGGCCTTGGGCTTCAGCTTTCTGCCCTGCGCCCCAGTGAGTCTGATGCTGGCCCTGCTTGACAGGCCCTCTGGACCCCTGGTTTAGAACCACTGCTCTAGTGGGCAGAGCACTGGCCTGGGACCCAGGAGACCCAGCTTCCATTCTTGACTCTGCTGCTGGTGACTGGGCGAGTCGTGCTCCCCGTCTGCACCGTGGTGGGGACTGTTCCTGATCGCCTCTGTAAAATGATGACCAGCACTCGGTGGGGGGATTACTCAGGAGCAGGTCTGTTCTGAGGAGGGCTGCTGAATCAGCACTGTGAGGCTTCGTGGCCATGGTTTCTGTCCACCGTTGGTCGTAAAAGATTCTGCCAGCCAGAGAGGTGCCCCCGTCCTATCCGTCTCAGTGCTGATGGACTTGGTATGGAGTCTACAGGCTCCAGCTGAGATGGGGGCCTAGAGCACCAAGCGCTGAACAAAAACCCCTTGAGAGCTCCTCCCTGACGAGCTTACAGCCGAGATAAAGGGCACAAGAGGTGAAGCCCACACGGTCACACAGGGAGTCTGGCAGGGCTGGGAGTCACACCTAGGTCTCGGGGAGTCCCAGCGACTCCCTGTAACCTGGCTGCCAGCCCCGTAGGAGGTAATGGGCTCGTGCATGGGGGCAGAGCTCAAGCCTGCAGTTAAAACTTTGTTCACAATTCTGGTGATGGGTGAGCTGAGTCGAATCTAGCTTGTGCCCAGGTTGATCTTACATAGCTAGAAACTTGGAGCAGCATGTGTGTGTCTGTCTCAGCGCAGAGCTGTGGGGTGAGAAAAGGGGCCCTTTCTGCGGAGTCCCATCACTGGGTGGGACTGGACTTTGAGGAGTGAGTTCCCTGGCTCAGACATAAAGCTTTCTAACTAGCCAGGACCTGCTTAGCACAGCTGGGCTGAGGGTGGGGACTAGGGAGAAAAAGCTGCTGAGGGATCTGGGTTCTCCGCTCCCATTGCAGGGCCAGTACCTGACTGTGGAGCAGCTGACTCTGGATTTTGAGTACGTCATTAATGAGGTGATCCGGAACGATGCCTCCTGGTCCAGGCAGTTCTGCTCCTTCAGCGACTACGACATCGTCATCTTAGAGGTGAGTGCGCGAGAGCGTCCCTTCCCCCACGGAGCCAGGCGAGCCTCATGCTGCCTAGCGAAGCCGTCGGGCGGCGTTGGAACGGGACCGCTTCCGGCTGCATGACCTGAGAGCGGCAGCGCCCTGCCTGGGCTGGGAGCCAGCACAGAGGAGTAACCCCCAGTGGCTCTGCCGGCCGCTCTTCCAGCAGAGTCGTCAAACTTCTCTGTTGGCTACTACATACTGGAGCAAAGGACTGGCCAGAAGCCGGAGTGCTCCTGCTGCAATGAAACCCATTGCAGTAGCCCTCCTCTGTAACAGGGCGTGGCCAGTGGGCTCCAGGCCCTGGGCGCTCGGCATTGCATGCCTGGGTCCAGTCTGTACGTGGCAGAGTTGAGGGGGCTCCTTGGGGAACTGAGTGGAGAGGAGAGATGGTCTGGCCAGGTGTCAGCCTCTGCATTTCCCCTGGCTGCTGCACTGGGATGGGGGGTCAGTGTGGGGATCTTGCTTCCTGCTGCAGCACCTGGCGACTGACTGCTCTGGGGGTGGGGCTGTTGGAGCGCCTGATTAACCTAATGGGAGGGGGAGGGGGAGGAGGGGTCAGCCTCTCCCTTTGGTGCTGCTGCTTCAGATTTCGCTCCCATTTCTACTGTCTTGACTCTGCAGTGCCTGGTGTGTGGTGGGGAATCCCAGTGGGCAGGTGTCTCGTGTGCACATCAGCTGTGTGGCTTAACAGAGAATCCTGGGCTCTGGAGGTACCATCCAGGGCTAAATACAACCAGGCCACCCTTCCTTCTGCCCGGCCCAGCGTGAGCCATGCACAGCAGTGCTCTGTAACCTCCCCGAGTCAACTGTCCAATCCCCTCCCTCTAGGTGTGTCCAGAAACCAACCAAGTCATAATCAATATTGGATTATTGCTCTTGGCCTTCCCATCTCCTGACGAAGAGGGCCAGCTTAGGTGAGTTCAGCCGCTGCCGCACTCCCCCTGCGACGTCTCTCCAGCCCCTCGGCGGGTGCTTTTAGGGAACCCCTATCCCCACAGAAGGGGCAGGAACTGGCGTAAAGGGAGGTCATGGGGAGCAGATGCCGGAGGAGTTTGTGGGGGAGGCGGAGTCTGGGAGGAATTCCAGCAGCAACAGGGCGACCCCCTTGCCAGAACCCCTCCACCCAACCTCAGTCCCTAGCGGGCTCCAGGGGTCCTGGTAACTGCCCAGATTGACCGTGGGGCTTGTGTGCCATGGGGTTTGGGGAGGAAATGGTTAATTTCTAGCCGACCCCTATTCTAACCTGCCCAGGCCGGTGTGTGTCCTGTGCCTCCCCTCCAGACCAAAGACCTATCACACCAGCTTGAAAGTGGCCTGGAATCTGAACACCGGCACCTTCATCACTGTCAGCGTGGGAGACCTCACAGAAGTCAAGGGGCAGACCAGGTGCGTGGCCATGGCCAGTGCCTGCTGGGGTGAGCTGGGAAAAGACGCTCGCTCCAGAGAGCTGGGCTGTGGGGGCCGAGTCCCAGATCCTGGCACTGTCGGACCTTTGCTGGTTAGACTCGAGCCCTTCACTGAGCCTGTTGCCATCTCAGTTCAAACCTCCCTTCTCCAAACCAAAGTGGCCCTGCCTTCCAGTGTTCTCCACTGGGAACACAGCTCCCTTCCACCTCCCCTGAGCTGGGGCGTCTGCGTCCGGAGTGCCCTGCCGCTGCTGACCTCCGAGCCTGGGGGTGTGGGGTGTCCGGGGATCTGACCAGCCCCAGAACTGCTTGGCGCTTGTGTTTGACAGCACTAATACAAACTGCCCAGGGCGTTGCCTCTGGGAAATCACAGGCTGGGGCCTCGCCCCAGGACGGGCCCCTGCTCTGCCCACTCACGGTGCTGTCCTCTGTCCGCAGCGGCAGCGTCTGGAGCTCCTACCGGAAGAGCTGCGTGGACATGGTGATGAAGTGGCTGGTGCCGGAGAGCAGCGGGCGATACGTCAACAGAATGACGAACGAGGCACTTCATAAAGGTACAGCCGGGCACTGAGCCCTGGAGGAAGGGGCTGCCCAGCTTCCCTTCCAAAGGCTAGGGGTCTCCTAGCCAGGCCTGTGTGAGAGAGAGGGGCTGGGCAGGGTGACACAGCACGGCTGGCTGCCTGCTTCAGATCACCTTCAGCCCGCGGCTTCCCCAGTCTGCTGACCTGCAGAGCCCCGCTATGCTCCAGCCTTGCCAGCCTGCCTGGGAGGGCCATGGAGCCCTGAACCATTCGCTTGGCTCCAGGCCTGTGCTCTGCACCCCTGCCAGCAGGAATGTGGCGCTGCAGCTGCCTGGGGCCTGGGTGAGCTGTGCGCTGTGCTGCTGGAGGCTGGATCTCGGGGAAGCTGCTCTCCGTTCCAGCTCAGAGGAGGTGAAGCATGTCTGGGCTGTGCTGCCAAGGACGCGGTTCCCTCCAGAGCCCAGCGGGGGGGCCTCTAAGCTCCCTGGCGTGTTGCGGGACGGTTACTTTCTGCTAGAGCATGTCCTGCCCCAGACTCCATGTGTGGGGCGTCCCTCTCTGCCCTCTAATCTCGAGCTACCCCAGGAGGTACAAACGGGGGAGGCTAACTACCCAGTCACGGCTCTTCGCTTCGTGGCCCCCGGTTAAACTCCCCACCGGAAATAATTGTGTGCTCCTAGATCCCTGTATATTGGTGAAGGCCAGGAGGGGCTGCTGAGACCCTTGCCCCCGGGATTCCTGTAGCCGGCCCATGGCTAAGCTTGGGCAGATGGGTTAGACACAGAAGCCAAACACCCAGCAGTTCTGGTGCAGATGGAGTCTGACCAAACCCCTCCCAGGCTGGACCCAGCTGATCCCATAGCGAAGCTCTAATGGGAATGGGGGGAAGCAGGGGCAGCTGCCCAGGCTGTTCTGGGGCTTGGTCCCCACCCTCTGGGTGCGGGACTGTGTCCCATCTCTCCAGGGCCTGCTGCTCCCTCCACCTGCGCCCCACGTGTCTCCTGATTGCAGCTGAGCACGGGCAGGCCAGAGGACTCCTGACCCACGGACGGGATTCTGCGCTTGGCTGGCAGCCGAGCCAGGCAGAGCTGTGCCCGTGTCAGTAGGCAGGGGAGGGCAGAGCCGTGCCGGGGGATATGGGGCGGGCATGGCAGGCATGCCATGCTGGGCTTGAATTGCGAACCTCCAGCAGGACCATCTCCTGCACTGAGCGCGCCCCTGGCTTGACTCCTTGCTGCACGGTGGCTTGTAGCCACACTGACACTTGGCCCAGGCCCTGCGGGGATCCTGCTACCTTACTTTGCCATCAGTGTAGTGGAGAGACTTGGATCTTTCCCCCACCCCCAACGCAGCCCTGGGCATGACCCCCGCCCTCATCTGCCCAGCCTTGGGAGTGGGGAAATGGCCACGGAGGAGCAGCTCCTTAAACCCACCTGCTCTTCAATCTGTAGGCTGCTCCTTGAAGGTCCTAGCAGACAACGAGCGCTACACCTGGATCGTCTTGTGATGCGGAGGCGAGCCCGGGCTGGTTCCTGCCGTACTGTACGTCGGATTTAACTACCTCCTCCTGGTTGAGTTTTGTTGGGTTTTCATTTCTCTTCATCCTTTTTTTAATTAGAGTAACTCGTGCTTTTGCTGAAAGTGGCTGGAAGTAGGAGTATTCCTAGGGGAGGGGGAAATGCCTGTCGGCTCAGGGCCCAGCCCAGCGTCTCCTCTGGGGTTGGACCACGAGTCTCTTGCCTTTGCCAACGGCTACGGGCTGCTCTGCCTGCCGGTGGCGTTTCCTGTGGTGCACATGCTCAGTTGGGCTAGCGGGATGCTGTGGGAGGGGACCTGACCCTCGTCACCGTGATCTGCGGTGACATAGCAGTAACGTGCCCTGGCACTTGCTGCTAGGGCAGGGGTCCACCCTTTCTGGCGATGGGGCAGCCTCGTCCTCCGGCTTGGGACACCACTTTAACCATCTCCTTGCTTACTGGAGACGGTGAATTCTTCTAATACTGCTTCGGCCGCGTGCTGCCAAAGCTGTCAGCAGCATGCCTGGCCCCTGGGGGGAACGACCCTCGCAGCCCCTCTCCTGGGACCGTTCAGGTGTTATTGAGGGGGTGAGAGGGCAGCATTCCAGTTTCCCCAGGGCATAGCGGGATCCTGTGGCTGAACAAATCTCCCACCCTCCAAGGGGCCAGACTGCCCGGTTCTGTTCAATGTCTATTTAAGTGTCATTCTCTGTTCAGTGTTTAAGGCACTTTTTCCAGTGGAGGAGGTTTTTCCTTTGAGTCCAGATAACGCACCTCTCCCCCGCCCGCACACTTTGTGGATCATTCCACATCCCTGGCCCCACTGTTAATCATTTAGTTTCTCCTCAAATGGGCTTTTGTTTCCCTGTAATAAACGTTTTAATTTCCAAGACTTGGGCTTGCGTCGCTTTCTGCTGCGGGCGCAGGGGAGGTGCCTGCATGGAGTGCGTGTGCCGTGCAGCTCTGGGGTCACTTCCCAGCTCCACCACAGACTGGAGCGGAGCTGCCGTCCAGGTGTGCTGAGCACCACATGACTGGGCTGTGCTCTCAAGGATTAGCGAGAAGCCTTCTCGAGCGCGAGCCGGGCAAACGGCTCCCACCGCCAATAACCAAGTGGCGCCAGAGGCAAAGAACACGGCTGAATTTATTTCTCTTAAGAAAGAACTACAAAAGGTAGAAAACAGCGTTTGCACTCTAGACTACACACGTCTACATCATCCCATCACAGGCACTGCCCATCTCCTGGGCCGGACACCTACAAAAGCTCTTCACACTCCACGTGAAGGCTGCAGCGCAGCCCACAGCTGCTGCTGCTGCACAGAAGATTGACACAAAATATATATTTTATACAATATGTAGATTTTTCAATAAACATCTATCTCACAGGTTTAAACCACTGGAAAAAGTGAACAAATAAGGCCATGATGGTTGAAAAAACCCAAAAATATCAAGTAATTTATAGCTTCACCAATCTCACAATGTTGAAGTGGTTTATAGAGTAAGGATTAGTCATTACATACAAAAGCACAGATTTCTTTTCCTCTTTAAAACTAGAATATCTAATGTTCAGTTACAAACCGGTCGAGTCGAGCTTGGTTTCTGGCGCGCGGAGAGTAGCTGAGCCTGACTGCTGGGCTCTTGGTTACTAGCGGAGAGGCGGGACGCCAAGGAGCATTTTGCTCTGTTCTCTCAGAGCAAAGCCGGGGGATAAGCAAGATCCCAGACCCACCCGCTGACTGACCTTGTGCTCAGTTGTCTCCCAGCCAGAGCAGAAGCTACCCGAGCAGAGGGCATCTCACATGGGTTGGGCAGAGGGTATTTTATAAGGCAGCAACTCAAAAGAAAGGCAAGATCATGTCTCTGGCCGTCCTGCTCGGGGGGTGGGGGGCAGCACAGGTAGCTTGGGGGGGGGGGGGGGTCATGCCACAAGTCAGAATGGCAATAGGACTTGAACATTGCTAAACCAAAGCCAGGGTGGGAGCTGAACTGCAGAGGTTTGAAGGGGGTGGGCGCAGCTACCCTCGTATTGTCCTAACGTCTCGACTGGAAGCTAACAAAGTGAAACTACCTATTTCTTGATGTTTTTGGGGGCCGCTGTCTTCTTCCCTGTGCTGGACCAGGGGTGCCAGAGCTGGTGTATGTTTCTCTAGCCCCAATGGGGTATGAAATATGTTTTCACTGGCCCCAAGCTCTCAGGGGCTCTGAGCTCTGGCATGTGGCAGTCAGTGTCCCAGGGGGGCGTGAGAGCTCTGTGGTGACATTAGCTGTTTTCACAGTGGGAGGGTCGAGTCACCTCTTGCGGGGTTTGCAATGGGAAACAAGGGGGCACTTTGCTAGCTGAGGGGGAAACTGTCAAAGACACAGACAAACAGCAACAAAGTGTTTGCAAAGCAAGGACCCTTTGCTGTGCGATGCAGTGGGGGCGGCCTGGAACCATGCAACAATGGAAACTGGCCAACAGCTCCATGAGGCTGGGCTGGTGGAATGGGCAATGACTGCAAGTCTCCTGATTCTCTCCACTAGGGGGCGCGAATGGGCCTTGCCATATCCCCTGCGGTAGCCCTGGGAGCTATAGCCTGGGGCAGGTCCCTGCAAATCACCGGCTGGGGGTTCAACCTATTGGGGGAGCTTGGCACCTGGGCAGGGCCTTGCCTTGGAGACATGGAGCACACTCAGAAGGTCCAGCAGGCAGGGAAGGTGCTGGGTCTGCTTGGGCCCCGAGGTGGGTCCTTAGGGGGTGGAGACGCCTATGGAAGCGCCCGTGCAGCACCCAGCTGGAATTGCACTTGAACAAGGAGTGGGCTCCTGTTACATGGGTGAAAGGAGCCACTTGCCCTGCAGGGGAGCCCAGAGCCTGGACCTAGGGTGGGGGCGAGGGCAGAGAACCAGCTGCAATCGGAGTTGGTGAAATACAAAGCCAGCTGCACCCCGCTAGCCAGGCCTGTCCTGTGCTCCGAGCGGTGCAGCAGGGAGCGCTCTGGTCTGTGCAATCTCAGGAAGGTGTGGAGGGTTGGATTCCTGGGAGCCAGGAGGGAGCAGGGTGAGAGGGGCCTGGGGTGGGGGTGTAGGGCAGTGTTCCCCAGAACACGGCGGGTGGAAAGCGAGGGCTGGTTGTATCTTCCCCAGCAGCCAAAGCCCCTGCCCGCTGGAGAACAGCCAAGGGGAAACGCTGCTGATTGCTGGGGCGCTGCACCCTGCCCATGCCTCATGCCAGACTAACCGGCTGAGACCTGACGCCCTGTCGGCTCGGGCAGTGAGGGCCGGGGGCTGGCAAGGGGGTCCCTAGGTCACCGAGGGAGGCCCCAGCCTGCCACAGCTCTCCTGGACCTCAGGGTAGCAATGTCCTGTCCCCGAGGGAGATTGGGACTGAATAAGGGGAGCAGCAGGAGTTCTGTGCTGCTGGGCTGGGCCCTGCCCACGGGGGCTGCGGGAATCCATGGCAGCTGAGCTCTCACCCCGCAGCATGACTCCAGGGCTCTTATTCTGACCCTCCAGCCAGCTGAGCTCAGAGGTCATATTACCATCTTGGGGGGAGATGTCAGGGGTAAGTCAAGATCTGGGGCTGAATATGATTGCCAGGAAGCCCCCAGTGTGGGGGTTCGGACATTCTAACCTGCCCCCCCGGTCCTGCAATGCTGCTCAGAACCCTCCCTTCTTTACTGCACTGCTCTTGCCTGAGCCCCTGGTCCTACAGCCTGAGCGGAGATCAGTGCTCCAGCTGCCCCTGGGGCTTGCTGTCAGCACGGCGGGCGGCCCCTCGGCCTGCTAGCCTAGGTCTGTCCCCCAGCAGAAAGGGGAAGAGGAAAGGCCGGGCCGGCTGCCTGACCGAAGAGCAGAGCATCCTTCCGGGACGTGCGCAAGGGGGTGCTGTGGAGGAGAGGCTAAGAAGCCCCCAGTAGATCTCACTGGGAGCACTGGCCAAGCGTTGGGAGCTGCAATGTGCCAGCTGCCAGCCAGGCGTGCCAGCTGCCAGCCAGGCACGCCAGCAGCAGGGGCAAGCGGGGCCCATAACAAAGCCTGCACACGTGGCAGAGCCGGGAGGCTGCGTGCCATATGGCCGAGTAGCCCCCTCTCTGGGGCTGGCCATCGCTCTGCCCTGCCTGGCACATGCAGGCCAGGAGCCTGGGGGTCCCTGTGGGGAGGGCCGGGGGAGACGGTCTCTGTGTCTCATGGCCGCTGGAGCGCGAAGCAGAGACCCAGCCCCTTCGTGGGATGATCTGAAGAGCCAGGACCGTGGGCAGAGGGCAGACAGGGCACGAGCACTGGGGCTGCACTGCAGCCAAAGCTGCTGTCCCGGAATGAACGCACGTAGCCAGAGGTTCTGGGAGCGAAGAACTGCCCGTGAAACAGCTCTGCTCTCTGGAGTCTCCTGTTCCTCCAGGACCTGCCCACCGGCTGGGACGACACCGAGAGCAGGAGCCCCAGACAGAGCCTGGATCTCCGACAGCTGTTAGCACGAGTAGCCAAAGCTCACTGGGTCAACCAGGGAGGGTTTAAGCAGAGCCGCTGGGAGAACAGCTTCTGTGTGAGGGTGGAAATGTTGAGGGCTGAGCTCCCACCCCCAAGGGGATAAAAGACACAAGAGAGAAAAGATCCAAGACCAGGAATGAAACAGGCCGGGGGGAGGGAGATTCCTCACCCCCCTTCCTGGAACCAGCAGGACCAAGCGGCAGTGTGATGTGCGGGAGGGGGAAGGAGGGGAAGAACGAAGCCGCGAGGGATTGTGCGGGGGGCTGGGGGGGAACGTAACTCCCCAGGGCGCTGTGACAGGCTCAGATCACTGCCAGGGCAGCTTTGCCACGGCTCCTGCTCTCGCCCACTAAGAGACGCTGCTGGTTTTCTGGCCATGGCTTTGCCAGTTCCACGGGTTCTGTGCCGTAATCCCCCATTGCGGCTGAGAGGAGAAATATCCGCTCAGCCCCCGTCTGTCTGCCCCGTCCCTGCCTATCTCTAAGGAGCCTCCTGGCCAGGGCTGCTCCGGCAGCTGAAGCGTATGGCACAACAAATGCATATTCCCTAAGGCACGTGGGTTCCGCTGCACATCCCCTGTATGGCGAGCGACCCTTGAGGCTGCACACAGCAGGAGCTGACCCGGAACTCCTGATTTCAGCCCCGTGCAGGCAGGCCGGCGGGTGGGAGAGGGCAGTGCTGAGCCATGCAGGTAGTGAAGGGGCTGGGCCCTGGAGCCTTCCCCGGGGTGGCTGAGCACGCTGATGACACAGAACTGGCCACTGTGCCCTTGCCAATGGGAGTCATTATAAATGACCTGTGATGTGCACCAGGGGCTAGCATAGCCAGCCCCCACAAGCCCTGCTGGGGGCTCCCCTGCACGAGTCCCTTAGCCACTAAAAACGAGGGGACGCAGCCCTTTGATTGTGCAGCTCTCGCCCCTGCTGGGCCCAGGAAAAGCCTCTAAAGAACGCTACACGTGCTCTCGCGGAGCCACAGCCCTGCCCACTGGCACTGGCTTGCCGTACCTGCCCTGGCGGGGGGAAGCTGGGAGTGGGCCGGCTGGGAGCCAGACTGGCTGTGCAAGGAGTTTGCCTGCGGAAGGCTTCTGTGCTTGGCTTGGTGCCTTCCCACGGGGGTGGTTCAAAAGGGACTGGCCCATGCGGACAGCCTGGGCCCGTGTAGAGAGGGGGCTGGTTCAATCGCTGCCTGGGTGAGAGACCAAGTGAATCGTCCCGCTGGACCGCGGCTCTGACAGCTAGGAGGGGCTGGCAGGTGAGGGGTGGAGACAGGTACTTGCCTCCTGTTCAGAAGTCCCATGATGCTCTCTGCCAGATCTGGGAAAGGGCAGAAGCTGCATCTCGGGAAAGTAAAAAGCAGCGAAGCTGGAGGCTAGCAGCCCTGTGCCCAGCTGGGGAGGGAGCTGCTCCCCCACATGGTAGGACAGCAGCCCTGCAGAATCACCCAGCCCAGGGGGTCGGAGCAGGGGTGAGGGGTGCAGTGGTGTTAAATGGCATCTTGCTTCGCCTCCCCCATAACGGGGCACTCTCACTGCACAAGCCTTCCTCAGCCCACAAAGCACCCACGCTGGGGAGGAGGGTGAGCCCAGGCTCAGCGGGGGCAGTGGGGCCAGGGGCGGAAATGAAAGCGCTTTGCATACCACTCGGAGATAAGGAATAGCTCATCTTTATCGCTAGGCAGCAGCCGGGAGGAACTGGACACAGGACTCGGCTCTGGCTGGGTGGTTCTGACTCCAGGCCCACGCAGGCGTCTCTCTGGCCTCTAGCTGGAAGGCAGGGCTTGCACAAAGATCCCCCTGGAGTCCGTCCGTGAGAGCTTGGAGGGGGGTTCCAGGGGCTCGGCTGTCAGGCTGGTGGAGTCATTGGAGTTGAGGGAAATCTCCTGCTGCATCTCGTCGTCGCTCTCCTCCTCTTCCTCCTCCTCCTCATCTGAGTCAAAGAGATCAGGGATGAGAGAGGGAGGGTGCTGAGCATCTGGAGGCTGCACTGTCTGTGCCCTAAACCCTGTATTTCTCTGGCCCCGCCCCGCATGGTCCCAACCCCCTCCCAGTCCTGACCAATCAGGACGGTCCCTTTAACTGTTCCATTGTCCCATGGGTGCGGCCTGCGCAGATTAGCTGATGGGGGAGTTGGGGCCCTCATCTCCTCTGAACCCCTTTGCAGCCTGACTGGAGGGGACTTGATATGGGGGGTGCTGCTGGACCCCCAGGGAGTGTGGCACTTGGCAGCTTAAAGGCAATGGCCCCATTCAGAGAGACGTGGCAGGTGGGCAGTTACCTTTGTCTGCGTCCAGAGAATTCAAGGAGCTCGTCAGGTTAGCAAACTGGAAAGACAAATGAGGATGAGTGCTCAGAGCCCCCAGCCCCTCCCGCTCTGTCTCCCCCCCAGGGAGGCAGGACGATAGCAGGTGGGTTGGGGAGACCAGCATCCGCTCCCCCCTTCCCCATCGCAGTGGGCACCTCCACCTTCCCCTCTGGACAAGGGGGCGGCAGGACTTCAGAGAAACATATTTCCTGTATGGGATCATCTAGTCCAGGGCACCAGCCCTCCCCGCTGCACTGGGTCGGTCCGTCTCGGCTGGTAATCCCACCTCCCCGCTGCACTGGATCAGCCAATCTCCGTGAGTGACCCTGCCTTCCTACTGCACTGGATTGGCGCAAGGGCCCATCTTGGCTGGTAACCCTGCCTTCCCACTACACTGGATCAGAGCAACGGCCCATTTCAACTGGTGTCCCCCTCTCAGCTGCACTTGATTTGCCCCATCTAGTCCTTAGTATAGAAAGGCAGGGTGATACGGGTGCCTCAGAGAAAGGCCCCGCCACCGTACAGAGCGCGGGGCGCAATACTTCTTTTGGGGGGGGGGGGGGGGGGGGGGGGGGGATTCCTTCCTGAGCCCAGATGTTCGCAGTCACCTTAGCCCTCTCTGCACCTGCTCTGCCAGCAGCGTTCCCAGCGAGGATGAAATTCTCCAGCCTTTCTCATGTCGAGTTTGACCTGATCTGGCCTCATAAATCCTGGAGCAGGAACCCAGCACTGAGTCATGGCAGTTTCCCTTTTCTAAGCTGGTGCTGCCCAGCGCCCCTGGGTTTTGAGGGAATGGGATGAATTGATCTGAGGTCAGAAAGGACCATTCTGACCTCCGGTACCACACTCCTGCCCCAGGATCCTGCTGAACTGTAATGATGTTTCCGAAAGACGGCCCATGTCGACTGAAAGAGGGCAAGTGATGGACAATCCACCGGGTGCAGGGCAGCTGGTCCAATGGTTAATTCCCCTCCCAGTTAAAAATTTGCCCCTTCTTTCCAGTATGAACTTGTCCAGCTTTGGCTGCCAGCCATGGGGTCTGGTTCTGCCTTGTCTGCTGGATGACAGAGCCCTCTGCTCTGAAATCTCCCCATGAAGCTTTGATGGAGCAGCACCCACCTCTCCCATGACAGCGATGGGGGTCTCTCCCTTGGCCTGGGCCACTCGGTGCTCTATCAGGTAGTACATGTACTCGTCGTAGAGGAGCCGGATGAGATGGAAGGAGCCGAAGCTGGCGGCGCTCCTCAGGGTCAGATCCCGGATTACCATGGAGCTGTGGAAAGAGAGCCCGGCTCTGGGATTACCCCTCCCGCTGGGTCAGTCATCCAGTCCCAGACTGGAACGGGGGAGGGCAGGAACGTACCTGTAGAAGGACCACTTGAGGAGGAAAAGCTTGGCGGCCTTGGGGAAGCTGGAGCTGCCCTGGTGGGGCTTGAGGACCTGGGTGACCACCCCGTCCAGCCATACCGCCCACTGCTCCAGGGAGTTCTGCTGCTGCAGGGTCAGCTTGAAATCCTGCTCCAGGCGCTGCACCACCCGGTCCTCACAGCGGCATACCCATGAGGCCTGCTCCTGTGGGCAGGGGAACGACAGAGACACCAGCACCTTCAGAAAGGGGAGCAACATGGCCGAGGGACAGGGCTGGGCATTGGAGGAGTCACATCCCGTGAGTTCAGCCCCATCCACACTGTGACCCCCGAGGGGCCAGCTCCATTTGGCTGGAACGCGGGGAGTTCGGAGTCCCCAGGAATGTTCCACTTGCTCTCAGGAGCTGGGGGAGACTGGAAGAGGGACACTTGGAATCCTGGCCTCAGCTTAGCAGACCCCATGGGATGGTGGCACAGAGGGAGGGACAGAAGGAGCCCCTGGGGCGTGCGATGAGCCAGCCTCTGTCGGGGGTGCCCTGGGAATGGCTGGCATGTGGCACCTCTAACCAGCACCCCGGAGGTGTCTCAAATTAAGCATCCAGTAGCAGAAGCAGCTTTAGAGAATTTGAGTCTAGATCATTAGGATTCACAACCTGCTGCTTAGGCAGCAAAGCGTCTTTATCTGCATTTTCCAGAGGGTGCAGAGGTGACAGGCCCAGGGCCCCGGGATGGAGCGGGGCCTAGAATTCAGAGGACCTAAACCCCAGTCCCCCACTCTAACCACTAGACTGTGCTGCCCCTGTTACCACGGCATTGGGATAAGAGGCTGGTGCCAAAGGGTTCTGGAGACAGTGCGTTCTGGGTCGGCTGTTGTGTTACAGGTCACTCAGCAGGACTCCCGGCTTCATGGGCGCAGAGTCTGGGCCAGTCTCCTGGGAATCACCTACCCGCTGTACCCACTGCAGAGGATGAGAGAAGCTGATGGCCCAGCTTACTTCACTCAGCTCCTTTTGAGCTACGCTGGCAGGTGGGTCGGCAGCTCTGACCCAGCCCAGGGGGTTCCTGCCTCCACAGCGCTGGGGCAGACAGGCAAGCACCAAAAAATGGCTCATAGTGCAATTGGCCAGAGGAGGAGGGATTCTGTTACCTGGACGTTTGCAAAGTCTACCCGATTGAGGTCGCTCAGCATCTGGTTGATCTGGGCCGTATTCTGTAATACAGCCCGGGCGGCCTGGGCAAGGTGATTCAGGGAGGTGTATCGCCGCAGAGTCTGGGCAAAGGCACTTGCTGCTGCCACCTGCGGAACAGACAGGGGTCAAACCTCCAGAGAGCAGGCAGGTTCCACACACACGATCTAGCTACAGAACAGGCACCGTGCCGTACGGCTGGGCACTGAGAGCCAGAAATCACTGCCCAGCACTGCCCAAGGGGCACAGAGCCACAGACCACGCTACAGTGCAGTCCAAGGATCATAGAGACTAGAGACCAGAGCTTGGCACTGCCAGAGATCAGAGCCAGACACTGCTCAGGAGTCACACTGCCGAGATCTGGGTCCCAGGCCACTCCCCTCCACGCCTCTCCCACATCTCACCTTCACTCGGACCATCTCTTCAGGAATATTCATCATTGCGTTGGTTAACCAGTTTTCCAGACTCTTTGCAAAATTTCGGATCGCTTGCGTCAAGGCACCTGGGATAGAGAGGGGCAGTGAGCCCCTCGCACAGCCACGGATTGGTCAGCTGCTCAGAACTAGAAGGAGGAGCCCGTTCCTTGACGTGGCACTGGACTGATGGCTTCAGAAGCTAACCCCAGGGGACAGCAGTTAGGCCTGGAGCACAAAACCTGACCAGGTGAGGCAGTGTGGCTTAGAGGATAGCGTACAGGCCTAGACCAAGGCCTGAGGAGACCTGGGTTCAGTTCCTGGCTCTGCTACTGGCCTATGGTGACCTTAGACAAGTTGCCACCCTGCGCTGTGCCTCAGTTTCCCCATCTGTTAAATGGCGCTAACGATACTGACGTCCTTTGTACAGTGCTTTGAGATCCCCAGATGGGGAGGGGGCAGGATCGGCTGTGTTGTGGAGGTACCATCCCAAGTCTAGTGTGGTGACCCTGGGACCAGTGTCCAAGCCTACAGCCCTGTGGAGTCAGCGCAAGGAGCCAGGCTGGGCGACTCTAACACAGCCCTGCGGTGCTGCCGCACTTACTGGGAATGGGCCGGAGAACGTCGGGGATGAGGATCTCCACCAGCCCCTGGTACAGCATGTTGTCACAGTCCTTTGTCCATTTCAGGACAGGTTCGTATTTGGACAGTATCACCAGGCAGTTCTTTGGGAGACGCTTCTCTGCTTCATCGTGACTAGACAGACACGTTTGCCCCAGTTAGTGCATATAAGAGCCACATATCAGTTCACCCCAGAAACACTACAGCTGAGGCCCTGTGTGCTTCATATCACGCTAGAACTAGGTCTTACGGTCAGGCCTTCTAGGCTGCACAGCAGTCTAGAAACTCTATGGAGCAGCTCTGTTGGCCTAGTGAATAGAGCACTGGACTGGGATTCAGGCATCCTGGGTTCTATTCCTGGCTTTGCCATTGGCCTGCTAAATGCCCTTGGGCAAGTCACTGCCCGCCCCCCATCCCTCAGTTTCCCCATATGTAACGGGGGTGAATGATACCATCTTCCCTTGAAAAGAGCTTTGAGATCTACCAATGAAAGGCACTACACATGAGATAGGAATTATTCCGGACAATGCTCGGCTGCACTCAGAGAAGCAGGAGCATTTAGCAGTTGGGAGTAGAGTGCTTGGGGAGGCAGTCTTGGGTTATGGAGAGGGTCTGACTGGCTTCTCCGTCTCCTTGCCTAGCCCAGCATCGCTTGACTGCAATGAGCTGCCCTTGCCCTGCTGTCTGCCACTGAATTCCACAGCGCTGGCTCTCCCGCATTAGCAGGCTGTTTTTGCCGAAATACTGAGCAGGGAAGGAGTTAATGCGATGATGATAAACAGTCATCAGCTGTCTCCAGGGGTGCTGAATAGGGTGGTTCACACCTTCCAGGTACTAGCTGCAGACTCAGGCAGTCTTCCCCTGATCCCGCCACATACGCCATTAAAGGGCTATAAACCAACTTTTTCCTGAACTGAATCTTTCATTCTGCCAAGACCGAGGGACCCATTGCAGAGGGGCTGGGGCAGTGCCCCAGCAAGCGCCAGCTCACTCCAGCCCCAGCTGCCATGGCAGAGAAGACAGGCATGGTTTGCGGGTACTCACACTGCTATGGGGGTGGCTTCACTGGGCTGATTCAAGTTGTACCTCCAGAAGGTCTTCCACAAGGTCTCCACCAGAGTGAACTGCAGGTTTATCATCACGTCCACGATGGCCTGAAGAGAAGGAGCGGAGGGTCAGCGCTGATGTAGGCCGTGGATCAGTAGCTATGAGGTGAGTGACCCCTAGTCCCCAGTCTTCTGCCCTGGTTCTCCTAAGATGTTCCCTTCAGAGCACACCCCAGGAGGAGCAGCTGCATGAGGGGCCTGAGATGACGAAGACCAGTGGGAACCTCACACTGAACTGGTGAATGGAGCATTCAATGATCCATAATCCCCCCTGTGCTGTTGGACAGGAGCAGCTAAATTTGTACAGGAGCTCAGTGGAAGTCACCACGCAGGGCTGGAGGAATTTTAAAGGGGCAGAACAGTACCACTGTCTCCCTGACGGAGGATAGTCATGGGGTGGCCTGTGACAGATCAGCTCACCTTCCCAGGTGGGAGAATGATTTTGGTCATGTGACCGGAAGATCATGTGACTAACTCAGGCCAGACCTAGGGATGTAAGGTCTGAGGGAGATCTTAGAACTCCAGCTAGGCAGAAGATTCAGCGGATTCTGAGACCTAAAGGAACCACTGTGATCATCGGGTCTGACCACTGGCGTAACTCAGGCCAGAGAACTTCCCTGAAGAAAATTCCCAGAGCAGATCTGTTAGATAAACATCCCCGCTTGGTTTAAAACTTGTCAGCAACAGAGAATTCGCCACAGCCCTGGATAAGTCGTTCCAACGGTTAAGTGTGCATCTTATTCCCACTCTGCATTTGTCTAGCGTCAACCTCCAGCCACTGGATCGTGCTAGACCTTTATAACTCAACATCTGTTCCCCCGGGGAAGTACTCACAGACTGTCTCTTTGTTAAGCTAAACAGACTAAGCTTCCTGAGAAGCTGGGGAAGCTGCAGCTTGTCTCAGGAAACAGCTGCAGGTGAGTGTGACAGGGAACAAGACTGGTTGCCGCAGGGAATGAAGGGACTATTTGACCAGAACATAGCTCTGGGAAGGAGAGGGGGTGGGGGACGACGACTCCTGATTCAAGGAGAGAAACTCTGATCTGGAGTTGGGCCTGGAAGACCAATGTCTGTGTAGCATAAATAAACTGGATCCTGCTCCAGAAGGGGAATGTTTTTAAAGGACATGGACTGGGTAAGCTATTCAGGGGTCCAGGAAGGGAAACTGAGGCAAGGTGGTGCAGAAGCACTGATGAAAGCAAAAAAGGTCTAAATTTTTAGTGGAAAATTTAGATTTTTTTTTCCCACATGAAAATTAAAATATTTTGACCCAAAACCTAGAAGTTTTGATATGGAAATACTGCCGAAGGGCCTTGTGGGAGCTGTAGTTCAGTACCTTCATGTTCTTACTGTCCTCTCAGGCTGGGCTCTTGTGTCAGGCTATATCGCCCATGATGTATTACAGACTCACCTTTTGGAGGAGGTGGTGCACCATGGGAAATATTGGCGAGTCCAGCCCACAGAGGAGAACAGTTGCCGTATGTCCCTTATGAGCCAGGCTCCCCAACTAGACTACATGTCCCATGATGCATCATGGCCAGGGAAACTCAATATGCACCATCTCTCTGGACAGGGGAGACAAAGGTGCATCATGGGAAATGTAGTATAAAATGGTAGCACAGCCCACAGAGGAGAATGAGAACATGTGGTAACTGAGCTACAACTCCCATGAGGCACTGCAGTGGCATAGCCAAATTAAAAAAACGATTGGGTTTTTTGGGTGCTTAGTTTTCTACACAAAGTAGACACTCCCCCTCCAATTTTCCATTGAAAAACAAGTTTGATGGACAAATTTCATCCAGTCCTACATACAGACCACCCAGTGGGATCCAGGTCTGTTCCTACCAGCCTGTGCTGGATTTAAACCAGTCGCCATGAAGCGAGAAGGTCTATGTCCTGTTGCCAGTGCTTCCCAGGAGAGATTGCCCCATTCTGCACGTGGCCCCATACCTCACAATGCTCTCGGTAGAGCAGCTGGAAGGCCTTCACATCCTCTGCCCCAATGCCATCGGGCAGAGGTTTCCCTTGTAGGTCTATTTCGGAGAACTCGGAGAGGGTCCGTGACGCATCTATGGGGAGGAAGATGAAATCAAGCCAACGTGAGGAGAGAACAACAATGTGACTGCCTGTGAGGGCCTTACTAAGCTTAACATCCATTGGTTTCAATGGGCCTTTGCCACCAGGGGTTAGCTCAGTATCTCCAGCTTTCCTGGGCAGAAAGAGAAGTTTGGACTTCGTGGCCCATCCAGTCCCTGGCCTCTTTGCTGACGCTACCAACCCCACGTCAATCAGTGAAAGCAGCGGTGGTGACGTCTGTGACGGAGACACACAGGAATGGGCTGAGACCCACAAGCACGTTTCATGCACTCACCAGAGAGCAATGATTTGACCACTACTGGCCGCTCCTGGATTTGATCTAGCAAGCTAGAGGCGAAAGGCCCCTTTGCTGTTCCTCATGCCCTAGATCTCTGTGTTCCCCTCAGTCCCCTGGGTTGAAATTTAGGACGTGAACAGAACTGATCTCTAAGTCATGAGGGTGCACTGGTAAGTGCCCCGCTGGCAATGTAGTGGATCTATTGTGAGGACCCCACCGAGTCTGATACAACTGTATCATAAGCATCAACCTCAAAGCCCTGACTGTTCCCACCTCCCTCCCCCACACAAAGAGCAGGATAGGAAACTGCGCTCTCTTCCCTTCCATCGACCAAATTAATTCCTGTCCCGGCCTCAAGGTGCCAGGCTTCTAAACGTGCTCTACTGCCAGTTCTTACCCAGGAACTGCTGATATTGCTGCACTTGAGCACTGATGTCAGACAGCCCGGAGCCCGGCTGCTGGCCCGCCGCCGCCCCGTTGGTCATCCCCTCCATCTTCTGAATGGGCTTGAGTCTGAAAGGCAGAGGAGCCAGAGGTCAGGAGCTGACAGAGCTGCAGGCCTGCGAACCAGGCCGGGAAATGTGGCGCCTGGGAGGGTCGTTGTATGAGTGGTTGCGCCTTGAGGCCACATGGGCATGGAAGGGTGTCACAGGGAATTTCCCATCCAGGCACTTCAGACAAGAGCAGTCGCCCTCTGTGTCTGTAGTCCCCAGTGACTGATGGTGGATCCAGACGGGATTGCTCCGCCTGGGCGCGCAGGAGCAGACGTGGGTACCCAGGCGGCTCTACACCGCGCTGCCTCCTACCTCTGCTTCTGGGAGAAGGGCTGCTGCCTCATAGCCAGGTGCTGCTGATCCTCCATCAGGCGCAGCAGTGGCGAGGTGGCTTTGATGCGAAGGCCGTAGTAGTGGTACTTGGAGTTCCCTCTGAAAGGAAATCAGGACAGATGAGAGCTCCGGGGAAACACAAACCCACTGTCAAGTGTCTGGTACAGAGGAGGCAACATTCCGCATCAAATCCTTGGGCCAGATTCTGCTTTCCCTTACCCCAGCCCAATCCCATCAGCTCCAGGGGAGTTTACTCTGCATTCATGCCAGCATTGCAGAGATCAGAATCCAACCCTTCAGCGCTGCGTGGGATGCCAGGAGAACGGGAATCAGGCGTCTGTGTTTCCAGTTCACATGCAAAGCAGTTTTCTGCAGTTCTTAGCAGGTATAGGAGCCCTGCTGGGGCTGGTGGCAGCGCACCCGCAGAAAATGGGAAACAAAGCAGCAGCCCCATACTAGGGGCCAGCATAGACCTTCATCATGACGGGCCTAATCCTGTGTTTTTGCTGAGCACCCTCTGTTTGTCCGTATCTCAGTGGGTGAGGAGACAACCAGCACCTTGCAGGTATGGAGCCTGAAGTTCCCGCTGAATGTTACCCAGGGCACGGTGGGACTGCAAAGGGTTAATACTCCAGCCACTGGAGATGCCTTTACCGTGTGCCAAGCCTGCGGGTGCGGAGTCCCATGAACACAGATCGGATCAGCTTGCCGAAAGACGCTGCGTTTACTGGCTCCAGTTTCTGCTCCTGGCAGTGCAGCAGGTAATGGCAGTAGAGGGTGCTGCGCGGCAGGCTCACGCCCTCGGCCGTCTCGTAGTTATCCAGCAGCCACTGGACCTTCAAAGAAACCCAGCAGCGGTGAGAGGGCTTCTTCAGGGCCAGTGACTGTGTCCACCAGACCCCCATTGGCACAGACCTTGCCCCTCACATCTCCCACACTGACCCCGCTGTCTCCTTCACTGCCCCAAGACAGGTGTCACCGTCACCCTTGTCAGCATTCCCAGTGTTGGCCAGTTTTCAACCACTGGCACTCCCTAGGCCAGTCCTTGTGGGCTCGAGCTGAACATCAATGGTCATTTTAGGTGCCTACACGTGGATTTAAGTCAATTAAAAAGCAGCCCCTCCCCATACCTGGGGGCTGTGTTCTGCACATACTCGCTACCAGGATACATTCCACTGTCTTAAAACAGAGTCATGGGCATTATGCCTGGTAGTCAGTGTTTGTAGGACTGGGTCCTAGGTTACTAACAGGCCCCACCAGAGGAAGTGTGACCTAGTGGATAGAGTACTAGACTGGGACTCAGGAGACCAGGGCTCTACCCTTTAGCTGGACATACACATTTGCCACTGGCTTGCTGGGTGATCTTGGGCAAGTTCCAGCTGCTCTGTGCCTCAGTTTCCCAATCTGTAAAATGTAAATAATTATACTGACTTTCTTTTGTAAAGCACCTTGAGCTCTATGGCGACAATTGTTAGGTAAGAACTGGGTGTTAATTGTGAGAAGTATTATACACTTCTCCAGCCCTTTCCACCCAACAATTCTAAAGTACTTTGCAGGCCCTAAGTTTTACAATCCAGCCCCCAGCTCCCGCACCTGTGACATAGGGTGCTGTTGTGGCCTCCATTTCCAGACTTGTCCAAAGTCACACACAGCATGTCGGGGCAGAGTTGGGACTAGAACCTCAGAGTCTTGATTCTCAATAAGGCATATTAATGACAAGGCCATCCTCCAGCCCTGGAAGGGTTAACAGTGACCCTTTTTTGGCCCCCTTTGAAAGGATGTGTCTGAGGAAGCGGGTATTCACTCACGAAAGCTTATGCTTCAATACGTCTGTTAGTTTATAAGATGCCACAAGACTCTGTCGCTTTTTACAGATCCAGACTAACACGGCTACCCCTCTGATATTTGAAAGGATTAAAACTGACATGATGAATATCAATAGTATTTTAAAAATCGAATTAACGTTTCCCTGTTTGCACTACTTCAGGGTTCTGAACTGATATGGGCTTGGATAGTGAAGACAGACTAGTCAGTTTCATAATTATTTCTAATCAGTTTTCCTTCCTGGCTCTCCCATGCTGGCACAAGGCTGCAGTATTTGAGCGGTAAATGCTGTGGTTTGTTTGCTTTGTTGCTTTAAATGTTTCCACTGGATTTCTGCTGGTCTTGGGTTCGGTCAGAATTGATTCACACAAAGTACTCGTTGCCAGATTTAACATGACAGTGTCCAAATTAAAAGCCCAAATGTGGATGTCCTGTTAAGATGTGCAACTGACTGCAAATATTTGGTGTAATGTTAGTGTAGTAACAACACAAGCCAAGTTCTGCTATAAGCTATATCATAGCAATTCCACTGGAGTCTGGAGTGCAGGATTTGACCCAGAACTATGTAAAGGAGACACTATGGGTTGGATTCTGTTAAACCAGTGTGAAGCCAGTGTGACCTCACTTTTATACCAAAGGATCTTCTCTGGTTTTACACTAGTATCCAAGATCCGCCTCCGCCCCAGTGGTGTTATTCCAGATTTACACTTGTGATTTACATCAAAATCTGGCTCTGTTGCTTTAAACACGCAAATAGGATTTTAAAAAAATCTAAGTGCTTTGATTCAATATATCAGATGCTCCAAATAGCTGAGGTGAGGCACGTGTACAACCTGCCCTTCCCAGAGCTCTTAGACTGGCAGATCTTTGGGCAGGGGCCATCTTTTTGTTCTGGGTTCGTCCAGTGCCCAACACAATGGGATCCTGGACCCCGACTGGGTCCCCATATGCTACCGTAATATGCCTAATAAATAGTAATGATAGCTCTCAAACTCCAGAGCTGTCCCGGATGAACAATTCCCAGCCAGCAGTAACTCTACCTACACTTTGCCCAGCAACAGCATGTCTCATTCGAAGATCTCAAAGACACTTACAAACAGCAGTTCATTAAACTTCCCAATCCCTCGCCAGGCAAGTCAGCACTATTACACCCACCTTAAATGTTCAGCGTTACTTGTTACCATAGTTACGCCAAAAGGCCTCAGCTCAGCTTGGATCCTTGTTTTCAGTGTCTCGGGTAAGACTAAACTCTTCAGAGCAGGGACTCTCTTACCATCTAAACAGACTGTGGGTGGGAGGGGAAACTGAGGCAGAACAGAGGTCTCCTGGTTCCCTTATCCACTCGATTTCCTTCCACAGGGCCAACAGAACCCAGGAGCCCTGATTCCCAGTCCCAATTCTAACCACTAGCCCATGCTCTCCCTCTGTCACAGCCCTCTAGGCATACAGGTAAGTCCTGGTTTGGTTTTATGCTTTTCTGAAATTTTATTTTATAAAATCAGAATACTTAAAAAAAAAATCTTTGGAAAACTGTGCCACGATGTAACTAAACAGCTTCCCGCTCCCCACACCTATGGGGCAGGGCTGTGCAGTGGAGGCAAAGCCACTAGCAGAATTGCATTCTGGGACACGGCACAGATAGATCTGAGCTAAGTGCGGCAGAAAGAAAGGCCAGGGCCATTGTCTAGCCCATGCATGCTGACCCTCATTCCCATGTGGCCAGGCCCTGTCTCCTGATTCTTCAAGCCTGGTTCCGCGTTTGCAAACAGCTGAGAAGGATGAACATATTCCAAAGGGGAGTTTCCAGTTATGTGGCCTGAAAAAGAGAAGCAGCCCCACGGATGTCTTGGTGACTTACGGTTGCTGGAGAGGCACGTGTGGTATGGGAGTAAGACTGACTGGAGCTTCCTAACATGTATCCTCCCTGAATCACATAGGTTCCCGTTCCACCACCACCACCTCCGCCGCCGCCTCCGCCACCTCCTCCGCTTGGATTGGCTATGATCTGCCCTCCGGAGACATACATAGGGACGGATCCAGTGCTGGCCACAGTCTGAGAGGTTGCAGGAGTGGTGACCTGCGCCGGGGTAGCTTGCGATTCATAATAATTAGCTCCTGTGTTCTGCGTATAGAGAGGGGTCTCTGTGTATGGGTAAGTGCTGGAACGTCTGAAACAAGAGGGAGGTTTAGCGGAGCTGTGGAGCAGGTGCTGCTGCTGCTGTGCAAACAGACATTTCACATTTATATAGCCCCTTTCATCCGCCACTGAAATGCAGTCACCACTGGGGTGGAACACAGCACCTGATTAATACCACAACAGTCTATGGCAGGAAATGAAGAGAAATCTTGTATCCGACAAAGTGCAGGGTGAATTTAGCGAGGCAGAACAGTTACTCGCCTGGAATTTGGCTGGGGTGATAGGGTGAATATGCCCAGGGCCTCAGTTCTTAATTTCACCAGAAAGATGATGATAATAATACAGTGGTTTCCATACATGGATCTCAAAGTGCTTTACAAAGGAGGGCAATATAGTTAACCCCGTTTTACAGATGGGGAAACAGATACAGAACTCACTCAGCAAAGCAGTGGACAAGCGCTTGTTAGTGCCACGTTGACACCATTTCCTGCAGCACTCTAGCTGCCAAGTCTGCGTCTCTGATTCTCTCTCTCTCTCTCCACCCCACAGCCCCCAAGGAGCAGGAAAATATGAGGAGGTATAAGCCACCCCTCCTCCCCCTAGATAAGTGGGAGCAAGAGTGAGTGGAAAGAGGAGTGGGGAGCCTGTTGTCCAGAAGCAGGTGGCGGGAGGTAGGTGGTGACGGAGGTTCCTGAGTAGCTATGGGGAAGAGGAGGTGTATGTGTTGGGGGAAGTGGGTGATGGAGAGGGTGGGGATGGCCTGGGCCGTTGGAGTGGCTGGTGAAAGTACAGTTCGGAGAACGCCTGGCAGCTGGGGGGCAGAGGAATGCCAGTGACAGTTGGCTGAGTGTGGAGGGGGAACCAGAGCCAGTCGGCTGCAAGGAGAGAGGTAGCCTGGAGCCAAGAATGGGCCCCTCAATTGTGTGCCCCCAGATGCTGCCTCTTCCACTGTTTCTGGTTCAGATTCAGGGAATCAGTATAAAGAAAAGCAGAGCTGCTGCCTGGCTGCTTTCAGGGGGCAGGACACGTCATGGCAGGGCAATGCCTGCTGCCTGCCTACAGCCACCCCAGGCACAGCAATCAGGAGGCTGCAGGGCCTAGCTGTTCCTTGGAGGTCTCCCATCCGAGTCTGGCTCTGTGAGAGCTGAGAGAGCCGGAGCCTTCCCTGGAAAGAACAAAGCCGGAAGCCCACTGCCCTTTAACTGCCCCTGCTGACATCTTGGGAGGCCAGCTGAACAGCACCGAAAATCCCCGGGAAAAGAGGGCCGTGACCAGGGTGCTCGCCTCTCTCGAGCCATGAGCTGTGCTGCAGAAGCTTGGCGTGGGTCACTTACATGGTGCTTGCTGTGTAACTGGCGTCGCCCCCTTCCACGTACTGCACCTGGTTGGGATAGACATGCTGGACGGGCACCTGCTGCAGCTGCTGCACCTGAATGAGGCAGGGGAGAGAAATTCATAACAGCCCGAGTCCTTCGGTACGGCTGTCCCCCTGCCCGGCTCTCACATGCTTCCTCTGAGGGGCTCAGGGCCTCTGCACCCATTGGGCATCACAACCCCATCAAAGGTGGGCCAATATTACCTCTTGCCCCCTGGGGAAACCGAGGCACAGAGGGGTGATGGTGATTAAATACTGACTTGGAGGGAAAATTACACTCGGACTGGAAGCTCTTTGGGGCAGGGACTGTCTCTTTTTTTTGGTCTGTGTTTGTACATGGGGGGCCTGGTCCATGACTGGGGCTCCAGGGCATTACCATAATACATCTAATAAATCCTGTACAGTGCTCCGAACGGTGAGGACCTGACCCTAGGTGCTGTGGCCATACGAATAATGAATACTAATCATTATACCGCAAGTCAGTGATCGAACCCAGGAATCCTGTCACCCAGACCCCTGATCTAACCAATAGCCCTCACAGTGTCTCTAAAGGGCAATGAACTTTTCCTCCAGGAAACTGGGCTTCCTGCTAGATAACGATGTGTGTCAGCTGTTCCAAGCTCCCATTTTCGGAAGCTCCTGCTTGTATCTTGACACTGTTCCCCCCCACCACACACACACTTTATAAATCCTGCGAGGTTACTACTTGGGCTATTACAATTTCTGAAACTGTTCCAACCCCGTCTATAACCAAGGGATCCCCAGGCGTTTTATACCCACCACTAAAGGGCTCAGCCCTCTGGGATGGGGTGCAGCAGCTGTTTGACAGCTGCCTGGCAACACTGCATGACAGTTTATGGTAGGAAGCGAAAAGGAATCCTGCATCCACCTGAAATTACAAGTAGGGTTTCAGGGAAGCAGAATGTGAACTGCCCATCCTGACATTGGGGTTAATGAAATGAGACCTACAATGGCCAGAAGTAACCCTGCCCGTGGGTTTCTGAAGGGAAGAGCTCAGCATTCTACCTCGCTCGTATTGTACAGTGAAATCTGCTGCACTGAATCAGAATTCTTTGTGAACGGGAACGAATTGGTGCCTGTTCTCCCATGTCCCAGCCTTGTCTCTGTGGATGGAACCCAGGCACCTCCCTCCCTCCCCCAAAACTTGGCTCCTGGGCTCCTATTTCACTCAAATCTGAGACACAAACCAAATATCTGCATTCAAGAGGTCCAAGAATTTCAGTGCCCCTGGCAGGGACTGATCTAGGTGGGTAAGAAATGAAGGCAAAGCGGGGATCCCCGGTGTAATGCTACTGGCTTCAGCAGAAGGAAGTGGTCCGTGGTGTCCTAATGCAATGGGATGGGGACGCTGGGTGGTTCCAGCTCTGCTCTCTGGAAGGAGCAGGGAGGGCTGAGGCAACCATTCTTGGATCTCCCTGGGAAACCTCTGCAGGACCTACTTTAAGAGCTGTAGCTGCTGTCCCAAACACTAGCACCTGAGGGACTCTCTGAATCTTGACTCTCTGGTCGGGACTGGCGTGATGAGAGGAGAGGAACGGCAGCTGCTCAATCACCACCTTTTGCTGCGGGAGGAGGAGGTGCTGAGGAAGCATTCGGACCAGTTCCACCCACTGCTCCGAAGTGGAATCTAGCGAGTGGAGATAGTGGAGCCTGTGCTCTTGGCTGGCTAGACAGCAGCTGGCCAGCGGATGCGTCCCACTGCTACACTCTAAGGAGAGAGGATGCTGCACTGCCTGCGGTTGCTGCTGCTCACTGTTCCTAGCCGGACCAGGGAACTCACTGCCTGTGCTCTAAACAATAAACAGAAACACTGAGGAAATCAGAGCTTGCATTGCGACCATGAGCTGTTCGACTGCTTCTCTGCTCATGGGGGAAGCTCCTGCTCAGAGTTAAACCCAGTCGCTACTTAATGCAGCACATTACACCACAACAGTACTCTGCATTTACATGGCATCTTCCATCTGAGGACCTGACCGTGCTGAATAATAGCAGGGAAGGAGAATTATTCCCATTATACAGATGGGAAAAGAGAGGCACTGGAGGTGACGTGACTTGGGCCTGTATTCTCAAAGGTATTAAGGCACCTAATTCCCAAAGATTTCAGTGGAAGTTAGGAACCTAAATACCTGGTAGAATCAGGGCCTTGGTTAAATTGACCCAGTGAGTGATCTGGGAACAGAACCCAGGTGTCCCAACTCACAGTCCCCAGCTCTAACCCCACGACCACATACTGGTTACTTGAGGAGGGTGGGGGGAGGAGGGAGAAGCCCACAAGGTGGCTGCTAGCCAGAGAGGGGTTTGAGGAACTGCCCTCTTACGACCCTGTAGTTTGAAGATCAGACTTTTACAGCACAGGCTCTGTGCAGCGTTAGGAGCAGCTTCCCCCAGCAGGGGGCGCTAATGAGATCAGACCATGCTGGCTATACAGGGGCAGGAATCTAAGTCAAATTTTGAGAGCTGGATTTGGGCCTAGGCATCTTAAAACCAAATAAGTGGCACCAAAGCCTGGGTGGGGGATTTCAGAGTTTCCAGAGCTTCCTTTGTCCCAGCGCCAGGTCAATGGGGTGGGGATAAACATGGGGAGGGAGGAGCAACACTTTAGGGGATGTGAAGGGTAATGGGAACACAGGACCCGCCTGGGTCATCATGTCCAGCCCTCTGCTGTCACAGGCCACCCTATCACCTCATCCCATTCGCACCCTGAGCAAACTCCATCTGCAGAGGAGTTAGGTTGTTGTGCCAACTGCTCCTATTGGAGGCTGCTCCAGACCCTTCCTCCTGTGAGGGGCAGAAATCTGCTTCTCCTAGCCAGCCTCAATCTATTCCTGGCCAGTTTGTCCCCACTGGTCCTTATGCCAACGCTGTCCCTTAGCACCCTGCCTGGGTCTACCCCCCAAAATAAGTGCTGGGGTGAAGGGAACCCAAGGAAAAGGTCACCCCCAAGCACAGGCTGGAAGCTCCCTTGCTAGAGAATGGAAAATGGTCGGGTCGGGATGAACGGGGACTAGTGGGGTATGGCCTGCCAAGGGAATGGTTTGGACGGGACCTATCAGGTCTCCTCCCTCTCTGAAAGTATAGACAGCGAACAAGGAAGCGCGCTCAGTACCGGTGTAACTGGCTGAAATTCCATGGCCTGTGTTATTTCTATGACATCATCCAGTCGTCACAGGCCATCACCTTTCACTCAGATACCCCCCTATTGAGCCCAGTGACTTTGGTCAGACCAGGCGGTTCAGCCCTCAGAGACTGGGTGCCAGAGGCAGAGAACAGGAGGGAGCGAGATGCCCCTGCAGTGGCCGGGGATTGATTTGGTGAGACATGTTCCTCCAGGGGAGGTCAGCCCAGATGACCTAATGGTCCCTTCTGACCTTGAACTCTGCCCATGCTAGGATCAGCTACTCTGCAAAGAGACAACTGTTGGTCTAGCTCAGGAGCACACAGCCGAGGGCAGAGGACGTTTGCCTCAGAACTAGCTGAAGGGAACAGCCCCCAGGCGGCTCGCTACATGACTGGAAAGCTCTACCTCTTGAGTGACGTGAACCTGCTGGAGTCCTTGCACCGTCAGCTGTTGTACTGTGCCCGATTTCGGGGGCTGGGGGCTGGTCTGCACGACCGAGCGCTGTGGAGGCAAACAAACAGGCCATCAATAACCTCCCAGAGCGAGGTCTGTGCTGGTGAAAGGTACCACCTGATGGCCCCAGAGAGTCCAAGGCTGGTTACTCCGAGATGAAAATCAGGCAGGGCATGTGCCCTGATGCATGCACACCGCCCTGCACCAGAGCAATCTCGGGGGTGAGAGGGGAGCTCCATTTCTCTGACTATTCTCCTTGGCCTCAGTGCTAAGGCTGCCAACAAAGGGGTCTGTTAGCGCAAGGCAATGAACAGAGAGGCCCAGAAAGGCCGTCTTTGCTTTGATGGCACTCGCTCATTGGGTCACTTATAGCCCAGCCCAAGCTTGTAGTAACCCCCAGCTGCTCCTATCTGACAGCTGCTTGGTGGCTCCTGGGTGGAGTGAGTTAGGAATACAGCAATGGCCAGGCTGGAGCCGAGCAGCCCAGCGTCCTGCCTCAGAGAGAGGCCAGCAACAGGTTTGTCCGAGGGAGGCGTAAGAACCCTCCAGAAGCAGATGCTGGACAATCTGCTCCACATTATATCTCAGTCTGGTCTCTAAGAGTCTGTCTGCACTGCATCGTGCCCAGGCTAGCATTGATTAATCTAGCTCATGTGGCAATAGCAGCGAAGCTGTGACAGGATGGGCAGTGACATGGGCTAGTTCCGCCTCCCCAGGACCCCAGCTGGCTACATATTCAAATGGCTGCTGCCAGCAGTGCTGCGCCTTCGCTGCTACTGTTATTGATCTCGCTCGCTCGGATTTGTCTACACATGCTGCAATCACACCTCCCATCTGCACTGTAGACAGACTCTAACAGGCAGAGATTGGCTTAAACCGTGAGGCAGGAAATGTAACATCTCTTCCAAAACGGTTATCATTAATTATAACAATCTTGGGTATTCTTGTTATCCATAGAAGTGGCCAGTCTCTTTTTGAGTCTTGTTAAGTTCTTAGCCTCAATCACTTCCTGTGGCAGGGAGTTCCACAGTCTGATTCCGTGTTGTGGGAGAAAGCATTTCCTTTGCTCAGTTTTCAAGTCACCACCATTTATAGCCCCCGAGTGTCCTCATCTAACTCAAACAGGCACTGTGAGAAGTGCTAATTGTCCTCCTGGGGGCAGCCAAGGATGGAACAGAACCTGGAGACTGAACTCCCCCTCTCACCCCACAGGCCAGGGCTCGGGCACCCAGGCTGGGGCCAGTGAGTGGCCACATCACTCTGATGTTGCCCGGACTGTATCTGCCCAGCAATAACAAAACTTTGCAAGGTTCATGTTTGTTTCCAGGTAGCAGAGACGGACTGAGCTGCAGCCTCTTTGAAACATCAACAGCTGTGAGTCGCTATTGGGGGGAAATGATACTGAAATTGTATTTGGCAGCTGTTGCGGTGGGGACACTGTATCTCAGATCTGCGATCCATGCTCACACCCAATGGAGCTCCAAAGCCAAGCTCCTGAGAGCATTTACTACCGTCATCCCCCGGTGGCTTTTCCTTCCCCACCCACCAGAGAGGGCTCAGGTGATACCCTGGGGGGTTACTTTGAGATCTGCAACCATACAGCACCTCTTGTGAGACGGGCACTTGCTGGACTCCATGCACCTGAAGCTGCTGCACTTGTCCTGGTTTGGCGGTGGAGCTGTTGCTCTGGACAGGGGAGTGCTGGAAAAACAAGGGGGAGGTGTTTTATCGGATGCTTAGTGGGAAGGAGTAACACAGATTGTGTTCCCGTAACACATACCCCCTCCTTCCTGTTTCAGATCCCTCCTGGCTCTGCCAAGCCCACCACCCACAGCCGTGTGCTGTTCTGAGGGGTGGCTTTGCTAGCTGCCAGATCTGGATGGTGCTTTGTGGAACAGATGAAAAGCATGCAGGTTAAGACAGGAACAACAGGAAGTGACAGCAACACAGGAAGTGGGTAGACAAGAGCACGGTACTGTAATGCCACCCTTCCCCCCACCCCCTGACCTCTGGGGAGACAATGTGAGGAATATGGGAACTGCGAGACTGGATCCACTATCCCATCTTCCATAGCAACCAGTCACAGCTGCTTCAAAGAGGACGTTTCTTGCTACCACCTCTCAGGCAGGGTTTGCTCCTAACCCCTTTGCCATTCCTTATTCAATCTAATGTAATTGTTCCTGTTATTCACGTAAATGCCCCACCCTTTTGTGAATCCAGTTACGTTCTTGGTCCCAATAACATCCAGTGGAGAGAGTTCCACAAGTTACTTGGGAATGTGGAACCAAAAGGATGTTTCCTTTCTCTATTATTGTCGTCCTCTACATCGCCAAGAGCGTTCTTGCCTGATTTTTGCCTAGCTTTAAAAAGTAATAATAATTCCTAGCTCTTGTCTAGTGCTTTATGTCAGTAGATCTCAAAGCACTTTATAAAGGAGGTGAACAGCATGTCCCTATTTTACTGGTGGGGGAAACTGAGGCACAGAGCGATTAAGTGGCATGCCCAAGGTCATCCAGCAGGCTAGTGATAGATCTGGGAACAGAACCCATGTCTGTTGAGTCCAGTCCAGAGCTCTATCCACTAGGCAGCACTCCTTGGGGCTGGGCCTGAGTCAGCTATTCTAGTGTCCTGCAGTGCTGAGTGCTCAGTACATACTTGATAATTTGCTCCCAACTGTGGTTTCCAAAGTAGGTCTTTGCCTCCTTTAGCACAACTGTACTGCAGCCTCCCTGCTCCTGGCCTGAACTCCTGCTCCCTTCATATGTCCCAAGCCAGCAGGACTGGGTCTGAGTCACATGCTTCCATCATGTCACTCACTCATGCCCGTCACCCCAATCGGGGTATGGGCCGCCAACCACAGATCTCCAGAGTCTTCTATCCTGGGCTATTCGCTCTAGCTGGTCCCAGGTATAGGTCATGTCTTTTGCTATCAGCCTTGGAGGTTCCACTGCAGTGCCTGTCTGGTGATGTTAGTTGGCTGCTTGCGTAGTGTATGTCCTATCCAACCCCACCTTCTCCTTCTGATTTCTTCCTCTGCTGGGAGTTGACAGGTCCTCTCCAAGAGGTGGATGTTACTGATGGTGTCTGGCCAGCGGATCTGGAGAATCCTTCTGAGGCAGCTATTAATGAAGGTCTGGATCTTCCTGGTGGTTGTTTTGGTTGTCCGCACTGAGTCATGGCAGTTTCCCTTTTCTAAGCTGGTGCTGCCCAGCGCCCCTGGGTTTTGAGGGAATGGGATGAATTGATCTGAGGTCAGAAAGGACCATTCTGACCTCCGGTACCACACTCCTGCCCCAGGATCCTGCTGAACTGTAATGATGTTTCCGAAAGACGGCCCATGTCGACTGAAAGAGGGCAAGTGATGGACAATCCACCGGGTGCAGGGCAGCTGGTCCAATGGTTAATTCCCCTCCCAGTTAAAAATTTGCCCCTTCTTTCCAGTATGAACTTGTCCAGCTTTGGCTGCCAGCCATGGGGTCTGGTTCTGCCTTGTCTGCTGGATGACAGAGCCCTCTGCTCTGAAATCTCCCCATGAAGCTTTGATGGAGCAGCACCCACCTCTCCCATGACAGCGATGGGGGTCTCTCCCTTGGCCTGGGCCACTCGGTGCTCTATCAGGTAGTACATGTACTCGTCGTAGAGGAGCCGGATGAGATGGAAGGAGCCGAAGCTGGCGGCGCTCCTCAGGGTCAGATCCCGGATTACCATGGAGCTGTGGAAAGAGAGCCCGGCTCTGGGATTACCCCTCCCGCTGGGTCAGTCATCCAGTCCCAGACTGGAACGGGGGAGGGCAGGAACGTACCTGTAGAAGGACCACTTGAGGAGGAAAAGCTTGGCGGCCTTGGGGAAGCTGGAGCTGCCCTGGTGGGGCTTGAGGACCTGGGTGACCACCCCGTCCAGCCATACCGCCCACTGCTCCAGGGAGTTCTGCTGCTGCAGGGTCAGCTTGAAATCCTGCTCCAGGCGCTGCACCACCCGGTCCTCACAGCGGCATACCCATGAGGCCTGCTCCTGTGGGCAGGGGAACGACAGAGACACCAGCACCTTCAGAAAGGGGAGCAACATGGCCGAGGGACAGGGCTGGGCATTGGAGGAGTCACATCCCGTGAGTTCAGCCCCATCCACACTGTGACCCCCGAGGGGCCAGCTCCATTTGGCTGGAACGCGGGGAGTTCGGAGTCCCCAGGAATGTTCCACTTGCTCTCAGGAGCTGGGGGAGACTGGAAGAGGGACACTTGGAATCCTGGCCTCAGCTTAGCAGACCCCATGGGATGGTGGCACAGAGGGAGGGACAGAAGGAGCCCCTGGGGCGTGCGATGAGCCAGCCTCTGTCGGGGGTGCCCTGGGAATGGCTGGCATGTGGCACCTCTAACCAGCACCCCGGAGGTGTCTCAAATTAAGCATCCAGTAGCAGAAGCAGCTTTAGAGAATTTGAGTCTAGATCATTAGGATTCACAACCTGCTGCTTAGGCAGCAAAGCGTCTTTATCTGCATTTTCCAGAGGGTGCAGAGGTGACAGGCCCAGGGCCCCGGGATGGAGCGGGGCCTAGAATTCAGAGGACCTAAACCCCAGTCCCCCACTCTAACCACTAGACTGTGCTGCCCCTGTTACCACGGCATTGGGATAAGAGGCTGGTGCCAAAGGGTTCTGGAGACAGTGCGTTCTGGGTCGGCTGTTGTGTTACAGGTCACTCAGCAGGACTCCCGGCTTCATGGGCGCAGAGTCTGGGCCAGTCTCCTGGGAATCACCTACCCGCTGTACCCACTGCAGAGGATGAGAGAAGCTGATGGCCCAGCTTACTTCACTCAGCTCCTTTTGAGCTACGCTGGCAGGTGGGTCGGCAGCTCTGACCCAGCCCAGGGGGTTCCTGCCTCCACAGCGCTGGGGCAGACAGGCAAGCACCAAAAAATGGCTCATAGTGCAATTGGCCAGAGGAGGAGGGATTCTGTTACCTGGACGTTTGCAAAGTCTACCCGATTGAGGTCGCTCAGCATCTGGTTGATCTGGGCCGTATTCTGTAATACAGCCCGGGCGGCCTGGGCAAGGTGATTCAGGGAGGTGTATCGCCGCAGAGTCTGGGCAAAGGCACTTGCTGCTGCCACCTGCGGAACAGACAGGGGTCAAACCTCCAGAGAGCAGGCAGGTTCCACACACACGATCTAGCTACAGAACAGGCACCGTGCCGTACGGCTGGGCACTGAGAGCCAGAAATCACTGCCCAGCACTGCCCAAGGGGCACAGAGCCACAGACCACGCTACAGTGCAGTCCAAGGATCATAGAGACTAGAGACCAGAGCTTGGCACTGCCAGAGATCAGAGCCAGACACTGCTCAGGAGTCACACTGCCGAGATCTGGGTCCCAGGCCACTCCCCTCCACGCCTCTCCCACATCTCACCTTCACTCGGACCATCTCTTCAGGAATATTCATCATTGCGTTGGTTAACCAGTTTTCCAGACTCTTTGCAAAATTTCGGATCGCTTGCGTCAAGGCACCTGGGATAGAGAGGGGCAGTGAGCCCCTCGCACAGCCACGGATTGGTCAGCTGCTCAGAACTAGAAGGAGGAGCCCGTTCCTTGACGTGGCACTGGACTGATGGCTTCAGAAGCTAACCCCAGGGGACAGCAGTTAGGCCTGGAGCACAAAACCTGACCAGGTGAGGCAGTGTGGCTTAGAGGATAGCGTACAGGCCTAGACCAAGGCCTGAGGAGACCTGGGTTCAGTTCCTGGCTCTGCTACTGGCCTATGGTGACCTTAGACAAGTTGCCACCCTGCGCTGTGCCTCAGTTTCCCCATCTGTTAANCCCAACCCTCCTCCTTTATCCTGACTTGGGACAGGCAGATGGCCCCAAAGGACCTCTCTGGTGGAGTTCTTCCATCATGTGACACCATCCAATCATTCCCTTCATGGCAGAGGTTGTGGGGAAGCTCACCCCTCGCTAGTTCTGTTAGCAAAGTTCTTCCTTACAAGTTTCCTGCACACCTAGGGTGTGTAAAAACCAGGATGGGGAAGAGAGACATTGCCAAGCTAAAATGTCACATACTGCCAAAGGTCCTTCTCTGAGTTATTAATACTGGGAAGAATTTCATAACATTTTGCCTCTTCATAAAAGATTCCAGGACCAACCTTTCATCTGCCGGGACTCAGAGTCCTTGACATATCCGGACCTTCCGGGGAGCCCTAGGTTTGGCCCTGATGTAAAATAGGATCCTGGTGGAAGCGACGTCACTTTACTCGTGCATGAGGTCAGTGAAGAAGCCCAACAGTCTCAGTTCCTCAAGGTGCTTAGATGCCTAATTCCCACTGAAGTCAATGGGAATTAGGCACCTAAAGACCTGGGAGGATCTGGACCAAAGTTCCTCACTAATTAATTACTTTAGACTGAAGCCAGGAGCAGAAGCAGAATAAGAAACATCTTGATCCCTCCCTATCCCCTCCCCAAAATATTAAGGGCGACCCTCTGATTTCACTGACTCTGCATTAGCAGGAGGAGAACAGGGCTAGTCAGAACCGCGATCCTCAAACGTTCTTCAGCTCCTAACCACCCTTGGGGCCAGCCCCTTAGGGGAGTGAATGAAGGGGGTGAAGGGTCAGTTAGAGCTGCTGGGGAGCAGCCAATGAGAGGGCAAGGGGCTCAGGGGTTAGAGCTGTTGTAGAAACTGTACAGAATGGAAATATACCTCATTCCCCACTCCACTCCATCCTGCTCCCCTTCCAGGGCTGAGACCAGAACCCAGGAGTCCTGGCTCCCAGCCCTCTGCTCCAATCACTACACCCCACTCCCCTTCCAGAGCTGAGACCAGAACTCAGGAGTCCTGGCTCCCCACCCCCTCTTCTGATCACTACACCCCACTCCCCTTCCAGGGCTGAGAACAGAACCCAGGAGTCCTACTTTACTTTCATTATTTCGCTCAGCACAGCAAGTGAAAGCAGACTCTGTTTTGTCAGCTGCCCTTTCCGGTCACAAACCCCCACAAGACTGGGGGTGAGAGGGAGTTGTGCAAATACAGCAGAGGACGGTACTTATATTTATTAACAAACCGCTCTACGGTGAATCGTTTATAAACGTCGTTACGACATTCTGGCCTGCACTAAAATGTGCCCAAAGCAGAGCCCGAGGGTCTGACCCTGCAGCCCTCACTCCCCACAAGGGTCCCACTGAGTTCAACAGGACAGCTCCACATAGCGCAGGTCAGGTGGGGAGCATGACAATGGCCCAGACCCTCAAAGGTATGTAGGAGCCTCACTCCGACTGATTTCAATGGGGGTGAAGTGCCTGCACTGTTTGGAAGATCTAGACCAATGTCCCTTTAGATTATGAGGATTACGTACACCCCCCACTGGCAGGGACAGGGTTACAGGATGCCTGACAGCCCAATTAGCCTCTTCTGGGGCATCTGGAGGGCAATGAAGGATTAGCCCCAGCTGGGGAGAAGCAGGCCGAGTGGGCACTACAAAGGAAGGACTGCACAGCCAATAGGAGGAGACCAGAAGTTGGGAATTTCTGTTCTCAGGGATTGGAACTACAAAGGGATCTGAAGGGAGCATCTGGGACCATCCCTGAAGGGAGAGGGCAGCCAGAGATTCATAAACAGGCCTGAGGGAAGAAGTCTGAGAATCAGCGCCTGGGCAGTGGAGCCTGGGAAGGGAGAAACTTTTCATTCCTTTGAGCTGGGCCTTGGCTGGGGCGCTCAGCATGAGCTAGCTGGAGGGCCAAGTCACTGCACAGACCCCTGACCTCCGGAGGAGCTGCAATGCCAGATCTTGCCACAAGGAGGTGCTCCAGGATGGTGAGTCTATGCCAAGGACACGCACAAAATATGGTGGCTTGATCCCCTCCATCTGTGCCTCATGCACCCCGCACCAATCCTCTTCCTGTGTCAAAACCAAGATCAGCCTAGATCCCTAGGGGCCGTTAGCTCATCTAGCCGGAGCTGTCAAACAGAGGACGGTTCCCCCTGCATTGAGCCCCGTCGCTTGTAAACCAGCACTTCAGCCCGAATGATCAATGCCGTGCAATTGTGAGTGACCATGGAGAGCAGTTTTCCAGACCTGCCAGTTACTCAGGGCGCAATGGGATCATTAAACCATCAAAATATCCCCTGAACATGCCCCTGCCCCAGCTTGAGGTCTGGACAGGATCTGGGGCCAAACGAAACCCTGGTGTCACACTCTGGGCCAGATCTGGGGCCAAAACATAAACCCAGAGCTAAACACATGTCAGTGGGATGGCTGAATCTTTCCCCAGGAAGAGGCTGATGTCTGGCTGTGAAGGTGAAATGTTGCAGCGATGAGACAAGGATGCTGGTGGTGAACTGAGGGGGTGGGGTAAATGAGCGACAGAGAGCAATGCAAACAAAACTTCCTGCCTTGTGGCTGTCTGGGTGCCTGGTCATGCTTTCCCCAGGCTAGGGAGGGACCAACATCCCACCACCCACCTCAGGTGGAGAATGGACCTGCTGCTGAACACTGTGCACGGTCACCGAGACTTGGCTCCCTTTGCTAGCCTGGGAAGTACTCTGCACCACCAGCCGCTGCAAAGGGATGATACAAAAGAAGTCCTGGTTAATGACCACCTCGCAGTCAGAGGAATGCCAAGTTCTGCTGGCCACTGGGGAGGAGAGCAGGTCATGGCTGGCGCTGGTCCAGAGAACCGCCTGAGCTGAGCAGCCGGCGCTAGTCCAGAGTGTAAGTGAAGCTGTATTGGCTTTGGGTAACAATACTCACCAGTACAGCCCGAGTCAGAGTGTCACTGGGAACAGAACTCACAAGTACAGTCAATTTCCATTCGGCATGTTCGGTATTTATCTGGACTAACACCCCCATAGAGCCGTGACTAAATCAAAATGACCTCTTTGGCTCCCTTCATCTGCTTGTGTCTGGCCAACATCAAACAGGCTGGCCACTTGTGTCCCAAGGCAGGGGGCGTGCCATCACTTGGGGACTTTAAACACTAGACAAACAAAGCAAAGAGAGAAATACACTGGCTGGGAAATGGGGTAGAGTATATAAAGGCTTTTCCATCTCTACTTTCTTTGAGTCAGTGAAAATAATCTGCAATGGGGCAAATTCTGTAGCGTTCCCTTTTTGTAGCTCTGAGGAACGGCTGCCTTCCATCATGCAGACTAACGCCACACTGGCCAAGGATGTTTTATTTCTCTTTCCAAATGCAACTGCAACCTGCCAAAAACTGGAGGCATGATGCAGCATTTGGGTCCCATTCTCTTCTCCTTGAGCCCACCTTCAGGAGATGCCAGCACGCAGAAAATCTTTGCAGCCAGCTGATAGGTGGTTTCTTTACTTGCCTGGCATGCAAACAAGCTGAGATGTGGTTTTAGGTTCTCTGCAGTTCCTCTAGCACTGCACTGTCCAGGCAGCTGCATTACCCAGGAAAAGGTTTTTCAGGCCATTCGTAAGGAGAACGTTAGCCAAAACGGCCAAAGCTTAACCCAGGGCACTGTGAAGCAGGCATGAAAGCTGGCCCAACTAGGGTCTGGGACAGCATCTTGGCTTGGAGATCTGGCTGTGGAAGAGCCTCTCCAAAGGGAGGGGTGGGAGCCCCAACACATGGGACTTTAAAATCCGACTGATAAAACATTAGTGAATATACAATGTTAAGCCTCTAATACAAGGGCTCGTGCCTCAGGCTCTCTTCCTACTACAGTGTCCATCATGCTAGTCTGAACAGATGGACCTCAGCTGGCATGTCTGAAGAGCCCATCTCTGAGGTTTGTAGGCACTACACACCAATTACAAATTCAGGTAAGATCTGTCCAGATCGGACAGCCAAGAATCTGTCCAAATCTTTGGGTGAGCTGTTGGCTGTAGGGTTCTGATGTATCTGGATTTTCTACTGCTCTGCTGGTTTGAGTGACAGTCTGAGAAAGAGGCAAGTCATGAAGCTCACCCAAAAGTGGTGAGCGCTGACTCACCCTGACATCTTGCTATCGAGAAGGCTTTGTGATGGAGGAGGTCTGACCCATTAAGGTCACTGTAGATCAAAATCAGAACCTTGTCAGGGATCTAATAGGGAATAGGAACCAGCAGAAGCTGTGAAGCAGAGAGGTCCTCTGTAGCTTCTTCTGCTTTGGAGCTGATTTCAGGCAGGCTTTTGACAGTCTCAAGTAACATTCTCAAAGAAAGCTGAAGAAATGTGGTCTAGATGAAATTACTGTAAAATAGGTGCAAAACAGGTTTAAAGATCATCTTCAGCAGTTATCAACAGTTCAATGTCAAAATGGGGGAACGTATCTACTAGGGTCCTGCAGGGGTCTGTCCTGTTACAGGTGCCATTCGGTTTTTTCATTAATGACTTGGATAATGGAATGGAGAGAATACTTATAAAATCTGAACATGACACCAAGCTGGGAGGGGTTGCAAACACTCTGGAGGACAGGATTAGAATTCAAAACCACTTTGAACAATTGGAGAACTAATCTGAAAACAACATGATGAAATTCAGTAAAGACAAGTGCAAACTACCAGGCTTAAGAAGGAAAAATCAAATGCACAACTACAAAATGGGCAATAAACTGGCCCTAGGGTAGCTCTGCTGAAAAGGAGCTGGGGGTTATAATGGATCACAAATGAAATATGTAATAGCAGCCAACAATGTGATGGAGTTGTGAAAAGGGGTAGGACCATTCTGGGGTGTATTCGCAGGAGTGTGGCATGTAAGACATTGGAAGCAATTATCCGGCTCTACTTGGCACGGGTGAGGCCACAGCTGGAGTCCCATCTCCAGGGTGCCACACTTTAAGAAGGATGTGAACAAACTGGAGAGAGTCCACAGGAGAGCAACAAAAATGATGGAAGGTTTAGAAAATCTGACCTAAGAGGAACGATTAAAGATCCTGGCCATGTTTCGTCTAGAGAAAAGCAGACTGGTGGGAAACCTGAGAACAATCTTCAAATATGCTAAGGGCTGTTTCAAAGAGGACAATGATAAGTTGTCCTCCACGTCCACTGAAGGTGGACAAGAAGTAATCAGCTTAATCTGCAGCAAGGATTTCGGTTAGATATTAGGAAAACCTTTCTAGCGAGAAGGAGAATCAAGCTCTGGAACAGCTTTCCAAGGAAGGTCGGGGAATCCCCCTCGTTGGAGGTTTTTAAGAACAGTTGAACAAACCACTGTCAGGGATGGTCTGGTTTGACTTGGTCCTGCCTCAGTGCAGGGAGCTGGACTAGATGACCTCTCGAGGTCCCTTCCAGCTGCACATTTCCATAATTCTAGGAGTCTCCATGCGATGCGCTAGCTGCAGCTTCCTCTTCCTATGCCTGTCCTTTAAAGCACTGTAGCCATCTCCAGCAATGTCCACCATTCAGCAAATGCTCCCACCATTAACCTGGTAGGTTTCAGTATGAAGAATCATCACACAGGAGTCGCTCTCCTCAATATCAGCAGAGGTGACAGATTTGGGGTCTAAACATGAGTTTAGAAATATCTCAGCAACCCAAATTCAGGGGTCGTTTAAATGTTAATCCTTCAGGGGCTTTTAGACAACATCTTTTCAACAAGAGGTGCTGGGATAGGAACGATCTGATGGTGTGTTTCTTTTCTAAGGGAGAGCGTTTAATGCTGTCCTTGGCCAAAGTTCCCCACTGCACCATCTGGTTGTGAGCAAACTCCCAGAGACAGCTGCATTTCAGTGCTACCGTGTGTAGTCTGAACTGCTTTGGGAAATATTTTATTTATTTCACGTAGAGGAAAGAAGCTGCCAAACCAACCATGGACTGGAAATATGGGAATGTTGCTTCCTCTCCATAATCTTACCTAGTTCAGCGTCTGTGACCCCCCTGTTTGTGTGTAGGTGTCAAATCCACATTAGTTTCAATCACTGTTAAATTCAAGGCAAGACAACTTGCCTGGCAGTGTTTTTTAACATGGAAAGGAAAAGTCAGAGGCAGAACGGATCCAAGTTTGCACAGAACTGAGACTCCCTTGTGCTGAACATGCGCCAGTCTATCCCAGACGTGGAGGAAACCACTGTTTAGATAATGATTAGTGGCCCCCCAGCTGTGCTAGATGAATGATAGACACACAAACCTTCTTGCAGTCTCCGGATGCCTGTCCATATGCCTCCAGCTGCATCTTCATTACAAATGCAATGCTTTACCAAGATAGCACCTTCTGTCAGAGGGCATCCCCCATGCTATTCTGACTCACACTGCCTGCCCCAGGAGAAGTAGGTAAGAATTAGCCCTGATTTGCAGATTGGAAAACTAAGTGGTAGGGAGAGTATGTGATTGGTTCAAAGTTACAGAGACAGTCAGGATAAGAATCCAGGAGTTCTGACTCCCAGCCCCCTGCTCTGACCACTCACCACTCCTTTCCGAGAGCTGGGAATAGAATTGAGGAGTCTTGCATGCCCTCAAAGTCCACCAGGCAGACAGACTGTGGGTGAACCGGAAATGGAACCCAGATCTCCTCACATCTGTATGGTTGATTTTGTGCTTTAATCACAGGACCACCCTTCTTTCTTAAGACACGGTCACTGATGTTAGACGGTCCATTCCACAGGCCAAAAAACCCCGCTCCCCGTTTGCTGGCACTGCAGGAAGAGCCTCTCTCTTCCGATGCCCACGCCACAGTTCCAACTATGACCCATCTTTGCTGCTGTGTGTTTCCCTGAGACCAATGCTGGGATCAGGTAACCCAAGCATTGCATAAAGGATCTGATTAAATTCCCATTAAAGTAGGTGAAAAGACTCCTATTGCTGTCAATGAGAGTTGGATCTGGCCCTACATAACCAGGGATTAATTGAGCCCAATGGGTCCAGTTACCACTTATGTCCTAGGGCTACATTCAAACCTGGAATAAGACGGGGCAGTTCTGATGGCCTCTGATCCAGAATCAGATGTGGCCATAAATAATGGTGTAAGTTACACGGGGTGTAAAGTGAGTGGAGAATGGGGTGCAGGTGCTATAAACCTCTCTGGCATTCAGTGAGCATCCAAAACATACGTCAATTACACACACCAGTGGCTTAGTCAGATTAGTGCAAAGGAGGCAGAACTCACCCAGCAGCTGTGAGGCCCTGTGATATGTAGGAACAACAGAGGGTGCTGTGCAAAACGCAGGACAATTACACAGCAGGGAAATGCAAAACACACGTCAGTTACACATCAAGGGGGCAGAAGGCCTGGGGAAGTGGCAGGAAAAGCAAATAATGAGTAGGGAAAATAAATGAGTTGGGAGGACCTCTTTTATCTTCCACCCTCCTGTGATTTGCTTTTCCCATCTCATGCCCCCTGTGAGGAACCGGGAATGTTCTTAATGTGTTCTTTGAATACTGGGTGGGGAGTATTGACCTGGAAAGGTTGCAGGGACTGTCTGCATTGGGGGATGAGAGACTTGCCTTTAGGGAGGATACCTAAGCCGGGGGGGGGGGGGGTTTGGAGACTAGGTAACTAACACCCTGTGCCAGGAAAACGGAAAAGGGGTGGTTGGATGGGACAGGAGTCCGGGGGGGGGCTGAGTAAGACGGCTGGAGGGAGTTTCAGTTTGGAGCTGGCTGGAAAAATGGAGGGGAGCCCAGGTGGGGCTCTGGCCTCCCTGCTCCCCATCCCCCCAAGAGGGACCTAACTGAGGGGTCTGGTTGTCTGTACCTGCAAGACCTGTCTTGGACTGTGTTCCTGTCGTCTAAATAGACCTTCTGTTTTGCTGGCTGGCTGAGAGTCCTGGTGAATCACAGGAAGCTGGGGGTGCTGGGCCTTGTCTCCCCCACACTCTGTGAGGCCACCTTATACCAGCTAAGTAAAATCCTGCTCCCACGTAAGACAATCCACCTTTAGCCACTAACACACCGGTGCTGGGGGTGCTCCCGCACTCCCTGGCTTTAAGCTGTTTCCATCATATACAGGGGTTACAGTTTGGGGATGCTGAGAGCCGTTGAACCACTATACAAATTGTTCCAGCTCTCCTGCCCTGATGTCAATGAGGCCTAGATCCAACCCAATCCATTCTTCTGACCAGCGCTGCACCCAACACGCAACCCCATTTAAGGCACCACTAAATCTGGACCCCAATCTCGCTAAACAATAAGCTTCCCCTGCACCAGTTGGATTAACTGATCTGAATGATTCTTACCCACCTCTAACTTCTAATCTCTTATCCGCTAACACGGCGAGTCGCAGAAGCACTGTTATTTCCCCGGGTCAGCATGATCAGGTGCCCTTCATGCAGCCTGATTTTCCTCAGGATTCAACAGTGGTGAAACTCCGTCGTTTCCGAGGAGTTACTCCTGCTTTGTGCTGGTCGAAGGGAAAGGAGGATCAGATCCTCAGGTTGCTACTTGTAGGTATGTGAATGAACTAAACATGCAGTGAGGAAGCTGTGCCTACAACTATGTTCTGGGGGCAGTTTAACACAGAGACACTGTGAGCTGCAAGGTTGCCAAGCACAGGGGGTTGCAGGGGAGAAGTGTGGAAGAGCACAGGACACAGGGCTTTCTGAACCATCGCTTACCTGCTGCGGCATTTGCACACCTGTTAGCTGGAGGGGGGATACCGAAGGTGGCTTAGCCTGCACGCTGGCTTGAACCAACAGCCTCTGTCAAACAAAACACCTAGAGTTCAAGGTGAATGGAGGAAGCAGGAGCGATTACAGCAATGGCACCCGGACAGTCTCCGGTTATCATCAGGCCCCAGGATTTAATAAAGCACCTGGCAGCAGAGGGCGACAACACACTTCACAAAGGGGATGAAGTATCATCATCTCTCTTTGCTCTTAGGACACAGAGCGACCTGCCCAAATTCATACAGTAACTTAGTGTCAGAGCTGGGAACAGAACCCAGGAGTCCTGATTTCTGGTCCTCCCCACACTGTAACTTCGAGAAACACTCCCCTCCCAGAGCTGGGAATAGAACCTAGGAGTCCTGACATCCAGCCCCTGCTCTAACCACTAGCTCCTGCTTCCCGCCCCCAAGCTGGGAACAGAATCCAGACATACAGCCTCCCAGCCTGCCCTAGACCACTAAAGCTGAAATGATTTCATGTTCACCAGGCTCAGAAGCAACGAACAAATCCAAGGAGTCCAGTTCTAGCCTGATTTATTCCCCCTGCAACAAGTCTAACAGCACCCAGTTGTGCCCCAGGAAGATCATCTGCTTGTCCACCTACCTGCTGCGTGGCCTGGACTTGCTGCACCACCTGTGTTGGCACCCCAGACTGTGTGGCCGTCGAGCCCGGGCTGGACTCAGAGACGGAGTCACTGGGCCTCATGGCACCTTCTGAATTTTGGAAAAGGAGAAGAAAAGGTTGCATGAAAAGTCTGAGGAAGGCAATTCAGAAAAGGTGTCCAAATCCCTCCTGTATATTTCAAGGGGGGTCTCAAGAGGCAGCCAGGGCTAGTGGACTGAGCACAGGACTGGTGTTGGGACCTATGGGGAGTTCTAGTCACAGCGCTGGGAGGGGAATACAGCTCCCAAACTTGGGAATGGAACCCAGGAGTCCTGACTCCCAATCCCATGGCTCACTAGTTTCATGCCCACATGTAGAATGGTGCTCTCTGCCGTTGCGCATAACTCCTCTGATTACCATACTGCACCCAGTGTGAATTTCCTTCTAACAGAAAGAAACAACCAGCAATTGCCCCTACCAAAAATTAGTGAGAAAACTGGTGACTGAGGTCTCTGATTCAGTCGGCCTGTTCGATGGACCCTTAATGCAAAGATTCCCTGCGAAGCAAGCCAGGTACTTACGATCACAAGGAGCTGTACAGAGACAATCGTAATACATGGTGCAGTGGGCACAGGGGTGTGCGTTTGTGTTTGCTCCCCTTCCTTGCAAGACAGGTAATAAAAGACCCATGGCTTTTATAACCTGGAGCCTTGGCCACCTAATCCCTGCCAGTTCTCACCAAAGCTGGTTTAGTATAAACATCCCTATCCTAGAAGGTGCAATCCCAACCCTCTGATCCTTCCAGGGAGGGGTAGGGGGAGCTCATCTGGGAGTCATTCTTATCGAGAAGCAGGAGATCACATTTCATGGGTGTCTCGTTTGACATTATCAACAGAAGAGGAGGAAAAAAATAGCTTAGCGACCTTCCAGGATGGTGAATTAGTCTGTTTTCTTAGGGCACTTGAACAAATCAATGTTAATGATGGGTTTAACAGCTTGGGAACCCTTGGCGTCAAGACTGGCTAAGTGGGAAGTCCTTTTCCCACTTTAACAGCTATGATTCCATGGACCAGTGGAGATGGATTTTGAGGAAGCTTTTGCACGATGGGTCATATGGGTTTGGTGCTCTGGCACTTCCTGATGAATTGAGCGGGGCCCTCGCACTGGTAATGTGCAGAGTATCTGGCACATATTTGTGTTGGTTACTTTGCATGCCACAGAATCCGAGACGTTAAAGATGGGGAAAAAAGTGTTAGCCCAGCCAGGCCTGATTCCTGCAATCTACTTTTCACACAGGAAGCTGCATTGCTACCCACAATGATTCTGATGCAGCTTCCAGAGCCTGAGGACCTTATTCGACTGATCTGCCTGAACTCCCACGGTCTTCAATGAGCAGCCCTGGCCCCTTTTTTTCTAACCCAGATGTCGGGAGTTTGGACAATGATCAGTTAGGTGAAACTTTGTCAAAAGCCTTCTGACAATCCAATTCCACTGGCTCTCCCGTGCCATCCAGCAGCACAATGCCCCCTGTCAACACACTAGGTCATTAAAAGGGAGGTGCAGTGGCCTACTGGACAGAGTACAGGACTGGGCCATTTCCTAGCTCTGATACTGCTCTACAAGGCAACCCTGGGTGAGTCACTTTGCTGCTCCATGCCTCAGTTACCCCATTTGTAAAATAGGGATGATGACAGTGAGCTGCTTTGTAAAATGCTATGCGATCTACTGGTGAAAAGCGCTAGATAAAAATGAGGGATGGTACCTTTCATTTTGTTAAAGATCCCATCCTATGCTCTGTAAAGTGTTTTGGCCAAAATTCCTGCTCTCCCCACTAGTCAATAAGTGGCTGCAACCCTCTGCCCCAGAGGCAGATGCATTTCAGCGAGTCTGTGTGTATGTGCGTAGGTCAGGATCAAAGACCTTAGAGAAACGTAACATTATTATAATATTCCTTCCCTTTAAATTCTAGCTCCTCTAATTTAGATGGGTATTTCTAATGTGCCTAAAACTGCAACAGCCATTGATCCAACAGAACTTTAAGTTTACAAAGCATGTTCAGACCTGAGTTAAGCACCACAGCTACTCTCTAAGGTAGGCAACTATCAGTATTATCACCTCTGCAGTGCAGGTGGAGAGATGAATGCCTAACTCCATTCAGATCCAGGTGCCTAAATAACTTCTGCAAAGGAAAACCAGCTCTTTGTGCTGTCTGCAAACATATCGGTGCCTGTTTCAATTAGATTAAGTGGGAGATGAATGCAGAAAGAAATCGGCCCCTACACAAATTCTTAGGTGGCGAGATCTTTGCTCAGCTGGGCATCAAGTCACTCCCACCCCCTCCTCCTTCATCTAAAGGCCAGATGGTACGTAAACCTTCATTATTATTACTTTCCTTCTCGCTTGCTCTTTTTAAAGGCAGCAGAGCGTGGGTTCCTGGGATTATAAGGCATTTTGTGTTATCAGAACTGTTTCCACTGCTACACTGGTGGGGAGAGAGAGAGAACAAGAGGCTTGTCTGATTGCACCAGGGTCAGTGTTATTGACTAAGGACCAGATCTCGCCAGGTGCTAGAGGGCGGCACTCAGTGGCAGTTTGCAGAGGCTCAGCACCTCTTGGCAACCTCTCTCCCGATAGAGTTGAGTGCCTCCCAGGTAGAGTCCCCCTCTGGGCACAAAGCTGTTCACTTTGCTGACAGGCGCTGGAGAACGCTGCACCTGGAGTGCCCTCATGGCTTTCCAGGAGTGAGAAGCAATGCCCGAGAGAGGCACGCTCGCTTCCTTCACAAGGCAGTAAAGTGAGGAACTGGATGATTGCTCTCCCAAGACCAGCTTCGGGGGCTTTCACAGCCACAGTTCTGAGCTGGCCCAGTAGGAAATGATTTCTGGAAGAGTGAAGGAGACCGATGTCTTCTAATAACTAGGTGCATATGCATCACCCCTCACACTCTCCCTCTCCAGCCAGGTACTAATACTGGGGCCTGATTTTCAGAGGTTCTGGCACCCATAGTTCCAGCTGACGTCAATGGAGCTGCATCGATCTACACTTGGTGAGGATCATGGCCTTTATGCCAGGGAACTAAAAGGAATAAGATTTGTGGCAGATCTCTGGCCTGCATCACTCCAGGATTGCGAACAGAAGGGTCAATCTATTATGACAGGGTCTGCATGGTGGACTATCTGCCCTAGCTCACACTCCCCTTTGAGAATCACAACGAATTTTCTCTGACTAAAATGCAAGCTACCTTTAAAACCTAGTGCCTGCAGACAGCCCTCAATGGAACTGAACTGGAGGGGAGGGAAGTGGTGGGGGAAGTCTGCTAGAAAGATAAACTCCAGCTTTGGTTGTGGGTGGATGTCTTAGGACCTTACAGGGAGTAGCTCGGTAGCTAGAATCTGATCCCCAGCACCTTCTCCAATTAAACTTTCCACTGCTAGGAAAATACAATCTTGTTAAAACTCCCAACCGGAACATGAATCAAAAGGCTCAAGAGATTTCTCAACAGCTTAGGTGGAGCCTGATTATTATCTCAGGCTATCCAGGTTTCTTTGGATGATATTTCATGCAACTCTGCAACATGCGACTGAAGTCAGCGGGAATATTATCCATTTGTTTTCCTTGCCTGCCCTCAGCTACTTAGTAACAACCTTCCTTTCTATAGGAAACCGACTGCTCCTGATCTGGGGTTGTTTAGATCTAGAAGGGATGGTTGGTTGGTTCTGACTTAGTTAACTGGAAATGTTCCCCCTATTAATGTATCTCTTTGTACTGCTTATTCAGATCCTGTCCTGAATTACAATAACGTGCTACAATAAGGATTTCCTAGCATGATCTGACAGGGGCCTTCACGCACCTGCCTTCTGAGACAGAAACTAGAATATAGCCCCGGACAAACTGTGGTACCTATGGATGGAATTCAGTTCTTAATGCATCTTAACAGACAGGCAAGCTCTCAAGCATTTCTCCTTACTCATCATTCATCTACTCCAGTGATGACTTAAAGGATTGGAAAACCTGCCTTACAGTGATAGACTCAAGGAGCTCAATCTAACCAAGAAAAGGCTAAAGGGTGACTTGATCACAGCCTGCAAGTACTTGCACAGGGAACAAAACTTTGATAACGGGCTCTTCAGTCTGGCAGCCGAAGGTCTAAGAAGCTCGGCTGGCTGGAAACTAGACAAATTCAGCCTAGACGCAAGGCACACGTTTATAACAGTCAGGGTAATTAACCACTGGAACAATTTACCAAGAGCTGCGGTGGATTCTCCATCTCTAGCCATTTTTAAATCAAGACTAGATGTTTTTCTAAACTCGTACACACAGGAATTGATTCAGGGATGTCCTATAGCCTGAGTTATACAGGAGATTAAACTAGAGGATCTCTACTGGCTTTATAATCTATGAAACCCTGATAGATTGGCTCTAGACCAATAAATAATATGGTTATAACAGTGCAGAGCTATGGTAATAGATAGGTTCTACAGCGACTAACCTACGGTTTTATGATTTCTTGTTTCTGTTAGACCTGCGGAGGAAACCCAGTCCTGGGAGAATGAGCTGGATTCTATTCTGACTCATGCATCACCAACGGAACACACTACATTCCAAATTCAAATCTGAATTGATGATGCGTAAGCCAGAAAGAACCTGGTTTGACTCCCCGATCTCAGGGGGAGTTTGCGGTCTGGTGGCATTAAATTATTATTTTTTTACTTGAAAAGCGAGTACATTTGTATCTGGAGTTGCCGAGAGATGATAAAGGAAAAGCCTCACATAAATATTCTCAATAGCAGCAGTGTACTGGAATAAGTCCATCTCTTGCTGAAAGTCTCTTGATGTATGGTTAGTTCTCAGTGGAGAGTCAGCTCTCCAGATCACTGTATAAAGGTGCCTCTGCTTACCTGAGCCTTTTCCACAGCTTGGATATATTTTAAAGCCCATGTTCTATTCTGAAGCGTGATTATTGCTCCTTTGTACCTCTCAGACCTTCGCCCTGGCAGGATCTACCTGCTGACTGTAGAGGCAACAGTCAAATTTGGCTGCTTCTCACTCTGATTAGTCCTGCGGAGCCAAGAGAGCTCTGGGGGAGCAAGGTAGAGTCTCTTGTGGCTCATTTCTCATCAAGTGAATTGCTGATTAATTCCAAGGGGGTTACAAAGGCAATGAGGCTGCATAGCTGTCCCTGGGGGCAGAGATTCCCTGCAGAACCGTACTACTGGTGCTGATCCAGAGGATGGCAAGAGGCCAGGCGGACAGGGAAGATCAGGCAGAGAGGAAAGATGGTTCCAGTAGTTCAGGCACTGGCATGGGATTTGGGAGAGCCAATTCAATTCTCTGCCTGTGTGATCTCCGCCAGCTCACTTAGTCTCTCTGGGACTCAATTATTCATCCGTAAAATGGGAATAAAAATATTTCCCTGCTGCCCGAGGGGGCCTGAGGGTAAATACAAAAAGGCTGTGAGGCGCTCAGATACTGTGGTGATCCAGGTCATAGAAGGACCTAAAACAGATAAGAAGGAGCTCATGCCCATCTATTGAAGGTAGAGGTGATCGCTATTTGTTTCAATTACATACATGTACCCAGAGGCTATCTCCATAGACAGATAATATAAATCTCTAGGCCTGATCCTGTTCTCGCTGAAGTCAATGGTCTCCTGAGGGAGCAAGACTGGAATAAATACACACAATATTCTGCGAAAGGGGCTAGCAGTGAATCTTGTATCTAAAGACAATCCCAGACCTAAAACTTATGTTTGTGGCAAGCATAGTTTTAGGCCCAACAGAAGAAACAATCAAGACTCTTTAGGTAGCAGAGACAGCTGCAAACATGGAAGCTACCGCCCAAGGCGCTAGGTCACATGACAGGTCAGAGTTAAGTTGTATGGGCCGAGGGGTTTCCCTGGTTGCAAACACAGGGGCTAGGATGTTGGTTGCTGCCTGCGTGTGTTGGAAAAAACAGCCAGGTGTGTGAGTGTGACCTTGAGGTGAAGCAGAGTGTCTAAGCTTCTTGGGCACAGAGCTCGCTGGAGGCGCAGGCATAGGGATTTCTGAGGAAGAAAATTGCCTGCTGCTGTTTGTTTCTATCGTCAGAGAAACAGCACTCAGTAGACATTATTTGGAAATAAACAAGGTAACACCAAGAATATACCTGGCTCATATAATCAATTCCTCAGCCTAAACAATTCTGAAAGGCCCCTGGCATTAACTAACCACTCAGGCTGAAGGAGCAACCATAACATGTGAGAAGCCATGAGGCTTTCCCCACCACACTCCTCCCAGACTTACCGGACACCGTGACTATGATATACTGCTGTGGGGCTGGTGTTGGAGTTGGTTGGCCCGTGGCCTGAGCCTGCGGTTGTGGGGCCTGGATTTCCGAGACATACTGTTTCTGAGTGGCTGGTTGTTGCTGCGTGCTTTGCAATTCCGCTACATATTGTTGCTGGGCTGCTGCTGGTGCCACCGTTGTTGCTGTCGCCGCCGGCTGTTGCTGCGCCTGTTGCTGTTGTGACTGTTGCTGAGCTGCCTGTAATTCCGTAACGTACGCCTGTGTTGCCATGCCAACAGTGGGGAAAATGATAATAAATAAGGCTTTTTTTTTTGCTTCCTTTTGTTGAGAAAAAAAAGAGGAAAAAACAAAATAAAAAAAAGAAAGAAAGAAAAAACAATTAATCAATTGTAAAGCGATCTGGGGATAGAAACAGCTCCCTGCTGTTCTATTCGTTAAGCAATAACTTAATTACACCCCATGGTTAATAACTAATTACAGTCAATTACAGCAGGAAAAAGCAGTAGCAGAGTTCATCTTCCTCTGCACAAACAGGCCTGGAAAAGTAACGGTTCTGGAGAAACCTGTTCAGAACCAATCCCCGCATTATGACTGGATGCAATTTACAAAGCTGCGTCAATTATCTTTCCCAGATCCACACCACTACAACACACTCTTTTTAACTGTACTGAAATTGGAGATCAGCCTGCTTCTGCACTCGCTTCCACTGAGGGAAATCCGCAGTAACTCCACCAAAGCCAGTGAGCATGAGGGAGAGGAGAAGCAGGCCCTAAGCTGGCATTTTTGGTAGTGGCCTCGGATTGTGGGTGCCCAACTTGAGCCCGGTTTCCAGAGGTGCTGAGTGCCTGCATCTCCAGATGAAACTGGGATTTTGGAAACTGAATCATTTCCACATAACAAACAATCAAGCTTCAGCTTGACAGATCAACTGCAACCCCAGGGGCAACTCTCCTCTTACACCAGGGCTGGATTTGGTCCAGCACCTGGGAAAGGATAGCTTTGCACTCAGATGTGAAACCCGCAAGACCAGATTCTGCAAATCAGTGACACTGATGTAAATACACAGATTCACATCAACAGAGCAGAATTTTGTCTCCAGGCCTGCTGGAGGTTCTGACAGCATCACCAGCTCACCCCTTCCGAGGCTGAGTCCTGTGCAGTTCACTGTGTTGGAGATTCATGGATAAAATTAAAATAAAACAAGGTCCATCAGCTCCTACGGATATGGAAACATCCCAGGACACTTTTCAAAAGAGTAAGGCAGGGCTTTCTCTCTCATTCATGGCCTTTGGTCTGACTCAGTATATCCGTTCTTATGTTAAATTTCCCTTCTTTTTGTTGTTGTGCACCTGCTGATTGCCCCTCTAAGCCCCAGAAGTGACTGCATTTCACTGGTGGTTTATGTTGAAGGATTTACAAAAAGCTTTGCAGTGAAAAATGCTATGCAAAAGTTAAATATTATTAGAAATCTGAAGGTCTGAGGCAGGCCGCATCAGCAGAAGGGAGCCAGGCCACAGATATATTGGAGAAGAAGAGTGCTCACTCGTACAACTGACACACATCCCACTTACTGTTACAGAGCATGTTCATGTTACAAGAGAGCCCATGGCAGTAGAGTCCAGTCTACAATAATCCCTTGACACTCCCGAGCGTTCTTGGATTGAGGATCTCAAAGCAATTTACAAGCATTAATTAATTAGGCATCTCACAGCCTCTGGGAGATGCCAGTGAAGTGGGTAAACCAAGGCATGGAGCGAGGCAGTGACTCTTCCCAAGCACACACAAATGAGTCAGTGGCAGAGTTAGGACCAGATCCAGTTTTCTTTTCACCTGATCCCTTACTCTACCCACTAGACTACAGTGCCTTCTAGCCTAGCAGAACCTCATCACCCTGACTGCCAGCTTTAGTGTGATCTAGTGATTAGAGCAAGAGCCTGGAAGTCAGAGCTCCTGGGTCTGACTCTCTAATCCATCAGATACCCACTGGAAGAGCTCAGCTGAGTCACTTTGCCACTTGGCGCCTCAGTTTCCCCATCTGTAAAACAGAGATAACACTGAGGACTGATTAATATTTGTAAAGTGAGTTGAGATCCTCAGAGGGGAAGTGCTTTGAGGAAGGGCCTGGAGCAACTCCACTCAGCTTTGCATAGACCGATCCATTTCCCGCACTGCTAAAAATAAGGACAGAAGCTCAGACAGCAGCATTTCTGGTGTGTGTGCTCCTGCATCAGGGTCTCTGAGGGAGAAGTAATAAGAATCATGTGCTGTAAGCAGCAGCCAAGGCCACCAGTTGCTTCTCAGAGACAACAACCCAGACTCTGGAGTTAGCGGAGTCATGACTCCCTTGAGTCTGCCCTGAAGCCTTTTGACAACAGTTTTCATTTGTCACTCTGATCTGCCAAAGCTCCCACCCCAGAGCCAGTCCGGGGTGCCTGTTTGCCCTTGGTGTGCTTCCCAGCTGCATGCCTCCCAGCTCTCCCTGTCCCTTCCACCTCGCTGGCTCTCAGAGCCCACAGAGCTACCGTAGCCTTTTATTTTGCTCAGCAGTAACGCAAGTAATCTACAGGCCCATGTCTTGTAAGACACTGGCTCAAGCAGGTTAGCATAAGTAAAGCAGGCCCATGACCCTTAGCACTGATAAAATGGCCTGACAGTTACCCTAGATTTGGGGAACTGGGAACAGCTTGCTCAAGAGAGAGAACTGGGTCATAATGATACCAGGCAACCTTAAGAACACCGAGCTGAGCCTGGATGTGGGAATTTTAGGATAGAATCGTTGGCAGATGTTTAACCACAAACTTGCTTTAGCAATAGGTGATGTCTATGATAATGAGCTAAAAAACATGAATATCTTAACCTACAGGATAAGGGCACCCTGATATTCTGAGGGGAGGAAGCTGGATATGGACATGGAAGGCTGGGCATCTGAATAAATATTCACGATAGGGCTCAGGCTGAGCCCACATGTAACAGGGGCTGGGTTTCCATCAATGACCCTTCAGCTTTTCATTGTTATCTACCACCACCCTTTGGGTGTGAGGGTTCTGGACCATCGGATGCATTGGGCATGCCAGGGGCAGGGCTGCTCCTTTGTCTCTCACCGCCAGGTCCCCACGGAAGGATGTGAGTAGATACAAGTATCTGAGCGTCCACACACATACACCCCTACCCCTAAAGCTGCTGGGGATTGAGGTCTTTTCACCCAGCAGCACTACAGACTGCTGCCACAATCACAGCTGGAAGAGATGGCTTACAGCAGGGGTTCTCAACCTTTGTCTTTCTGAGGTGTCCCCCTACCCACACATGCTATAAAAATTCCACAGCCCATCTGTGCCACAATAACTAGTTTTCTGCATAGAAAAGCCTGGGCCGGCGTTAGGGGGTACCAAGCAGGGCAGTTGTCTGGGACCCCATGCTGCAGGGGCCCCCGCAAAGCTACATTGCTCAGACTTCAGTTTCAGCCCTGGGTGGCAGGGCTCAGGGTCCCCGGGCTTCAGCCACATGCAGTGGGGCTTTGGCTTTCTACCCTGGGCCCCAGCAAGTCTAATGCTGGCCCTGCTTGGAGGACCCCCTGAAACCTGCTCGCGGCCCCCCAGAGGGCCCCGGGCCCTGGTTGAGAACCACTGGCTTTAAGGTCTAAGCATCAGGTAGGAAAGAACTACTGCCTAGAGCCTCTGGAAGGAGGAATTCTAGTTCTTAAAGCAGACCTTTGAGCTGGTTCTAGTCCCCGCTCTGAGAGGTATGTGTGACGCCTGGATTCTATGCCCATCTCTGTGACCTTGAGCAAGCCATCCTCCGTGCCTCAGTTTCCCAATATGTAAAATGGGGATAAGGATAGTAACCTCCTGTGGGGACAGAGAGGATTACCTAGTTAATAGCTGCAAATCTCACTGAAGATGTGAAGACCTTCTCAGCCAATTAAAAGACCTCTCTTTTCTGACATTACTAAGTGTCCCCTATGGATCATTTGCAGCCATGGGCACATGCGGCTAGCCAGGCATTTCCCACATCCCAACAGCACTGCGATAGCCAGATCGCTTTCGGGAAGGCCACAGTATGCGCAAAGCCACAGTGCTCAGCTTAAGGCACAATCCACATTCCAAAGGTTCCTGTGCCCTTGGTCACTCCTTTAGGAACATGCCGAGCTTGGAAATAACCTGTCTGTTTTTAGATCCATTCCCCATCCCTAGAATGAATCACAGCAAACAAATATGGGGCCTGATTCTCCGAGATGCTGAAGGGCCTGTATTTCCAAATGGGTGCGAGGCCCCTTCTGAGGCCCAGGCCTGGGGCAAGTTCATGCCCAGCCACTTGCCGATTCTTCTAATGCTGCAGAGCAAGAGGGCCAATTTCTCAAATCAGGCACATAAAACCTTCTGAAACGGCCTCTGGATTGCATTAACCTGTCCTCCTCCCTCCTCCCTCAGAGCAAAGGAACAATCAGGGCTACTGAATGCCCCAATCAGAGGAGACATCTCACAAGGCTACTCCGATCTTTGGATGGTGCTTTTTTTAAAAGCACACAGTAGTCGAACAATGTGCTATGGAAGCTTCCTCTGCAAAAGATCCTGAATGCAAAAGGCAGACAGCTGGGAGACTCAGTGACCACAGGGAATGAGCAAGGTGTTGGGGGAACTGGCTGGTTCAGGGGTCACCTCTCGGCTGCTGGTCCCAGTCTACATCGGTAATTTGGTAGCGACTAAAAGTTGCCAGCACCTAGAGTTACTTTAGTGACCCATGTAAAATGAGTTTGGGAGCGGTCACGGGCCAATTCCTAGTGACCACCTTAGGGGCTTCTCCACATTCTCCTTCTTACTGGGCTGGGGTAACAGCACAGGACAGGTGGCTTGTGCGCGGTAGACAGGATTGGAGTGTGTTTAAGCAATGATCCTGAATTGTGCTGCACCTCACGGTTTAATCTCATAGAATCACACAAATGTCGGGCTGGCAGGGACCTCAAGAGAGACATTAAATCCAGCCCCCTAGAGCATCCCTGACAGGTGTCTGTCTAACCTGTTCCTAAAGACTCCAATGATGAGGATTCCACCACCTGCCTTGGAAGCTTGTTCCTGTCCTCGGCTATCCTCATAGTTAGAAAGCTTTTCCTAACATCTATCCTAAACCTCCCATGCTGCAAATGCAGCCAATTCCTTCTAGTCCTACCTTCAGTGGCCATGGAGAACAACTGATCACCATTCTCTTTATAACAACCCTGAACAGATCTGAAACTGCTATCAGGTCCCCCCTCCGTCGACCTTTCCAAGACTAAACATGTCCAGTTTTTTATTTTGTCCTGATAGGTCAGATTTTCTGAACCTTCCATCATTTTTGTTGCTCTCCTGTGGACTCTCTCCAGTTTGTCCACATCTTTCTTAAAGTGTGACTCCGAGAATTGGACACAGAACTCCAGCTGAAGCCTCATCAGTGCCGTGCAGAGTGGGACAACTACCTCGTGTCACTTGTGTTAATACATCCCAGAATTATAGTAAGAATATATATGATATTATATTAACCTTCTTCGCAACTGCATCAAATTGTTGACTCATATTTCAACTTGTGATCCACTATAACCCCCAGACCATTTTCAGCTATATTACCACTTAGTCATTTATTCCGCATTTGATTTTTCCTTCCTAAGTGCAAGTCCTCTCTGTCCTTTTTAAAGACAGGTATTATGTTTGTCCTTCTCCACTCCTCTGGGACCTTACCCATCCTCCAGGAGTTATTGAAGATCACTGCTAATGGTTCCGAGATTACTTCAGCTAGTTCTTTAAGCACCCCAGGATGAATTTCATCAGGCCCTGATGACTTGAATACTTCTGATTTATTTAAACATTCAGATCTACCCTGCAAGCCTGAACCAGGCTTCTATAGTATCTGGGGACAACGGTGCTGTAAACAAATTCCCCCAGCATGTTAGGATTTACAGTGGGACCTAGCTGACTGTCTTGACTAATGGTTAAATGGGCCATACTTGCCTCTTACCCCAGAGTGGGTCCCTCCAAGGCTGGAGGAGGGGTACATGCACAGGGGAAGCTCGCCTTGTCATTGTTCTGCAGAGCGATCTCAATCCAACACCTTTCATCAGCATGAAATTCACCAAGGTTTGAAGGTTAAAAACTCTTACACAATGAGCTTAAATAACAATAACAATCTCATGTTCCTGTAGAGCCTTTTCCTTCTAAAGAATCCCAGGGAGCATGTTACACATTGGCATTATCACTAAAATGCAGCCATCTCTGGGGGGGTATGTGGCAGCTGTTTAACAGCACACAGCCAGCATACGGTTTAGGACAGGGACTGAAGAAGAAGCCCGTATCCAGCTGAAACTGCAGAAGCAAAATGGAATCACCTGAGTTGGAATTTGGCCAGGAACCTCAGGTTAACAGCCTGAGCCTTGTGATTAAATGTCATAGTTCATAATGTGTAGGACCCAGTCTGGAAGTGCTTTGTGTGGGCCTGTAAGCATACAAAGATGCTTGGGAAGATCCATGTCTGCTGCACAAAGCAGGGGACCACACAGCAAAGACCCCAGTGGCTGCCAACTTTGCAGTACTGAGCTACTGCTTGAGAATCTGAAGGTGAAATTGGTGAGGAAATAAAAGCGAAACTGACCAAATTCAGCCCTGGACCCAGCATAAATAGTGAGACGTGAATCTGATTTGTAAAATCTTTTCATTTTATAAATTGAAGGTGTCAGGAGGAACACAGATAATGATAATTACTACTATTCTGTACTTCTCTAACACTGTCTATTGCAAACATTTATGAATTAAATTTCTTAATGCTTTTGGGAGGTGGGTATCATTATGTTCATCTTACAGAGAGGGAAACTGAGGCAGAGAGGTTAATGTGGTTTACCTGAAGTCAAAGAGGAAGCCTCTCATATAGCTAGAAATGGAATCCAGAACTCTTAACTGCCAGTCCTGTACTTTAATCACAAAACTACTCTTCCTTTCAAAGAACGGCAGGAACACTTCTATAAAACATATGATCTTTAACCTGAGCGTTTCCCTTTATTTGTGTTAATTTTAGTGTTTAATGATACAAGTGTCCACTCACACCAGCTCCACTGGCCCTTTAAACGACAGATTTGTCTCACCAAGGATCAAAGCAACAGACCATTCTGCCGAGCTTGTCTCTTCTTCTCATGCACTTTGTTCTCCAGTTAGATCCTGTGAACAGCATCCTCCCCTCCACATGCATGAGACAAAGTGCTGGAGTCTCTTCACAAAACAAGTGATTTCCTTAACGCTGGCTGGGGCCAGACTGATACAAAAGGGCATGGATGACAGGAACGAATTAAAACTCTCCAGGCTTTTGGAATGACACATTTACAACCAAGATCCCTGATTAGAGGGCGTGATCCTGTAAGATGCCGAGCACACTCAACTCCCTCTGGCTTCAAGAGAGGTTGAGGGCACTCAGCACCTCACAAGGTTATATCCTGTATCCCAACTTTTGCAACGTATGAGCCTCCTCTTCCTTCTCAACTGAGCAACGTCCATACAACTCCTAATAGCTACTCCCCCCAAGCCTCATCTCTATGTATAACAACATCTCATTCCTCCCCGTTTTACCTATCCCCTTGCAATTTATTTGTGAAATGCCCAGCAGGAGATCAAGGGAAAAGTCACACAAAGGCCCCACAGCCCCAGATAAATGCAGCATCATAATAAAATTATGAAACAGTAATGCAAGGTGCAAATCCACCCACTGAACATTTAAAGCCAGGGAATGGGTAATTTAGAGCCAGGGAGAAGATAATTTCCCTGGCGAATGGTCCCCATCCCTAATTTTCCTGAATTGCTCCAATTCTGTTGACAGGATTCAATTAACTGAGGACATTCATGGGTCTGGCAATTGTTTCCAGGGCCTGGGAAATGCGATCGTGCTGTGTCTGATCTGTGGTATTTTGGTGCTATGTTGTCACCTCCCAGTACCACAGTGTGACAACACAATGATACCTTGACACACTGTCACAATGACATTTTGCACAAGCATGAGCAGCGGCAGCTTTGATGCCATTTTGACACAATACTGACGTGTCACCCACAGTGTGATGGTGTTTTGAGACACCAGCGTGAGGCCTTGTGGAGTGATGACATTTCAAAGGCACTGTCACCGCCCATCACCTTTTGACTCCACATGACGGCCATCGGGTTAAGACATGAAGTTTTCAACGTATCCTCATCACCTCTTGTGGCCCAACGCTGCTCTGAGGCAAGACCCCGTTTTGCCAGGCCGAGTTTGACATCATACAGTGATATCATAATGCATCGTCTGTGCATGCGATGCTGATATTTTGACATCCTAGTACATTTGAGTTCATCACCACCACAACACGGTGCAAAGCGGTTCTGATGCCACGCTTGGGCGTTCCGAAACCTGTGGCACTGGAATAACGTCTTGACTTTTGAATGCATCCTCGTGCTGGGCCGCCACGAGGCCCTGTCCGAACGGATGGTCACGGCGCGGGGGTGATGTCATTTGGAGCCTCACTCGCTGACTGGCAGCGCCTCATAACGACGTCCTAGTAAAACACCAGCCGGGCAGGGCAGCAGGATCCCGGCCGGCGCAGCCGGGGCTGGGCCCAGGGCATTTGAAGCCCTGTGATGTCACAGCATGACATCACCACACCTGACACTGCCGCGGGCTTTATGACATCACGGAGGGAGCCCCTCCCCCACTTTGAAAACCCACCCTAGTGCTGGGGGCAGCGGGTTCGCCATGTCGGCCCCTCCCCCTCCCCTGTCCCCATTGGTGGCCCCCGCCGCCCCGCTTCTTCTCATTGGCCCGCCCGCCCACCAATCACCGGGGAGCGCTGTAAGCCCCGCCCACCGGGCCTGGGCCCTTCTTAATCCCGGGGCACAGGCCGGGCCCTCACTGGAGCGAGGGCGGCGCCTTCCTCTGGCGCGAGCAGCCTCGAGACTCCGAGTGATCGACTGTATCCCCCGCCCCCCTTTTCCTCTCAGGGGCCCGGCCCCCCTCCCCGCAGCCATTTTGTGTGGAGGGGGAATTAGAGTCGGACCCACCTGAACTGTCCCTCCCCGCGGCCCGGTCGCGGAGCCCCGCGGAGGCGGCTTCACTTCAGGATCCGACGCGCCGGGGTCGGGTGGAGCCGCCGGTCATCGGCCGCGGCGGTGCCGGATTTTTGGAGGGTATCGATTAGTCGGTGGGGGGGAGGGGGTCCGCTCCGGGCGGTTGTTGTTGTTGTTGCCTGGTTTCCTGGTCGCCACGACTACCGTGGCTATGGCGCCCTCCGTGTTCCCTCACCGGGGCAACTGTTGCTACCCACCTCGGCTACGGGCGGGGCCGAAGGGGGGGAGAGGGAGGCCCCGGGGTTGATTGGACGGAGCTGGCCGCTCCATTGGGCACCCTGGCTGTCAATCTGTACCCTGCTTGCTCTGGTTGGTTGCAGCCCGTGCTACTCATTTAAGGTCCCGCTTCCTAGTTTGGTGTTAATTGGTCTGTTCTGCTTGGAGCGTGTTGATTGGCTTCGCTCCACGTTGATTGGGCACTTCCTCCGTCTGTCTCAGGGTGGGGCGGGGGAGTTGAGGAGGCGGGTTGGGATTGGCCAGTCACGGCGTTGGCGGGTTGCAATTGGTTAGAGATGCCTTCAGTCAGTCGGAGAGGAAGCGACAGTTGGGAACTGTAGAGCCGCGCCCCGGCGTGGGAGAAATGCGCATGCGGGCTGTGCCCCGTGGGATGATGGGAAATGTAGTGCTTGGCTAGCAGAGGCTAAGTGTTTCCCTTCCTGTCTCTGCTGTGGCTGGATGGCCACTGACCACCTCCTATCTCAAACCTCTGACGTCACTGCGCGGGGTATGACATCACACTGCTAAAAAAAATCCACAGTGATGCAATGCAATGTCTTGTGAGGCAGTGATGTCATTGGTATGGCACTGCACAAGCGTGCACCCGACATAGAGCAGATCGCCAAAGCTGTGCCCACAGCATGCACAGGCTCAGTGAAATGCATTGACACAGGCTGCTGTCCTGATCACAAATCTGCAGGGGGGTGCTCCTGGGACATTACATCCCGCACAGCACAAGTTGCAGGGAGGCAAGCTTCCCTATAGCTGTTCCCCACATGCTAGACTACACACCTGGCCAGGTGCACTCTTTTTTTTTTTTTTTTTTCCTAACTACCTCTGAGGCATAAAGAGGAAGGATGGTGCAGGGGCTAGGATGCTAGCTGAGGATGTGGGAGATCCAGCTTCAATTTCCTGCTCTGCTACAGCCTCTCTGTGTGACCAAGGGCAATTCGCTGGGCCTCCGTTCCCCATCTGTAAAATGGGGTTAATCACACTCCCCTGGCTCACAGGGGTTTGGGGAAATCAATGTGTTAAAAGACTGTGAGTTGCTCAAATCCTATGGTGACGAAGGTCCCATGTGAGAATCTTAGGCAGATAATTGGCCTCTCCCCTTAGGAGAACCTATTTGATGGCCGGCTGGTCTTTCCTCAAATGGGCAGGAGTCAAACTGGAAAATAAGAAAAAAGGAAGGATGTTGTTATGGTAGCACCCAGGAGCCCCAGCCATTGGTCAGGAGCCCATCATGCTGTGCACTATACAAACAGAGACCGAAAAGAGGGTCCCTTCCCCAAAAAGCCCACTCTCTCACCCTCTCAAGACACCAGAACGTGATTCCACTCTCTGGTGCTCCTCGGTCTCCCTTTCTGGCGAGCTTTGAAATAGTTAGTGATGTTGATACTTTAAGAACCATTGTTAGGTTTCAAAGCGAACGCCCCATTGACACAGAGACACTTCTCAAAGCCACAGGGCCAGATTCTGACTTGCCTGCCCCATGTGCAGTCATTAATACTGGTGCCTGGTGGGTGCTGTACTACTGTATTGACTTGAGAATGTCACTTACTTTGCACCTGTATAAAGACTAAATAAACAAAGTCCGGATACTGGACAATCAAGTTCTCTGCAGCCATCCCTGTATCGTTTCCCTGCTAGGCTGTATGCTGCTGCCATCACCCTGACCGCCAGTGTCTGACCACATTCCAACGGTTTTTCTCTGCGATCATAACGTGAGAACTGAGATCTTGGCGCATGAGATAGCAGCTTCCAGAAAGCATAAAGGGTGCGTGATCCACCCCAGTTCCTCACCTGGGAGTGGCAGGTCTTCTGTGCCGATGTGCTTTAGCCAGGCCCAGAGGGACCCCTCTCTTGTTATCTCACAGATTTTTGTTTCTGAGCCTGTGCAATCCCCTGCCTGTTGAATAAACTGACAAAGAAGGAAACCTGTTTCTCAGATTCCCAAGATCCCTGAATTGATACTTTAGGCCTGGTATTCAGGTAAAAGTCTAGCATAGTTACCACATGCATGCAGCTTGGCTTGTGCTTTCCAAGGGTGGAGATAGTTCAGGGCACTGAAGCAGCAGGTGTGAAACTTCCTGTCATCAGAGGTTCAAATCCCTCCCTCCCCCCGGGACAGCTCCAGCTTTCAACTTAAATTGAAGTCACTTAAATCAGGAGTGACTCCTGTGAAGTCAGTGCAGCTATGCTGGGGTGAGATCTGAATCAGTCTGCATGTCTTGTGGAACATGCCTTTAAAAACTGACTTGGTGGATGCCTGAGAGCTTGGCTACACTGGAGAGTTGCAGCACTGGTGGTGGGTTTACAGCGCTGCAACTTACTCACCGTCCACACTTCAAGGCACATACAGCGCTGCATCTCCCTGGCTACAGCGCTGGCTGTACTCCTGCTCTGCCTGGGGTATAAGGATTGCAGCGCTGGTGATGCAGCGCTGCTCCGCAAGTGTGGCCACCAAAAGCGCTATAATTGGCCTCCAAGGTATGCGGAGGTATCCCAGAATGCCTGTTCAGCCACTCTGCTGTTTTGTTGTGAACTCCGGGCTCCCGGAGCTGCTTATCTAAAAAATAAACACAGCTCGTTTGCTCGAGCAGAGGCAGGCAGGGGGATATCTTTGGAATGTTCACCGTTTGCTTGAGGAGAGAAGCAACACGGTGTGGGGGGGGGAGTCCGTTTTGGAGCAGCTGCTTATCTGGTCTGAAGGCTATTTGCAGTTAGTGAACAAGAGAGGGGTGGGGGAAGGGGTCAAAACTTTTAAAATGATTGAAGGTTGGTTCTGTGTATCTTCCAGTCCTTAGAACTTGCAAGGCAGGGAGCTGACAGTGTCAGCTCCAAAAATCCCCTCTCTCTGTCTCCCCCACACTTCCTGTCACACCCCATCCACCTCTTTTGAAAAGCAGGTTGGAGCCACTTGAATGCTGGGATAGCTGCCCATAATGCACCACTCCCAACAGCGCTGCAAATGTGGCCACACAGCAGCGCTTTCCCTACACAGCTGTACGAAGACAGCTGTAACTCCCAGCGCTGCACAGCTGTAAGTGTAGCCAAACCCTGAGAAGTGTTTAGGGAGGGGAGAGTGTTTGCTCCAAAGCTGTCGCTGTGCGAAATACACATGAATCTGGGGGAAGCGGCATGTGTAGCTCTATCTCCTTTATCTCCAGAGAAGAATAAGAAATGTCAAAGGAGACGTGGTGGCACTGTTCCTCCCCAGCACAGGCAGCGTCCCCCCCAGGGAGAGCATGGAGTGTGACTGAGTTTGGAAACATTAGTTATCAGCTGGCAGGGCAGGGGCTGCACCGTGCTCCAGCCAGGGTTATCTCTGCACCACAGGCTGGCGTTTGCTGCACAGCGAGGAGGAAGGACATAATTGAAAGGAGATAAGCAAAGGTTACAGTTGCTCCTGCTGTCTGGGGTGATGCGAGAACGCCCTGCGCTGGGTGATGAGCTTGGGGGGGAAGTGCTGAAGGGATGAGATTGGAGAGCTGGGTGATGCGCCTATGGCTGTGTGTGTTCCTGCACCGCTGCCTACAGCGCCCCCTGCTGGCAGAGGCTGAGATTGGAATAGCTGTGAGCACCGCACAAACGGCTTTCTCCGAGCTTTCCCTATAAGGAATGGCCCATCTGCCATCCACAAAGCCTAGGTCCCCATAACAACTCCAGGGTTGGAGAGGGCAAAGCAGACAGACAAGGCTCCTGGGTCTGTCCCCAGCTCTACTGCTGACTGGCTGTGACACATCAGGAGAGTCCCAGACCTCTCTGTGCCTCAGTTTCCCCCCATGGTAAAATGGGGCTAATGATCCTCACAAGGGGTGGGAGAATCTGGTCCAAGGGAGCGGGGCCTTCAGGAGCTTACGACCTTCCCAGAAGTGCCGCGTGGGCAGCTCTGACCCCTGGCCTTGTTAGGGTGAGGGAATGACAGAGGGGTCTGAATGGATGATCCGTGCATGGATGGGGTGTGCATTTGTGTGTGTGTGTTTGAGAGAGAGGGAGCACACAGAGAGCTGGCGGGCGCCGTCTCTGACTCGCTGCCGCTGTCTGTCCCTCCGCCATGCGGCACGGCGATAACCAGCAAAAGGTTATCAGCGTCTCGCTCCCTGGCACCCAGGGCTGATGCCCCCCTGCTCCCCCGCGCCCCCGGAAAGGTCTCTGTGTGCCACTCGAGTGACTCGGCCAGCTAATTGGGGAGATAGCGCCAGAGCCGATGGCCAAAGGCCACCCTTTGTGCGGCGTCTCTGAGGGGCTCCTCAGCAGGGAGGGGGCGGGATGCTATAAAGGGTGCTGCAGTGGGGCTCAGGAAGCAGCTGTGAGCTCTTCTGGCCTCGGCGTCCCAAGCAGCCATGCAGAAGCTCCTCCTGGCCCTGGCTTTTGGGACGCTGCTCTCGGAGCTGAGGCTGGGGGCTGAGAGCCGGAACCCACCCTACGGCGTCAAGCTGTGCGGGAGGGAGTTTATCCGGGCTGTCATCTTCACCTGTGGGGGCTCCCGCTGGAGACGGGCAGGTGAGAAAGGGAGCTGGGAGGTGTGCATGGCTGCTGGGTACCCAACGGGAGGGGAGCGGGGTCTGCTGGTTGGAATGGGAGTGGGAGCTGAGAATCAGGACTCCTGGCTTCTATTCCTGGCTCTGGGAGAGAAGAGGGGTGCATGATGGGGGGCAGACTTGGGAGTCAGGACTCCTGGGTTCTATTCTTGACTCTGCCACTGACTTGCAGCGTGACTTCTTGTCAGCTCATGCCCCCACTCTGTGCCTCAGTTTCCGCACCTGTAAAACAGGGATCAGTGTCCCTACCTTGCTTCCCCGGAGGCGGGGATTGTGAGGCACAGTCCAGGCATGACTGAGTGTCTCCTTCTCCCAGCGCCGTCAGGGTAGGGGAGTAGATCGCTGCTCAGTTCTTAGGAGCAGCACAGGGAGCCCGTGTTGCCCAGAAGGGCAGATCTAGGGTCCCCCTCCAGCAGCTCCCAGAGCAGATTTGCTCCCATGACAAGTCAGAAACTGACGGCAATCTTTTCCCCATGGAAATTTGCCGGCACTTCCTGCCTTATCGCCCACCAGCTGGGGGGATCTGTGATGGGGTGTATGAACTCCGCGTGGCCAGGAACGGGTTACCACGCTGCATTGGCTCAGTCAGTCCTGCCCCGGTGTACCCAAAGTGAGCGTCAGCGCTGGAGCTGATCCTGGAAAGAAGCTGGGCTGAGGCCAGAAAGTGCCTGGAGGTCACAGCCTGCCAAGGTCTAGTCCTGACGTGGGGCTAGTGTTGGATTTGCTGCCTGGGACTTGTCTGTTGTTCCTGCTGCAAGTGCCAGACTGAGCCCTATTCCCGGCTCGGCCACCAGCCCCGCTGGCAGACCTTGGGCATGTCCCTTCCCCTCACCATGCCTCAGTTTCCCCATCTGTAGAATGAGGCTTTGATCTGTTCAGAGAGCAAGACCTTCAGGGCCGGGACTGTCTTTCCTCTTGTGTCCGTGCAGCACCTGGCACAATGGGGACCCTGCTCTTGGCTGGGGAGGAGCCAGGGTTCTGTGCAGCATTTGGTGTGATGGGGGGACCCGATCTCAGGGGTGGGGGGTGGTCTGGTGCAGTGGAGACACTGACCTTGTTTGAGGGGAGGGCGTGTCATCGGGGCAATGCCCACATGATGGGATGTGGGCTCCTGATCTCATTCAGGAGGGAGGTGTCTGTGACGTGACCGGTGTAATGGGGAATGCCAATCTTGGGGATGGGGTGTCTGTGCCATGCTCGGCACGATAAGGCATCTAGGTTTTACTTTTGCGCACCTAACAATACTGTTTAGGGAGTGACCTATTGGCAGTGTCTCTTGGGTCTTTAGGAGAGAGACTTGCATGTGAGAAAGAGAAAGCAGCGAGACCAGGATAATGTCAGATGGGAACACTGTGTGGCCACCTCTGCTGGCTGGAATCAGAACAGCTCACCTGTGTGTCATAGGCCCTATACTGCTAACAGTAAGAGGGAGATTTTTCTCTTCAATTCAAACAGAGAGGTCAGTGCTCTGGAGCAGGAATAACTGAGTTCTAGACTTGCTGTCAACAGGAAGTTGTGACCTTTCTGGGCCAGGTCCCCGGGTCTTCCTCTTCTGTTCTCTATGCATTAACCCCTTCCCTCCCACTTCCCTGTCTCCTCCTCTGCTGCAGGTGATCTTGATATCCTGAGCGGCCCCTCTGCAGAGGAAGACTCCTCAGAAACCGCCTCCAGCGAGTGGGATGCCAGCCACCTGCCCGGGATGCTGCCCCACCAAGATCTCTCCTCCAACTACCACGAGAGGCGGAGAGGCAAACTGGGCCGCGGCCTCACTGAGGAGAGCTGGCCTCTGGAGCGTGCCGTCCGGGACGTCATGGCTGGGCTGAGCGCCTCGTGCTGCAAGTGGGGATGCAGCAAAAGTGAAATCAGCTCCCTGTGCTAGAGGCAGGGGGTTGGGGCAAGGGGAGGGCAGGGCAGGGCAGGGTTTGGTGCAGGGCACCGCATGTTAGTACCAGGCCTTCAGCTGGCATCAGGGCAGCTCTGATTGGCACCAGCCCTGGGATCACGGCTGCACATAGAAACCCACCATTAAGCGCTCTGCAGTTGCCCAGCTCACTGGGAGCTCTGCCCGAGTGAGGACTGCATGGACCAGACTGTGGAAATGTATGTGACGTCAGACAGGGGTAATGTAATGCTGGGGGTGGCCCCTGGGGAGGGGGCAGTGGTGGACTCCAGGGTCCTGGGGCATATGGAGATTGGAGGCTGAGTTTCAATTTGGACACGAATAAGGAACCAGATGACAAATCTCGCCTCCGCCCTTCCCCTTCCAGTTGTGTCACCCCCACATTGCTGCTTCGTGTGCTTGTATTCAGGGTTAAATAAAAGATCAAAAGAAACAAAGGGTGTGAGAGGGAGTTGGGGATCGGGGCACACGCTGGAAAATCAGGGGCTGGACTTTCCCCAGAGCATCTCCTGCTGGGGCCGGAGTAGCCAGGAGTTCTCCCCCAGCTGGCACATCTGCCCCGCTCTCTATCCCGCCCCCTGGTGGGAGAAGCCAGGACTGCAATGGCTATGAGCTACCCTCCCACAGCTGGCACATCTGCCCCACTCCCTGCAACACCCCCTGCTGGGACTGGAGCACCCAAGAGCTCCCCACGCATCCAGCTCTTCTGCTCTGTTTCTCGGTGCCCACTGCTGGGAGAGGCTGGGGGTGGAGTAGCTGGTGCCCTAGCTATGCCCCATGGCCCTTTCTGGGGAAGCCCCTGGGCTGAGAATTCCCGTCAGGTTCTACCTCACTTCCCTGTGGGGGTATGTTTTGTGGCAAATTCCAGGAATGATTCTCCTCTTACGTCCCACTTCCAATTTGACCCTGCCGATCGATGAATAACAGCGAGGGTTAGGCAAGCTTGGTAAACACCACTTGCAAGGGACACTCTCAAAACCCTGTGCATGTCCTCTGTTTGTCCAGCCCCTAGCACAGCGGGGTCCTGCTCCATGACAGCAGTGCCTAGCCCCGTGGCTTGGATTCTTTGGCTGGTGGGCTGCAGGCTAGATAGTCAGTCTTCAAATCTGTGGGGCTGATCAACCCATCTGGTGGAGTCAGTTAGCTTAGTGCTTACCACTAGCACCCACTCCCCTCCCTGTGCTGGGGAGAGAACCCAGGAGTCCTGGTGCCCAACCCCCAGGTCTAATCCCTCAACCTCACTCCCTGTCAGAACTGGGAATAGGACCCAGGAGTCCTGACTCCCAGCCCGTCCCTGCTCTAACCACTTGACTCCACTCCCCATCAGAACTGGGAACAGAACCCAGGAGTCCTGGTGCCCAACCCCTTGGTCTAACCACTCCACCCCACTCCCTATCAGAACTGGAAATAAACCCAGGAGTCCTGGTGCCCAACGCACTGGTCTAACCACTCCACCCCACTCCCCTTCCTGAGCTGGGAATAGAACCCAGGAGTCCTGACGTTCCCTCTTTGCTTGCACGTGTCTCCTTGCATTGGAATCTCCTTAATGCAGGTGATTGCTAGCTGCACGTTAGTACGTTGTGTGGCACTGAACAAATACCCTTGCTTAGTGTTTGGATCAGGAAACGAGTTCTGGAGTGAACCGTTCTGCTCACTGCTGGGGGAGAGATTATGGGCTAGTGCAGGGCTGGCCAGCCTGAGCCTGAGGAGGAACCACAATTTACCCACATACATTCCCAAAGAGCCACAGGAATAGTCAGCAGCCCCCCATCAGCTCTCCCCGCCCCCAGCGCCTCCCACCCACCAGCAGCCCTGCCAATCAGCGCCTCCGCCTCCCTCCCTGCACCTCCTGATCAGCTGTTTTGTGGGGTGCAGGAGGCTCTAGGGGGAGGAGCGAGGGCAGGGCAGGCTCAGGGGAGGTGGAGGGAAGGAGTGGAGTTGGGGCAGGGCCTGTGGCAGAGCCAGGGGTTGAGCAGTGAGCACCCCTTAGGCCCATTGGAAAGTTGGCGCCTGTAGCTCCAGCCCCGGAGTCGGGTGCCTGTACAAGGAGCCGCATATTAACTTCTGAAGAGCCGCATGTGGCTCCGGAGCCACAGGTTGGCCACCCCTGAGCTAGTGCTTAGAGCAGGGGACTCGTGCGTCCAGACATCTGGTTTTGTCTCCGGCACTGGGAGAGGAGTGTGCTGTAGTGGTTGGATTAAGAGGGGACGGGAAGTGGGACTCGTGGACTCTGTTCCTGGCTGTGAGACGGGAATGTGAACTAGTGGTTAGAGCAGCAGCAGGGAACTGAAAAACAGGATTCCTGGGTTTTATGCCTATTGTTGGGAGGGGAGTGATGTCTAGTGGTTAGAGCAGGGCTGACTGGATGGTCTAGTGGTAAAAAAAAAAGAAGTTGGTAAACTAAACTCCCTGTGCTCCAGATCCATAGTGAGTCAGCTCTGCCTTTACTCTCATTTACTCTCGACGACACCCCTGGGGTGACCGGAAGTCAGGATTTCTGGGTTCTCGTCTTAGCTCCAATCGGCATGTGGGGGATCCTCGGCTCTGCTGCGCGGTGTGCGGTCACTGGCCTCTCCTCCTGGCCTGCGCCCCTTGTCTAGCAAAGACGCTAAACGAACCAGCCACCCGCCTTCCCGTGCTACCTCTGGGGGATGTGCGCCCCGAAGAGCCACCCACGCGATGCTGCAAACTTTCGGAAACTGTGACTGGGGGCTTGTTCCGGTGTCTCGGCAGCTGGTTTCAGGGCTGTGTGTGTGTGTGTGTGTGTGTCCGCACGCATGTCCTGTACAGCTTGCTCAGCGAGTGTACAGCCGAGCGCTTCCTGCTTCAGCACAGGCTCTTTCCTGTTCACTCGCCGCTGGCTGCTTTGTCCACATTCCCGCTCCCCAATGGATGGCGAGGGCTGGGAGGCCACCGGGCCCCAGAGACAGGCAGCAGGGACCGTGTGAGCCCCTGGCATGTGGTCTGATTTTGCCACCGTTTCCTTTCCCATCTGTTTCTCTGTTCCTTTCTCCTTTTACCACTGAAACTTGGCTGCAGACTCCAGCTTTGAAGCAAGTACGTGACTGGGGTTGCAGAGTACCTTGTGGAGGGGATTAAGGGACAATGCTGGGTGAGGGGTAAGGATGGGGATGGAGGGGGGGTATTGGGTTAAGGTGATGGGGCCCAGCTGTTCCCAGATCCAGATGTGTATGGGGGGGGGCTCTGCATTTCCTCCCCCCACCCCTCTGGGCAGGGAGGGCTGCAATGGAAGGGGAGTCTCAAAGGGTGGTCCGTGAAAGATCTCCCTGGGTTTCCATTTGTTTGGTTCGTGCTATGGAGTGTGTGGAAAGGAGGTCAGCAGGGGAGAAGAAGCACAAAGGGCTGCTTGACACAAGCTCTACTGAGTCCAAGAATCAGAACTCCTGGATTAAATTCCCAGCTCCGGGAGAGGAGTTTGGGCTCATGGTTCGAGGAATGGTGGCTGGAAGCCAAGATGCTAGGGGCTTTATCCCTGGCATGAGAAGGAAGTGGTGTCTAGTGGTTGGGGGTGGGAGTGCTCAGAATCAGGATTCCTGGTTTCCATGTCTAGCTCTGGGAGGGACTGTTAGGACCAGTGGTTAGAGGGGGGGGCGTGCAGGGCTGTAAGTCAGGTCTCCTGGTTTCCATGCCCAGCTCTGGGAGGGGAGCTGGAGTTAGAGGTGCAGCAGCCTGTGTGTCAGAATTACTGGGTTCTATCCCTGGATCCAGGGGGCAGTGGGATCTGGTGGTTAGAGCAAGCAGGGAGGGCTGGAAGTCAGGTGTCTGGTCCTATTCCCAGATCTGGGAGGGGAGCTGGCATTAGTGGTTTGAGGTGCAGAACTTCTGCATTTTACTCCTGGCTCAAGGAGGGGAGTGGGATCTAGTGGTTAGATCTGGGGGGGTGAGGCTGGAAATCAGGGTAAGAAAGACCATGACAACTGAAGTCAAGGTTAGTTTTTGCTCCAAAACCGGACTGCTCCAAACACTGAGCAGGATTCCAAGCCACCGGCTGAGACATTTCTACGGGTAAGGAGAACATCCCAGGGGGAAATCCTGGCCCTAGGGGAGCCCAAGAAAGTTACAACCTTCCAGCTTTGGGGCTGTTAGCCTATTAGGGGTCAGGAAGGACCTTTCCGATGGGCCAGTGATCCCCGCCCCCCCGTGGGGTTCTGGAACAGCAGGTGCCAGGCACTGTTGGGGTGGGCTCAAGATAGATGGACCTGGTGCTGATCCAGTCCAGCCTCTCCTATGTTCTGTCTGTGCATGCGAGCGAACTGAGGCCATGAAGAAGTGCCAGCTGGAGTGCCATTTCATCACCACGTCACTGGTTTCCCGTCAGATTCCCCCATTTCTTGCTGGGTTTTTATGTTTTGTTCTGCGCTTTTATTTACTTTTTTTTTTGCTTTCAACATTTAGAGCTCACCTCTGTGTTAGAGCTTTAGCCTGCCACCCATCACTGTGGACTCTGGGCACCTCCCATATTAAACTCATGGCAATAGCATGGCCCGAGCGGGTTTCATGGTGCCTCCAGCCCTTCCCCTTTCTGTGGGGTGAAATCTCTGCCTGGGGTTTAGTTTGTGGCCTTAATTTTTATTCATTTCCTTTGGTTGTTGGTGGCAGTTTTAGGAACTTTTGTCTCCTCCAGTATTTCCTTCCCCATGATAAGACTCTATGGATGACCAGGGAGCCTGTGCTCCCAGAGATGCTGATGAACCAAGAGGAAAAAACACTGATTTGTTTTAAAACAACAAGGAGTCTGGTGGTACCTTAAAGACTAACTTTAAGGTGCCACCGGACTTCTTGTTGTTTTTGTGGATACAGATTAACAGGGCTACTCCTGATACTGATTTGTTTATTTCATTAGTGCCTATTTAACTCAAATGCCCAAGGAGCAGTTAGGAGCAAAACTATGTGGGTTAAACCCTGCAATTCATAGAATCATAGAATATCAGGGTTGCAAGGGGCCTCAGGAGGGATCTAGTCCCACCCCCTGCTCAAAGCAGGACCAACCCCAACTAAATCATCCCAGCCAGGGCTTTGTCAAGCCTGACCTTAAAAACCTCTAAGGAAGGAGATTCCACCATCTCCCTAGGGAATCCATTCCAGTGCTTCACCACCCTCCTAGTGGAATAGTTTTTCCTAATATCCAACCTAGACCTGCCCCACTGCAACTTGAGACCATTGCTCCTTGTTCTGTCATCTGCCCCCACTGAGAACAGCCAAGCTCCATCCTCTTTGGAACCTCCCTTCAGGTAGTTGAAAGCAGCTATCAAATCCCTCCTTGTTCTTCTCTTCTGCAGACTAAACAAGGCCAGTTCCCTCAGCCTCTCCACATAACTCATGTGCTCCAGCCCCCTAATTTCTGTTACCCTCTGCTGGACTCGCTCCAATTTTTCCACATCCTTCTTGTAGTGGGGGGCCCAAAACTGGACACAGTACTCCAGATGAGGCCTCACTGATGCCGAATAAAGGGGAATGATCACGTCCCTCAATCTGCTGGCAATGCTCTTACTTATACAGCCCCAAATGCCGTTAGCCTTTTGGCAACAAGGGCACACTGCTGACTCATATCCAGCTTCTCGTCCACTGTAACCCCCAGGTCCTTTTCTGCAGAACTGCTGCCTGGCCACTCAGTCCTTAGTCTGTAGCAGTGCATGGGATTCTTCCGTCCTAAGTGCAGGACTCTGCACTTGTCCTTGTTGAACCTCATCAGGTGTCTTTTGGCCCAATCCTCTAATTTGTCTAGGTCTCCCTGGATCCTGCCCCTACCCTTCAGCGTATCTACCACTCCTCCCAGTTTAGTGTCATCTGCAGACTTGTGGAGGGTGCAGTCCATGCCATCCTCCAGATCATTAATGAAGATATTGAACAAAACCAGCCCCAGGACCAACTCTTGGGACACTCCACTTGAAACCGGCTGCCAGCTAGACATGGAGCCGTTGATCACTACCCGTTGAGCCTGACGATCTAGCCAGCTTTCTATCCACCTCATAGTCCATTCACCCATCCCATATTTCTTTAACTTGCTGGCAAGAATACTGTGGGAGACCATATCAAAAGCTCTGCTAAAGTCAAGGAATAACACGTCCACTTCTTTCCCCTCATCCACGGAGCCAGTTATTTCCTCATAGAAGGCAATTAGGTTAATCAATTAAACAATAACAATCAGTAATGACTTGCTAGCTCTTATCTAGTGCTTTTCATCCTAATTAACATGGCACACATTAAATGGATGAAAACCGGGTTACGTGACAATTCTCAAACGTAAGTGGGGAATGAGCACCAAGCTGGTTTGTTTCCAGTGCAGTCCAGCCGGGATTAGCTCTTGGCTCATCTATCTAGCAGCCCAAGGTCTAACAAGAGTGAATGACTGGAAGCTGGAGCTAGACAGATTCAGACTGGCAGGAAGGCGTTGTTCTTTAACAGCGAGGGGGGTTGATCACTGGAACTACTTACCCAGGGTCGTGGTGGCTTCTCCACAGCTGACAAGTTTTCAGTCAGGACTGGATGTGTTTCTAAAGGCTCTGCTCTAGGAGTTATTATGGGGGATGTTCTCTGGCCTCAGACCAGATGACCACAATGGTCCCTTCTGGGCTTGGGCTCTACGACTCAGGAGCTCTCAAAGCACAGGATCGCCAGCCCTCTTTCACAGATGGGGACCCTGTCAATGAAAGGCAGAGAGAGCCCTCAGGAGACCCGTGGCAAAACCAGAGGGGGCCAGATCTGCTGCGCTAAGGTGGTTACACCCTTGCTCCTTGCCTGCCAGGTTGCTGACCAGCTCCCTGTGCTCCCCATGCGGCCCTGGCGCCATGAGGAAGAGATGGAGGGGAACGTGGCTCCTGCTGCTGGCACTGAAGACCTTTGGGTTTCAGGAAGGTGAGAGCTCAATTTCAATGTCCCAGGACACCCAAGTCCTGGTTCTGGTTTTGTCTACACTGGGGTAAATCAGCAGTGACTCCTAAAGAGTCGCTTGCCACGCACAGATGGAAAGCCAGTCTGGGTGCTGTCAGGATCAGACCCCTGCTTTGCCTGAGGCTCAGTCCCAGGCCCCGTACCCACCAGGCTGCAACAGTCCTGCCCCTGCTCCCGGCAGCACAGACCTCCCTCCCCCATTGACTGAAGGGAGTTAGCCCCCCTGCTCTCTGCAGCACAGGACCCCATGCACCACACCGGAGACAGCACTGTCAGAGGGGAGAGAGACACCCCCACTCCCAGCCTCAGCTGCTTCCTGACTTTCCCATCCAGCAGGCCCAGCTCTGCTCAGCGTGCGCAGCTGGAAAGCCAGTGAAAGAGGATGTAGGTTACCTCCACGGGCAGATAGCCTCTCCCTCCCCCTGGCCACACCACACCGGATTGCTGGCGCCCTGCGGTTTATAACTGTCTGACTTGGTGGGACCCATGTGGTGGGGGACAATGACAGAGGCTTCTGCTATCACAGGCGGGCCAGAGATGCAGCTGCTGCAGACAGACAGAGGAAGGCTCTGGAAATGCCCCCGCCCGGGCCCCCCTCCCCCTGAGAGGGGGACAAGCTCAGCAGGAAGAGCTGAGCTAGATTAAGGCAGGGAATGGGGCATTTTAACAGAGACTGAGTGACAGCCCAGCCATCTGCAAGTCAGTGCTCGGGAGAGGGGGCTCAGGACTCCTGGGTTCCATTCCCAGCTCTAGGGGGACAGCGGGAGCTAGTGGTTAAATGGGGCGGGGGCACTGGGGCTCAGGACTCCTGGGTTCTGTTCTCGGCTCCAGGGCGGGAGTGGGAGATAGTGGTTAGATGGGGGGACACTGGGGCTCAGGACTCCTGGGTTCTATTCCTGGCTCTGGGGGAGAGCAGGAGCTAGTGGTTAGACGGGGGGGGGGGTACTGGGAATCAGGACTCCTGGGTTCCATTCCCAGCTCTGGGGGGAGGAAGTGGGAGCAGGAGCTAGTGGTTAGATGCAGGGCACTGGGAGTCAGGACTCCTGGGTTCCATTCCCAGCTCTTGGGGGAGAGCGGGAGCTAGTGGTAGGTGGGGCGGGGGTACTGAGGCTCAGGACTCCTGGGTTCTGTTCTTGGCTCCGGGGCGTGAGCAGGAGCTAATGGTTAGATGGGGGGGCACTGGGAGCCAGGACTCCTGGGTTCTATTCCCAGCTCTGGGGGAGAGCAGGAGCTAGTGGTTAGACAGGGCAGGGGCACTGGGAGCCAGGACTCCTGGGTTCTGTTCTCAGCTCCAGGGCAGGAGTGGGAGCTAGTGGTTAGACCAGGGGGGGCACTGGGAGTCAGGACTGTGGGTCCTGTTCCCAGCTCTGGTGGTGGGGGAGCAGGAGCTAGTGGTTAGATGGGGGGACACTGGGAGTCAGGACTCCTGAGTTCTATTCCTGGCTCTGGGCAGGGGAGGAGAAGGGTCTAGGAGGCAGGTTACTGGTTATTGCCCAGGATCCCTGGGGCCAGTCCCACTCAGGCTGGATGGAAGCATCCAAGCTCCTGGCCTCCCCAGACAGCTTCAGGTTGACGTGTGCTTGAGTGCAGGTGACCCAGAGGAACCCACAGGGCTGGAGTGTTACCAGATGGGCCCCAGCGGGGGCATGAATTGCACGTGGACCAGCCCTGAGGCTAACACCACCTACACCCTCCACTACCAGAGCCTGAAGTTGTGAGTATAACCCCCTGCCTGGGGAGAGGGTGCCCAGGACAGCTCCTCAGCTTTACCCCCAGCTCAGGGAGGGGAGGGGGGTGCAGTGGCCAGAGCATGAGCTGGGAGCCAGGACTCCTGGGTTCTATTCCCAGACCTGGGAGGGATGGGGGGGTCTTGAGATTAGAGGAGTGGGAGGTCTTGGAACCAGGACTCCTGGGCTGTCTGCCTAGCATATGTGCCGACTCATCAGTTTATTCCCTGGGTTCATCTGCCAGCAAACGCAACCAGACGCGGAGTTCCCAGGCCCCCACTGGACAGAACTGGGTGGTGATTGGAAGAAGCAGCCTGACACACAATGAGAACTATGCCGTGTGGGTGGAGGCTGGTGACGGGACCCAGGTCACACCAAGGCTAACTCTGACCCTGCACAAGATAGGTAACCCAGAAGCAGCCCAGCTCCTCCCCTGCCCCTAGGAATGAATGGTGGGGGTGGGAGGATTGGGAGATGGGGGGGAGGCTGTTGGGCCCCATCAGGAATTTGTGTTGACTTCATTTTGATGCTTTCCATTTAAAATCCTCTAGACCTCAACCAGCTGTTTCACTGACAGGCTGGGTGCAGTGATTAGATTGGGTGTGGGTGAGGCTGGGAACCAAGACTCCTGGGTTCTAGTCTCATTTGTGGGAAAGGAGTGGAGTCTAGTGGTTAGGCCTGGAAGGCAGGGGTTTTGGGTCCTACTTTCCTTTTATCCACTGTGTTGGTTCCAGTGAAGCCGGATCCCCCTGTACTGAGCCTAGTGGATGTGACCCCTGTGGTCACGGTGACCTGGACAAACCCCCACTGGCCCCAGCATTTCTCCCTGAATCTGGCCTGCCAACTTCGCTACCGGGTGTCTGGGACCCGCAACTGGACCAGGGTGAGTCTGCGTGGCAGGATTGCAAACTGTGCCGGGGGAGAGGGGGTTTGAGAGACAGGGCTTCCTCTGGGATAGCAGCCTACTACTGCTGCTAGATAACAGAGCTCCTCCTTCAGCTCAAGTAATGGAGGGCTGCAATCTGGTGCTACAGACTCCTGGGTTCAAATCCTGCTCATAACATAGCAGGCCCTATTACATCTTCTGCTGACTGGGGGCAGCTGTAGAGCGACAGGTGCTGATTCCTAGTTACGCTAAGGCCCATCCACCCCTTAAATTGGGATGGCCTAGCCACTGCAGAATTCCTGCTGCATCGGAGTCTCACTGGCTAGGGTGGAGCCGGCGTACAGGCCAAAAGTCACCATGTCAGCCACTGAGTCTTAATCAGCTGGGCTGAACAGCTCAGGGGAGCATTAGATCCCGCTCCCCTCCCAGAGCTGGAGACAGACTCCCAGCCCCTCTACTCTAACCACTGGACCCCTCTCCCCTGAGAGATGGGGCTCCAGAGCCCTGCGGCCCCCTCTCTCTGTGTGCCATTCTCCCTGACAGGTTCATGAGGAGGATGTTGAGCCCAACAGCTACGAGTTCTCCAGCCTGGAGCCTTTCACGGCCTACGAGGTGCAGGCTTGCTGTATCCCCGAGGACCGGAAGGGCTTCTGGAGCGACTGGAGCCCGTCCCAGACCTTCCAGACCCCTGAGGCTGGTACGGATGGCCGTGAGCTCCCCAGAGGAAAACGCCTGCCTGCGGAGGAGGGTCACACGTGGTGTAGTCAGCAGGACTCCGGGGTTCCAGTGACTGGAGCGGGGGGCTGGAAGTCAGGACTCTGGGGTTCCGTTCCCAGCCCTGGGGTGGGAGGGGGTCCAGTGGCTGGAGCTGGGGGCTGGAAGTCAGGACTGTGGGGTTCCGTTCCCAGCCCTGGAAAAGGTCTCCTGGCAATGCTAAATGCAGAGGCCTGTCCTGCCCCGGGCAGTCAGGGAAACACTCCTCTTGGGAAAGGGTCCCAGTGCTTTCCTAGCTCTGGAGAGCTCCTGTCGTAACCTGTACACGCCCCCTGCCCTGGAGCGACCCCAGTTTTTTCTCTGTTGTCCTTAGCCCCGCTGGGCCTGGTGGACGTGTGGCGAGTGGCCAGCCCCCCTGAGTCTGGAGAGCCCAGCCTGCTGCTGCTGTGGAAGGTGAGACCTGCCCGGGCCCATCACTGCAGGCCCCTGTGCTTAGCTCACTGCAAACCAGGAAACAAAGGGGTAGAGTACAGCAGAATCTTCCCATCGGTGCCCGGAGGTCCCAGCCGATTGGATAAGCTCCGCTGTAACATGACTAGGGGCATGCACCCTAGTGCCCTGGCCAAATTCTGATTGGCTTTCCCTCCCGAACACGCCTGGAGCCTCTACTTCCTGTCCTAAACCGATGAGCTGTGTGTTCATGCAGCTGCTAAGCAGTGGCCATGTTCCACCCCAAAGATGGCTGCATTGCAGGGGTGGCTAGGGTGACCAGATGTCCTGATTTTATAGGGACAGTCCTGATTTTTGGGGTTCTTTCTTATATAGGCTCCTATTACCCACCCCCCCAACTGCCTGTCCCGATTTTTCACATTTGCTTTCTGGTCACGCTTGGGGTGGCCCAGGTTGTTCCCAGGCACTTGGGGGCCTAGCGATGGCAAGCACAAGGGGTGGCCACATCTGGAGGGTGGGGGATGGGATACTCATCCGTTTGCATTAACCCTTTGCTGGATTCCCGACCAGCCGCTCAATTCTAAAGCAGCCAGGGGAGTCATTCGCAGCTACAGCCTGGCCTTCTGGAACGGCAGCGACAGCCCCGAGAGCCTGGAGTTCCCCTGCTGCAGTGTGAGCCTTCCCTCCAGAACCACCCGCGTCTGGATCTCGGCAAACAACCATGTCGGGCAGACGCAGCCTGCCAACCTCAGCTTGGAGCGGCAGGGTACGGCCGCACGGGGGCCTGGGCCAGCCCATTCCCTGCCCACTGAGCCAGACTGTCCCCTGCCGCAGGGTTGGATGGGAGCCGGCGCCCCTGTCATGGACTGCCCGGGCGATGCTCTGCAACTGCTCCCCAAAAAGCCAGGCAGGACTTTGGGGAGCCTCCTCTCCCTCAGAGCAGACTGTCTGCAGGGCAAGAAGCTCACACGGCTTCACCTCCTGGGTCTCTCCTAGGAGAATTCAGCATGTGCCCCTCCGTGCACTTCCCACAGCGAGCCTGGCCAGGCGCAGGACCTGGTGACTTCCCCAGGACCCCACCTCCACTTTGCAGTCAGACATGACTCTTAACCAGCCAGTAAAATGGAGGTTTATTAGATGACAGGAACAGGGTCTAAAACAGAGCCTGTAGGTACAGAGGACAGGACCCTTCAGCTGGGTCCATCCTGGGGGGCAGCAAGCCAGACAACTCCGTCCGCCCTCACTCCTTATCCCCAGCCAGCTCCCAAACTGAAACCCCCTCCAGCCCCTCCTCTGGGCTTTGTCTCTTTCCCGGGCCAGGAGGTCACCTGATCTCTTTGCTCTCCCCCCCTTTAGCATCTCCTTTGCAGGGGGGAAGGGCCCGGGACATTAGCTGCCAAGAGACAGAGGGTCGGCCAGAAACTGAGGCACCCACGCAGTATTCAGAGGAAACATTAAGAACAGTCCCACTTCATCACAGCCTCCTAGAGGGGAAAGGCTCTGTGCCTCATTTCCTGTCCCCATCCCCACCCCCGAAACCAGCCAGTCCCCCCACCCTGGGCTGAATCAGGGCCAGCGTCCCTTAGAGGGAAAGGACCCAAGTCCCATTCCTGCAGCATCCCTAACCTGGCGCAGGGGGGACCCAGAGAACGACTGCCCTCGCCCAGTGATGGATCCTGTGGTTTCCCCCAGATCTGCCTGCGCCGGCAGAGGTCCAGGTTGCAGCCGTGCATGGGCAGGATCTCCGCGTTACCTGGGAGCCCAGCAAGGACTCTCTGGAAGGGGAGCCCACGGAGTACCTGGTGGAGTGGGCCGAGGAGTGCAGCAGCTCAAAGGCGGCATCCCTGGACTGGGTGCGCAGGCCAGCTGGCACCCACAGTGCCCTGCTGACAGGTACGGGGGGAGCCCGGCTACAGAGGCCTCTGCATGCCACAGCATGGGGCCAGGGGGCTGCTTCGCCCTGCCCCACGCCTGACACTCTGCTGGGAAAACTCAGAGCCTGAGCAACTGCCAGGCCCTTTGCACGTGTGAATGAGGGCTAGTGGTTAGAGCGGGGGGGGGTTGGGAGTCAGGAGTCCTGGGCTGTATCTCTGACTGTGGGTGGGGTCTAGTGGTTAGAGCATGGGGGGCTGGAAGTCAGGAGTCCTGGGCTCTATCTCTGGCTGTGGGTGGGGAGTGGGGTCTAGTGGTTAGAGCAGGGGGAGCTGGGAGCCAGGACTTCTGGGTTCTATCTCTGGCTGTAGGTGGGCAGTGGGGTCTAGTGGGTTAAAGCAGGGATAGGACAGGAGTCAAGGCTCCTGGGTTCTATTCCCAGTTCTAGAAATGGGGAGTAGGGTCTAGTGGTTAAAGGAGGGAGGGCTGGGAGCCAGAACTCCTGGGCCCTATCCTGGCCCCATGCACAAAAATTGCTGGGTGCCTCAGTTTCCCCATTTGTAAGATAAGCCTCGGAACCCTGCTGCACTGAGGATGGGGAGGGGAGCCCAGAGTTGTGGGGCTTAGTTGTGAGGTGCCCGAGAAGGGCAGGGAATTTCTACTTTGTGCTTCTAAGCCAGCGACCGCTCAGATTGGCAGCTTTCCCTGGGAACTGACGCTGTCTCCCTTCGCTCCCCCGCCTCAGGTGACTTCAGATCCCAGGTGCCATATCAGGTCCGCGTGTACGGGCTGTACCCCGGGGGCTTTGGTGCATCGGCCCCTATCCGAGCCTACACCCAGGAAGGAGGTAGGTGTGTAGCCCTGTCCCACCTTGATTGGCACCACGCTGGCAGCTAAGGAAGGGGGGATGGATAGTGCTGGCTGTCCCTCACAGCCCATCCCCTCTCCTTTCTCCCAAGTGCCATTGGCAGGGCCCCGGGGCCTGCAGGATCATAGTGTCTCCAAGGAGGCATCTGTCATCTCCTGGGAGGCAATCCCCCTGGCGCAGCGCAACGGGCACATCACTCACTACACCCTCTACCTCGCCATGCCCACAGGGAGCACTCAGATCTACCAGCCCAGTAAGTGCCACCCTGTGGGGCTGGGGTCCCTCCCCATGGATCTGGGGTGCTGTGGGAACAGGCAACCCCCCCCAGCAGCGTGGGCCTGGTGGGAGCTGAGCTGATATCTCAGGGGCGGCAGCAGCTGGAGTTGGACCTGGGGGTTTCCGAGCTAAAGGAGTCGCTCCCTCTGCCAGCAGCAGTAGTGAGACTTTTATCCTCTATGTAAGCTGGCCACTAGAGGGGGTGCTAGTGAAGACAGGAGCAGAGCCAAGTCTGGGGAGTGGAGAAGGAGCATTTGCCTCAGATAGGATGGGCAGCTGTCCCTTCCCCTGCTGTCTGACCTGGGAGAGGTGGGCCTGGGGGCAATGGGAACACGGAGACCTCAGGCCTCCCAGCTCACACATCTCTCGTCCCTGTGCAGTTGGTGCTACAGAGACAAGCTACAACCTCTCGGGTCTGGAACCCGGCACCTCCTACCAGCTCTGGATGACGGGCTCCACCTCGGCTGGGGAAGGAAACGCCAGCTCCATCCACCTCTTCCACACGCCAGGTGGGGGCTAAGCAGGGTCCGGCGGGTCAGTGCTGGGATGGGAGCCCCTTTGCAGGGAGCGGGGTGCTTTCCCCACACACTCCACGCTGGCCCGGCTGTCAGCAGCACTCAGGGGATCAGCTGCGGTGTCCCAGCCAAACTCCACCTCGGGTGGTTTCAGTTCAGCCTCCCGTGCAGTTGCAACCAGATGCAGGATTCTCCTTCACCTCAAGTGTGCAGCAAGCTGTGTGGCTCTTTGTCACCTGCCGCGCCTCACCCCAGAGGCAGGAGTATCTTAGCGCCGGGTTAGGGATAACTGTGTGAACAGCTGCCGTGCCCCACCCCAGAGGTGGCTGCATCTCAGTGCTGGCAGAGCAATTCCCATGCACTGGTGCTGTGTGCCAGCCACACAGCTGTTGTGTGTGTCATGTTCCACCCCAGAGGTGGCTGCATCTCAGTGCTGGCAAAGCAATCCCCATGCACTGGTGCTGTGTGCCAGCCACACAGCTGTGTGTGTGTCATGTTCCGCCCCAGAGATGGCTGCCTTTTGGGATTGTCAGAGGAAAGGATCCAGGAGGTTACCCTAGCCTTGTCCTTTCCTGCTGGGTCATCCTCTCACCCTATGCCCCTGTAACGTGGCTGGGGGAGGGCAGAGGTCTGCGTGGCTCAGATCCTGTTGCAGAGCGGTGCCGTGTTAGGGCTGGGTGGACCCTGCCCTCTCTGGGCTGCGTGGGGCTCTCCCCTGAGCTGGGGGGCAGGTAAGAATTGAGGGACAGAGTCACTCAGGCTTTCTCCCAACCCTGCTCCCTCTCCCTGCAGATTCCCGCTGGGAGACTGTCCTGGCTTCCCTCCTGGCAGTGGGATTCCTCCTTTTCCTCGCCTGCGTCCTGGGAGCTGTCCTGCATGTGCAGTAAGAATGCCAGGCAGTTGGTGGGGGAGGGGAGCGGGCCCCCACGCAGGGTGCTAGGTCATCATGGACGGTGCTTTTAAGTCGGAGGGAGCCCACGTCGTGCCGTGCTCTGTCCTGCTCAGTGGTGGCTGGAGCACGCAGCCAGAGCCAGGCAACTGGTGAAAAATGCAGAGCCAGCGGCGCCAGCACGTTGGGCAAATCTAGATCTGGTTGCCAAGCTGAGCATCATACATGCAAAAAAACCTACCCAAATTAAGTGTTAAAATATTTCCATTTTTTCCCGGCTCTGAGCAGCTTTGGGTTTGGAAACGTCCTTCCGCGTCGGTTTTGGCAAATGCAGGAACGTTCCTGGGAGCACGAAAGGCAATTGCAAGGGTTCAATTCACCCCGAAAGATGCTTTCCCACCCAGAATGGGGGGGGGTCTGGCCTTTGCCATTAGCTGCAACTGTTGAAAAAACCTCAGATTTGGTTCCACCCAAAATCAATTTTTTTTTTTGCGGGGGGGTTGGAATTGCCAGAGAGCCGAAAACGCCAGAGCAAGGTGACTAATCCTGCTCTAGCATTAGCTACCAGAGCTGGCTTGGCTATAGACGCCCTCCAGCTTCTAGATCCCGTGGCTCTGGGTTCAATCCCAACTGCCCACAACCCCCCCTGCCTCCCAGCAGTGAATGGACACATGCCCAGCACCAAGGGGGGGCTGGGGTCCTTAACCCCCTCTCTTCTGTAGTATCTGAGCCCCTGGGATCGAACAAGCCAGAGCCACAGAACTGTGGGCTGAGATCCGCCAAACTCGTTTCATGCAACAGGGCTGTTCCTCCAGCTCCCAGTCTGGGCCGGGTGAGGAAGCTAGTGAGTGGGAGAGACAGCTGGGGGAATACATTTAAATGGGGTGCCTGGGAGAGTGACAGGGGAAGGCATCTCTGGTGGGGCTAATTTACGCAAATGAGGTAACGTATTGATCTAATTTATGCAAATGACGCACTCCGTGCAATGAGACGTTGCATGTTTATCAAGTGTTCAAATCAAGGCGTGCCATGATTTGCGTAACACCTCGCAGGGGCTGGCCCCACTCAGTCAGGCAGTCTCCGTACCCCATTGCTGCCCCCCCTCCACCCCAGCTTTCACCCTGGTGTTAAAAAACCTTCCTCTCTCTTGCGCCCACAGGCTGCTGGACCTGTGCCAGAAGGTGCTGCCCAGCTGGTGCTGGGAGAATGTCCCAGATGCCACCCACAGCAGGATTGAACTCTACGAGATGGACAGGGTGAGATGGGGTGGCCCGGGCTAGGATGCATGACACACCCTCGTCGTATGCAACGGGGCCAAGGAGGCAGTTCGGACGAGCCAGACCTGGACAATCAGGGGTTGGGGAATGGGGTCTAGTGGTTAGAGCAGGGGGGCAGAGAGCCAGGACTCCTGGGTTCTATCCACAGTTCTGGGAGAGCAGAGCGGTCTAGTGGTTAGAACAGGGGGGGCTGGGAGCCAGGACTCCTGGGTTCTATCCACAGCTCTAGGAGGGCAGTGGGGGCTAGTGGCTAGAGCAGCAGGGGCTGGGAGCCAGGACTCCTGGGCTCTCTCCCCAGCTCTGAGAGGGCAGTGGGGGCTAGTGGTTAGAATGGGGGGGGGGCAGGGAGTCAGGACTCCTGGGTTCCATGCCCAGCCTTGACACTAGGGAGTGAGATGGCTGCTCTCATGCTCTGTTTCCTCCAGGATCCCCACAGCTTCAGGGGGCCTTTGGCGCAGGACCCGGACGCGGAGGAGCCCTCCATCACCGAGCTCGATATTGCAGAGCCAGCAGACCACGTGAACCAAGGCTACTCAGCTCTGCCACAGCTGGAGTCTCCTGTGCCTGCCCTGCCCCACAGTAATGACTGGACCGGGAGCAAGCCCAGGACAGAGGAGCTGGGGCCAAGCAGCACCCCCCTGGAGGAGGCGTGGGGACAGCAAGCCCCGGTCATCTCTGACTATGAGAAACATTTCATGCCCACCCTGGAGGAGGTGCTGGGACTGACCTGAGCGATGCGGCTGGGCAAGAACCACCAGCCCCACCCAGCACTGCCCCAGGCGCTGAGGGAGACCCAGCTGGGCCCACCTGGCTGGAAGGGCCAAAGACTGGGACATGGGGTCTTTCCCCTGTAGGGGGCGCCGGCTCCAAGCTCAGGTTGGGGCAGGGAATGGGATGGGGAGACCTTCCCCTGTAAGTGGTGCTGGCTCTGCAGTGAGCGAATTGTCCCTGTCTGGTGGACTGTTTGCTTATATAATGGGTCCCTCCTAGACAACCTCCCCAGCAGGCTGCCTTAGCGGACAGGCCAAAGACTGAATGGCCCATGGAGACCGAGTGCCTCTCCGGACTCCCAACCCCCTCTGCTCTAACCACTACACACACTACTCCTCTCCTGGAGCTGGGGATAGAACCCAGGAGTCCTGACTCCTAGACCCCTTGCTCCAACCACTAGACACCACCCTCCTCCCAGAGTCTGTGACAGACCCTAGACCCTGCCCATCTAATCACCAGCAGCCCATCACCCTGGTATCAGGGCCACCTTAGTTTCCCACCTCCCTAAGCCAGCCCTCTCCCCATACTCTGGTCCTGCTGTAGCCCGGAGCTCCACCACATGCAGTTGTCTGTATTTTTTTACCTATATACATGTTTTTAACCTTGGCTCTCATTGCCACAAGCAAAGCAGCGGCTTTCCTGGCGGGACCCCAACGGGTCTGGGCAGGGTCAGGCGCACCTGTGACCCGCTGCCTCCTGCCTGGCATTCAGAAGCTGCAGAAAGCACCAAGCTCACTACAGGAGCTGGGCGCCCGGCTAGGAGCACCGCAGCAGCCAGTCTGCAGAGCTGGAGAGCCAGGGCTGGGCGGCTGTTGGGGGGCTGCATTGTGGGTGGAAGAGTCAGCCAGTGGGGTGAGCGAGAACCTGGAACCCGAGTGCTGAGGGGCTCAGGGGTAAGTGACCTGGAGGTGACGTCCCTGCAGGGTGGACTAGGAAATTATGGTTGGACCAGCTGGGCTCTCCTGACCACTGAATTGGCCAGCAAGAGAGACTGGGTTCCCTTTAGAGTGGACCAAGGGAAATTTGTCCTGCCACAGCGCAGGAGCTGCCTTATTACAACACTTAACGTCAACTGCCTGGGAGGGAGGGAGCCTGAGTCCCATTTTACAGATGGGGAAACTGAGGCACAGAGTGCCTGGGCTAAGGTCACACAGCATGGCAGTCATGGACACAAGCTTAGGACCCAGGAGTCCTGCTGCCCACTCCCCTTCTTTAACCACTAGCTCCTACTGTCCCCCCAGAGCTGGGTTGGGAACCCAGGCCTCCTGCTGCCCAATTCCCCAGACTTGCCCCTGGAACCCAGGCCTGCTGCCTGAGGCCCTGAGAGCACGGCTGCAGCTTGCCCAGACTCAGAGTGGCAGAGTGAGGTGCTGGGCTCCAGGCCTTCTGGCTGCTACGCCAAAACCGCAAGAACATCCTTCCTTTCGGGCGAGTTGCAAAATACGTGAGATGTTGCAACCTTCCCTGGCAGCGCACAAGGGTGGGACGGGCTCTGCTTCCCCAGCCCAGGGCCCGGCTCTGCTTCCCCAGCCCAGGGCCCGGCTCAGAGCTGCTGCACCCAGCATTCCTCCAGCAACACCCACCGTGCCCTCGGAGCACTGGGAGCTGCACAGCCGGGCAGGTCTCTGTATTCAGCATGTGTCCCTGGCACCCTGTGCACACCAGACACTTCAGCCCTGCGCCTGCCTCAGTCACTTTGACTCAACGGGGTGAGCAGGCAGCGCAGAGGAGGGCGTGTGGGAGTCGGGGGGGGGGAATTGGCCCTGCAGCCCTCCCTGATGGGGGGTGGGTGGGAGTTGCGCTCAGTTGGCAGGGGTAGGAAAGGCCCTGGGTGCTCCTGAGAGATGAAGGGAGGGGTTGGGACCTGCATCGGAGGGGACCTGAACTGAGCAATTGCTTGGACTATACAGGACTGTGGCCCTTAAGAGACCACCCTCCATGTGGGACAATGAGGTGAACCCCTTAATATTGTAACAAGCTGGCGAACACAGGTAATGCCACTGCTCTCTGCTGGTTTGGCTTAGCCATGTGTCATAGGCCCTGCATCGCTCACAGCGATTCCCCTTCAGCGCCAGGAGCTGAGTTCCTGTCTCACTGCTACAGCTGACTGGTAACAATCCTCAGCTGCAATGATGTGCATTCACAGGGCGGGGCGCTGCCCCGACACAATGAAATAAGCCCTATCCGAAAAAGCTCACAGTCTAAACAAGGGAAACCGAGACACACAGCAATGAAGTCACTTGTCTAAGGTCATGGAGTGAGGCCATAAGTCAGGAATTGAATCCAAGTGTCCTGAGTCCCTACTAAGGACCTTAAGCATGAGGCCAACACTTGGCAGACATCAAACCAAGGTGGGGGGGGGGGATTTTAATTTCATGCCCAGCCTATTGGGCAGAGAGAAGAGGGAGATATTCCTCCCCCAGATGAAAAAGACCTGCCCCCTGCAACAGATCTCAATTCACTTGACTTTAACCGCCGCAGCCTCACTGGGATATGCTGAATTCCAACCTGTGGGGAAACCTGGACCCATTCACAACCCCCTGCTCAGCCCCTGGGAAGCTCCCAGCAGTGAACTCCCACTGACTTCATTCAGGAGCCGGGGCCAGAGCCTCAGCGGGTGTCAAACAACCCCACACGGCCAATGGCGCTACCTTTAGCTACACCAGCTGGAGATCTGGCCCCATCCACTCCAGCAGCTCCGTAAGCGTTTAAAACGGACAATCCAGGCTTAGGCGAGACGCTGAGCATCACCCCGTGGTGTCTGCCCAGCAGCCTGTGCTCAGAGCTGGCAGCTTGTTCAGGGGGAGATTTGGCCCTGGGGGAAGGTTTCATTAGGGTGAGGGCAGCAGCAGGGCCCTGAGTGATGGAACAGTCTGTGCTGGCAGAGACAGAGGCCCCGGGGCTGGGCAGGATTCTGGTCTCCCGCTGTCACAGCCCAGACTGCAGCACTGGGGCTTGAAGCTGCTGCCCCCATCTGCACTCTGAAGGCTGAAATCAGGGCAGCCCCACACGAGAAGACAAGCCCAGATGTGGAACTAGTGCTGCAAAGCCAGAGTAACAGCATTGAGGGCCAAGGATGCTCTGGGGTGCAAATCTGGAGTCGCTGACTCCCAGCCCCCCACAGCCTCTAACCACTACACCACACTCTCCTGCCATGGCTGGGGCTAGAACCCAGAGGTCCAGCCTCCCACCATCCTGCTCCAACTTACTAGAGAGCTGAGAACAGGAGGCAGGGTCCTGACTCCCAGTCCACCACTGCAATGCACTTGACCTCACTTGTCTCCCAGAGCTGGGACCAGAACCCAGGAGTCCTATTCTCAGCACTGGGAGGGAAGGTGTATTGCTGAGGGAGGCGACCTTAAAGGTGGGAGCAGGGATTCCCTAGGTCAACCTTCCTCTCTCTGAAATGGGGATAATCCCCATGCTTGATGCCTGTTATTAGATCAGGGCACAGACCCCGACCGAGATCAGAGTCTCTCTCAGGCTGGGTGCTGCCCAGACCCTGACTGAGATCAGGGATCTCACTGTGCTGGGCACTGCACAGACACACAGTGAGAGACAGTCCCTGCCTGGCAATGCTCACTGAGACAAAGAGGGTGGGAGGCGAAACTGAGGCCAGAGAGGGGACGGGACTTGCCTAACGTCACCTAGCAGTAAAATGGCAGAGGTGGGCACAGAACCCAGCAGACCATCACCGGGTAGGGTGACCAGATGTCCCGACTGTTGGGTCCTATTACCCCCCACCCCCATCCTGATTTTTCACACTTGCTGTCTGGTCTCCCCCACACAGTCACAAGCAGCGATTTCCCATTGAAAGTGACTTTAATTGTGAATCACTCAGTACTGACCCCTGCTGGACAGCTCAAGGCTAGCCCGTGTGCCCAGCCCTCGCACACTCATTCCAAACAAGAGCGGTTTAAAAGGGGGGGGTGGGGGAGGGCAGAGACAAACCCAGCTTTGGGGGCTGTTCTACTGATGCCCATCACTGTGGCATCTGAGGCCCAGATCCCCAGGGACACTGAAATACCTCTGAGACTCGGGGCCAGGCTGCTCCAGCCTGGCCGATCACTGAGCTCCAGGGCTGCCCGAGCCAGAGCTGGGAAAGGGGGTTTGCTCCTGCAAGGGGCAGGATGCAGGCGCTGGAAAGCTGGGCTGAGGATTGGCGGAGGAGCTGGTTTCTGAGGCCTCCATCACTGACCTGCGCGGGGCGCCCCCTCCTGGCATGGCAACGACTCTGGGAAAGGTCTCTCAGGGAGCAGGCAGCCGGGCAGTGCCCAGTTTAGCTGGAGGCTGAGCTCACGTGTGCTCGTGTGCGCACATCTGGGTGTGTGCAAGCATCTGGCAAGGCGCTTGCCAGTGTGCGATTGTGTCAGGCCTGTGTGTGAGTGTGAGAGTGTGAGTGCACCTGTCTGGGCCGTGATGCGTGTGCAGTGTCCGTGTGCAGAGGGGTAAGCATTGTGTCTGTGTGTACTTCTGTACTGGAGGGTGCACGTGTACTTGTGAGCATATCATACTAGAGCTGCATTTGTACATGGGAGCTTGCCTGCGTATTTAGGGGTGTGTGGGAGACTGGGCGCGTGTACACGTTTGTACGCAGAGGTTTGTATTCGGGCAGGGGCATGTGCATTCATGCAGGGGAGGAGGCAAGCATGCGTGTATACAGGCGTGTGCAGAAGTGTGAGCTGGGGCCCTGAACACCCAGGAATAGGAGACCTCCCACTTCGCCCAGAACTCAGAGCTCCAAAAGGGGCAGACGTGGCAGGGATGGAAGGAAAAGGACCTCTCCATGCAGGGGCTGGGGACAGAACCAACCAGACATGAAATTAGTGCTGCAGCCAGCAGCCATGTCCTGCCAGCAGGAGACAGGTGCCCCCCCAAACTAACTGCCTACCCCAGGCACCCCTCCGTAGGAAAACATCAGGCAGAACAAATGAACAGCCTCCCCGGGGGAATTAAAACACCAAGGGACTGAGCTGCGGCTGCAGGGACCGAGGCACTGGAGCAAGGCCCCTCTGACTGGCCGGTCTCCGGCTGGGGCTCTCGATGCCCCATCCCAGTGGCAGGCGGGGCCGGGATCACATGACAGAGCAGCACTGGCACGTCTTCTGCTTGTGTCTGCCCGTCTCCTGCCCATCTCCTGGCCGGATGGTGGTGGTGCTCCTGCCCTGGCATGGAGAGGCGGTGTTGGCAGAGGCGGTGGTGTATGTCGGGGCCTCTGGGCTCCCGGCTGCCAGCGACTTCAAGGTGCCAGCTCCTGGCTGCAGGCTCCTGGCCATGGGATCCTGTGGCTGCTTCCAGCCCATCCAGAGCCCGGAGGCTTCCTTAAGCAGAGGCTGCTGCTCCGGGTGGAGCTTCCCTAGGTTTTCAGTGGTTTCTTCTGCAGCCGATGAAACCAGGCCAGTGCCGCTGCCTCCTTTCAGGGCCATGCTCTCCGTGGGTCGGGAAGGTACCTCCTCTGGGGTTGGTGCTCTGCCGGATGAGGTAAGCGGTACCTCCCCGTGAAATGCAGGAATTGGCTCTTGGCTGGAGGGGATCTGCCTGTGGAATGAATGTTTAGCTTCGTGGGGTGAAGGGATCTGGTCCTGCAGAGCTGATGGGATCTGGTCCTGGAGGGAGATGTTAGCTTCCTGCAGAGAGGAAGGGATCTGGTCCTGCATAGATTGGATTTGGTCCTGCAGAGAGGACGGGATCTGGTCCTGCAGAGCTGCTTTAGCTTCGTGGGGTGAAGGGATCTGGTTCTGGAGAGCTGATGGGGTCTGGTCCTGGGGGGAGATGTTAGATTCCTGCAGAGAGGAAGGGATCTGGTCCTGCAGAGCTGCTTTAGCTTTGTGGGGTGAAGGGATCTGGTTCTGGAGAGCTGATGGGGTCTGGTCCTGGGGGGAGATGTTAGATTCCTGCAGAGAGGAAGGGATCTGGTCCTGCATAGATTGGATCTGGTCCTGCAGAGAGGATGGGATCTGGTCCTGCACTGCTGCCTTAGCCTCTTGTGGTGAGGGAATCTGGCCCTGAAGAGATGTTTTAACTTCCAGCAGAGACAATGGGATCTGGTCCTGCACAGTTGGGATCTGGTTTTGCATAGACACTTCAGCCTCCTGCAGAAAGGAAGGGATCTGGTCCTGCATAGATTGGATCTGGTCCTGCAGAGAAGAAGGAATCTGGTCCTGCAGAGCTGCTTTTGCTTCGTGGGGTGAAGGGATCTGGTTCTGGAGAGCTGATGAGATCTGGTCCTGGAGGGAGATGTTAGCTTCCTGCAGAGAGGAAGGGATCTGGTCCTGCAGAGAGGAAGGGATCTGGTCCTGCAGCGCTGCCTTAGCCTCTTGTGGTGAGGGGATCTGGCCCTGAAGAGATGTTTTAACTTCCAGCAGAGACAATGGGATCTGGTCCTGCACAGCTGGGATCTGATTTTGCATAGATATTTCAGCCTCCTGCAGAGAGGAAGGGGTCTGGTCCCGGAGAGCTGCTTTAGCTTCTTGGGGTGAGGGAATCTGTCCCTGCAGAGCTGGGATCTGGTCTTGCAGAGGGGCTTTAGCCTCCTGAAGAGAGGAAGGGATCTGGTCCAGCAGATCTGGGATCTGGTCCCAGAGAGCTGCTTTAGCCTCTTGGGGGGAGAGGATCTGTCCCTGCAGAGCTGGGATCTGGTCCTGCAAAGAGGCCTTTGTTTCTGTTCCTTCTCCCACTCCTGCAGCCTGGGGATGTTCTGCCCCGGGGGACACCTGACGTTCCTGTTCCCTAACAGGCTCCTGCCACATAGGGCCTCTCCCCTGAGTGGGTCCCAGCTCCTGCGGCCTCTCTGGTTCTGCTGCCCTGCCCCGAGTCCTCTGGGCAGCCTCTGCCTCCTCCATTTCCGTGGCTCCCCTGGCAGGCTCAGCCGAGATCTCCCCCTCTTCCACAACCCCGATTGGCTCTTCCAGCTCCCCATCCGGCTCGGGCCTCGGGGAATCGAGGCAGCAGTTCTCAACTGGCAGGGCCTGCGTCTCCCCCTCCTGCACCCCGGATTCTCCCTCCGGCCCCTCTCTGCTCCCTTCCCCTGCCACGCTCTCCTCCATCCTGCTGTCCAGGGCATTACTCGCAAAGGCAGGCGGGCTCTGCAGCTCCCGCTCTGTCCTTCCGTCCCAAGCCTCCTCCAACCCATTCTCTCCCCGGGGAGCTTCCCCCTCCGTCTCGGCAGACGTCCGCCTGATGGTGTCCATGCTGCCCACTTCCTGGCCCAGGTGGTTTCTAATGATCATCTCCACTTTGCCCGTGTCCAGCCTCTCTGGCTGCTTGGTGGAGGCCCCTGCCCCGTCATCCCAAATTCCTGGGGCAGCAGAGCTGGCTTCAGTCTTGCCCTCCCCAGGGCTGATCCCCTCCACGCCAAAGGGACCTTGAAGGCAAAAGAAAATGTGGGTCAGCCTCTTGGATCTCTCCCCATAGCCCCAGGGGGAGGGGGACCTGTCCCAAGGTGGCTGAGGAGATAGTGGTCTCTAGGCAACAGCATCACCTGGGGGATCTTTCAGACTGGTCCCCAAGCAGGAGGCCCCCTGCTGGAGTTGGTCATTACTGTAGGGTCTGTGGCTTTGCCCCTTCGCCTCCATGCATTACAGAGCGCTTCGCCGACCTCTCTGGACTGAGCCTCCCCATGCTGATCAGTCCTATTTGACTGGCGGGGAAACCGAGGCACAAACAGGGAGGTGACTTGTCAGCACAGAGGAGCTGGACCTGCTTCCTTTAAAGGGCCCAGCCACCTAAGCCATAGGGTACAGCTGTGCCCAATTGGGCCAATCAAAGGAGGGGGGGTGGAGCAGCTGGGGCTATAAGGGATCCAGGAGAAACAGAGAGGGAAGTGATCCTGTCAGGAGGATGTAAAGGGCCCTGGGGAAGGCTGAAGGTACCAGAGTTTGCAGGCTGAAGGTTGGAGTTGCCTTCTTTTGAGCTGGAGCTGAGGGCCAGGGGACTAGCTGGGGGGTGTTGCTGAGATGGAGTGATGGAGGCTCCCCAGCTGAGCATGCCCTCCCAGCGGGGGGAAGGGGGTCCACTGGGAAGTGTGGGGCTGGGCCTGGCAGAAGGCCAGGAGAGGACTGAAGGTGAACAAGCCGCCGGACTGATGGACCAGATGTTGTGTGATTTTAAGGGCTCCATGTTCTAGATCTGAGGGTGACAAACTGACTCTTTGGGGACTCTGGTAAGCGTTTTTTTGTAACACCCTGGCCCCAAGGAGGGGCAGCAGAGAGGCCAGAGACCCAGGCGGGGTGTCCTTGGGGGCCGTATGCGGAATGGTTCACCAGTAGAATGGCTCAAGGCCACCGGGGAAGTTATGGCAGAGTCAGGAAAGGAACCCGAGGATGCTGGTTCCCAGTACCCTCATCTCCCTATGCTCCAACCTTCCATCCCCCAGCTGAGATCAGAACCCAGGAGTCCTGGCTCCCAGCCCCCTGCTCTGATCACTACACTACACTCCACTCCCCTTCCAGAGCTGAGATCAGAACCCAGGACTCCTGGCTCCCAGCCCCCTGCTCTCACCACATCCCAGGCAGGAATCCCCAGGCTGAGATTTGGCCCCAGCTGCCCTCGAGGCCCAACACTCACCTGCTCTTGACACGTCCCCGTTCTCCAGGGTCTCCCGGGCTGCCGCTCGCGTGGCCCTCTTGGCGGGGACTGGAGCCAGGGGGAGGGCAGGTTCGGTCTCGCAGACACAACCCCCGCCACCTGGGTTTGGTTGGAAGAGAAAGGAGGCTGGGTTGATCACCGAGAGAGGCTCTCCTGCGCTCTCCCTCCGCTGCCCTGCCCCAGAGGGATCCCCTATGGGGAGAGGAGCCCCCAGGACACATTCAGTCCCCGCCCCGTCGATATTACATTGGGACACCCTCCTCCCCCCAGTCACCAGCCTCTGTGCTCCACGGGCAGCCCTGGGACAAGCCTCCAGAGCAGGGGTCGTTCCCCTCTCTTGCACACGTGGTCGGCCTCTGGGCAAGCCGGCTTTCCCCAGCCGACTACTCCCCTGGGCCCCCACGACCTGAGCTGTGGGATCCTGCTCCCTCCCCACACCCTGCGGCACCAGCCCATCGCCAGCTCACGTCCTGCAGCTGACACCAAACCCCCTGTTCCCTGAGCCTCGACCGCCTTGTGCCTTGGCCCTGCCGAGCCCCCCGAGCCTCAGGAAGGGACCTAGCCATGATCCCCTGGGGAAACCAGACCCGGCCAACAGGAAACAACTCACCTGCCGAAGCAGAGCCAGCCCCACGGGCCTGAAAGAAAGACACAGGTGCCTTAGGGGGTGGGGGTGACAGCTTGGGGAGGGGACTGGGGACAATTTATTGGTCCAGAATGGCTCCAGCCTCCTGTTTTCCAGGGGTCAGTTTTGCTTCATCTGGGGTTGTTTTTGCAGCCCAAGAAGGAAGCAATCGAAGCCCAAAGGGAACCCATGGAGAACCAGGGAGTCCTGAAAAGAGGCCAGAGGCTCAGACACAGGCCTGGGGGGAAGAATTTAGGCCATAAACCATAAAGACGAGACAACTCAGGTTGGGGAAGGGATAGAACAGAAGCTGCTCAACGGGGTGGGAGTGGGGAGGCTGAAAGCCCCCTCAACTTAGCCGGCCAGTGGCCTGACCAGGGATAATTACAATAGGTGGCAGGGCCCCATCTGGTCAGTGGCCAGAATTTTTTGCATGTCAGAGCACAACCAATATTGTATTTTCAGCCACCAGGTTCAATGAAATGGCAACAAGCCAGGCCAGAGAGCAAGGGGTTCTGACTGCCCCTCCACCCCCCAAGGGATGGGTAGCAGGGGAGGGCTGGGTGGGGGTTAGGAGACTCTGCCCCCCTGCAGGCAGCACGTTCACCCCTAGGCTGTGCTGTCTGCATAACCACAGAGGGACCTCACTATATCTTCAGGGGGACTGAGCCTGCCCCATCCCCTGCTGCCCTCTTACCCGCCCCATGTGCCTACCCAGGAGCTAATCCTTGGGAGCATGCAGAGGGGGGCTCCCCCTGGCTTGGGTATGGCCTGTGCCCCACAGCTCCCCCTCTTCCTGGGCTGCTGCAGCACGCGCTCCCCTCACCTCCTGCCCCACTGCGTTACCTCACAGGTGCCCCCTGCTGGCTGCTTGGCATCTTCCAAGGCCTCGTGCGACTTGCCGTGATGCTCCGGGTTATCCAGCTGCTGCATCTCAGACTGGAGGCTGCAGAGAGAGGGAGAGAAAAGCTCCCAGGCTGGGTCCCTTTCCATGGGGACTCGGGCCGACCCTGCTCCCCAGCCACAACCAGGATCCCGGGCAGGAAAGCAGAGATGCTGAGCTCAGTTTAGCCATGTAGAATTTTGCCCTGGCCCCTGCCTGTTGCGGGTAAAAACCCCATGGGCCTCTTACAATGTCCCAGGAGCAAAAACTAAAGCACAGGCCCCTGCAAGTCAGGACACCTGGGTTCTATCCCTGGCCTGACATTTCCCTTCATCATGCCTCAGTTTCCCCTCACATCCTTTATGTATTTAGCCTGTGAGCTCTCTGGAGCAGGGACTGTCCCTCACTATGTCTGGGCAGCACCTGATGCAAGGGAACCCTGATCTACCGACACACAATAAAAATCTAAAGGGAAATCTCCTTTATTTGGGAGCAGTATAGGGGCTAAGCTACATAGGTGCCAGACTGAAGGGGTGTCTCCATAACTAGCATGTACGTTCACATGCACACACCCCTGCAAGTTTATTCCCATGTGCACGCCAGTTTCATTGGCTTTTCTAACCCAGCTGGTTGAAATGGTGGGTTCTGTATAAATGGGCACATTGCAATGATATCACGTTGCCAATATCCTTCTTGTTTGTTACGGCTTCACATGCACAGACAGCATGGTCCAGGGGTTGGAGCAAGGGGGACTGGGAGTCAGGTCTCCTAGGTGCCCGATCTCTGGTTTTGAGAAGCAAAATCTCTGGTAATGATTAAGTGTATTATGGTAAAGCCTAGGCGCCCCAGTCACAGACCAAGACCGCGTTATGGTAGATGCTGCAGAGACAGGACAAAAAGACCCTGCCCTGACAGCTTCCGATCTACATCTGGGACAAGAGACACCAGCTGGTTACAGGCAGGCGGGCAGCCCAAGGAAACAGCTCAGCCCTTCTCGGGTTGGTTGCAGGCCTCCCGGCAAAGGGGAGGATTTGCAGGTGGATAATGAGGTGCTTCTAGGGGGTTTACGGGGAGCTGCTCCCAAGCAGTGAGAAAGCACCGCGGGGCTGGTTTGCAAAGGGTCCAGGTGGGTGCTGGAGACGGGAGTTGGCAGCACAATAGTGAATGAGAGACAACTGGTCTGGTGGGGAGAGGCCATGAAGGAGATGACAAGCAGCTTATGTTTGATAGGATTCAGAAGGGGGAGCCGGGGGAGGGAAGCCCTAGTCCGAGTAAACCTAGAGGCTAGAGCCGGGGGACTGGGAGATAGGATTCCTGGGTTCCATTCCCAGCTCTGCTCCTGCCTCACCCTGTGCCCCTAGGCAAGTCACTGCCCTGCTCTGTGCCTCAGTTTCCCCCTGTCCTGGCAAAGCACTGTGAGATTGTGGGGTGAAAGCAGCTCTGATTGGGCAGAGAGATCTCTAAGTTCCCTTTAGATGGACAGACTCCAGGGTGGGGAGTCCCTCCATGTGCAGGGATAAAAAGCTCCAGGGTTTAATAAACCTTCCAAATTCAACATGTGCAACTTGCTCAGCTGTGGCTTCTCTTGCCCATTGTTCTGAGCGGTGATTTAATCCTGCGGAGTGCTGCTTATTCGGCATTCAGCCACCTCCCCGCCCGGTGTCCTCCTTTTGATTCCCTCAGCGCTTTGCCTACACTACAGCTTCTGTGGTTTCAGAACGTTTGTCTGCTTTGTAAATGTCAGATTCCTTTGCTCTGTTTTACTTGCATGCTTCTTCCGGTCCAGGCAGGGGAGCGGAGCTCTTGGGTAACGGGTAGGAGGTGAAGTACTGAAGGCTCATGTCCCCCACCAAAAGTTTGGACGACCAATCCCCAATTCCAGATCTGTCTGCTTCCACCTTGCTTCCCTAAAATCCCCATCAGATCTTCCTTCCTGTCCCAAACTGCTGTGTGGCTGCTAAACAGCTGCACATCTCACCCCAGAGATGGATGCATGTCAGAATCGAGAGAGCAATCCCCAGGCAGCTTGCTGGGTGGGAGTTAATCAGAGGCCCTGCCCTGCCCGGTGGCTGCAGCTCAAGGCTGAATGAGTAATCCCCAGTGCTGCATTGCTGTGTGGCCATTAAAGAGCTACCAAGCCCCGCCCCAGAGGTGGCTGCATTTCACTGTTGGGTGAAGCATGTAAAATGCTTTGTGATCCCTCCCGGGGAAGAGGCCCGCTGCAGATCTCCCCTGCAACGTACCCACTGCCCTCTCCTTACCTGGACAGATCCTGCTCTAGCTCCTGGATGCGGGACTGTGTCTGCCATAGCAGGGAGGTGGGGTCGTTCTCTGGGGGCAGACACGACCCCTCCATCAGCCACCAGTCTCGCAGAGACTTCCTCTGGGGGAAGAGAGAGCAGAACATCCTCTATCAGCCTGCCCCTCCCCCCATGCCCTGGATCGAGGCCATATGTACCCATGTGCCTCCCCCCACGACATACAGCCATGCACCCATGCTGTCACACAGTCACATGGACATCAACACACCCCATGTGTTCTATTACAGCCCCTCACCCCACAGCACGTCTCCTTGCCATTGCTCCTGCTCCATGCACATGTGTGTCCAAGTATAGCGTACATACATGTAAATGGGGACATACAGACACGCACACCAACTGCACCTATGACCCTGCTGCTACTCATGCTTCATGCACAATGCTAGACCAGGGATGCACACATGTGCACAGGCATGGACATACGCATGCACACACACGTAGACATCCACAGCCTTACACACGTGTACACACGCCTGCACCGCACCCACACACATGCTCTGGTTCAGTGGCCTGTGGCACTTCAGCACCTCCACAGCGCCTGGCAGGTGCCTCCACCTGCCCCAGGAGGCAGGCAGCAGGTGGCCTCTGACTGGTAATAGGATCCGTGCCAGGGGTGGGCCCCAAGACAGGAATAAGTGGGGTGGTGGGAGTTGCTTCCCTGCACATGGCCCCTCCCCCCCAGCTCACATCAGTGCCAACGGGTTTGCCATGCACTGCACAGAGTGGGGCTCAGGTAGCCCCCACCATGTGGGGGTGCTGGTGTGTCCCTGTGCAGGAACTGCCACCCCCCAAAAGCCAGCACCTCACACTGGCAAGCAATCCCTGCCCCCACAACTCCCAAGGCAGACAGGGATCCAGGCACCCCTTTGTTGGGCTGCTCCCCAGCAGACTCCACCCCCAAAGTCCCCTAATACCCCTCCCAGACCCCACAGATGCCACCCACACTCCTTCACATCCCAGAAGACCAGCCCCCAGCTCCCCTAACACCCCCCATAGACTCCACCCACCGCCCCCGCTGCCCCCAGTCCCGATACCTTGAGCTGCTGGGCTCGGAGTTTCTCCTCCTCCAGCTCCCGGCGCGTCCGGAGGATCCGCTCCTGCACCTTGCGCCGCCCCTGCAGCCGGGGAGCAGCAGGAGTGAGGCTGGAGCCGCCGCCCTGCGGGGCCAGACGCGGCGAGCCGCGGACAAAGGGCCCTGGGCGGGGGGAGTCCACGTGCGCCGCCAATGGGGACCCTGCGGAGCTGGCACGGGATAGACCCTGCCCAGGGCACCCGCGTGCACACGCGTGTCCCTGACACTATTCACCCGTCCTCACATGTGTGTTGTCCCTGACTCTGTTCACCACCCTGCACATGTGTGTCCCTGCTGCTGTGCATTCCAAGTGCACACGCATGTCCCTGACACTATTCACCCATGCACACGTGTGTCCTTGCTGCTGTTCTCCCATGTGCACACATGTGTCCCTGACACTATTCACCCATCCGCACACGTGTGTTGTCCCTAACCCTGTTCACCACCCTGCACGTGTGTCCTTGCTTCTGTGCATTCTGAGTGCACACACGTCCCTGACATTATTCACCCATGCACACGTGTGTCCTTGCTGCTGTTCTCCCCACATGCACATGTGTGTCCCTGACTCTATTCACCCATCCGACACGGGTGTTGTCCCTAACCCTGTTCACCACCCTGCACGTGTGTCCTTGCTTCTGTGCATTCTGAGTGCACACACGTCCCTGACATTATTCACCCATGCACACGTGTGTCCTTGCTGCTGTTCTCCCCACATGCACATGTGTGTCCCTGACTCTATTCACCCATCCGACACGGGTGTTGTCCCTAACCCTGTTCACCACCCTGCACGTGTGTCCTTGCTTCTGTGCATTCTGAGTGCACACACGTCCCTGACATTATTCACCCATGCACACGTGTGTCCTTGCTGCTGTTCTCCCCACATGCACATGTGTGTCCCTGACACTATTCACTCATCTGCACATGTGTTGTCCCAGACCCTGTTCCCCACCTGTGCACACAGTGTCCTTGCTTCTGTGCATTCTGAGTGCACATGTGTGTCTCTGACACTAGTCACCCATGCACACACGTGTCCCTGCTGCTGTTCACCCTGCATGCACACACATGTCCCTGACACTATTCACCCATGCACACATTTGCCTTTGTGCACACAAGTGTCTCTGTTGCTATTCATTGCCTCTGCCTGCTGCATCACAACTTCTGTGCACACGCATGTTCCTGACACTATTCACCTCGTGTGCACATGCATGGTACAAATGCTGCTCACACCCATGTCCATGTCGTGTGGACTTATGCATATCGCTACCCCCATATGCCTGCTGCTCCATCTCGGCCCCGGCCTGATCCCCCTTCTCCCCCATCCCCCTGTCCCAGGGGGCTGCGCTGGGCTGGGCTGGGCAGGCCTTCAGGTCCCTCTCTCAGCCTGAAGCGCCTGGACTGGAGAAAAGCTGCTTCTGGAGCCACTGCCTGCTGAATAATTGATTTGTTAATGACAGGCGTGGGGCGGGGGGGCAGAGGGGAGAGCCAGGGCTCAGGTTACTCCCCTGGTTGCTGAGAGCTTCCTGGCTCCAGGATTCAGCCTAGCCCATGGGCCTGCAGAGACAGGAGGTCACCGCTGTGACGAACAGGCCAGTTGTCAGCTCCAGCAGGCCCAGAAACTGGACTAAGTCGCCCACCGCCCAGCACCTGCTGCCTGGACAGCCGGACGGCTGGCTGTGGGGGGAGCTCGCGGCTAGTCTGATGCCAGCGTCCCCCAGCAGGCGGCGCTGTGGGGAGTGGGGCAGAAGCGCTGCCTGTGGGGGGAACTCACGGCTAGTCTGATGCCAGCGTCCCCCAGCAGGCGGCGCTGTGGGGAGTGGGGCAGGAGCGCTGCCTGTGGGTGAAGCTCGTGGACACTCCGGTCCTAGCCCCTCCAAGCCGGGGGCGCTGTGGGGAGTGGGGCAAGAGCGCTGGCTATGGGGGGAACTCACGGCTAGTCTGATGCCAGTGTCCCCCAGCAGGTGGTGCTGTGCGGAGCAGGGCAGAAGTGCTGACTCTGGGCAGAGCTCCTGGCTACTCCGGTCTCAGCCCCTCCCAGCAGTGGGCGCTGTGGGGAGCGGGGCACGAGCGCTGGCTATGGGGGCGACAGCTGTGGGCCTCGCCTGTGCCCTGGGCTGCTGACTCGCTGGGATTCTCCCAGAGCAGGGCAAGCAGCTCCGGAAGGGGGGGGGAGCGGACGGTGCCGACCTGGGCCCCTAGGCCTGCCTTGGCTGGGGTCCCTGTGGGTGGGGAGGGGTCCACTCACCACGATGGCCTCTAGGCGCTGCGTGTACAGGGAGCTCTCTGCCATCTTCCCTCTGAAAGACAAACCGAGCCTGGGGACGTGGCCAAAGGTCGAGCAGCTCCAGCTTTCTCCTCCGTTCCTGCCCCCTCTATCGCTCCTTCACGCTCCTTTTCCTGCCCTTCTTCCCCCCCCATTCCGTCTCTCTGGGTCCCTTCCCCACCTCCCGCCTGGGCCAGAAGCAGTTGAGGGATTCAGCAGCAAGTCTGGACAGGACGAAGGGGGCTGCAAAGCTGCTGTCGGCCTCAGATTCCCCTGCCAGGGAGCGCAAGCTGGGACCACACTGCATGGCGGGCGGGGGGGGTCCACTCCCCTCTGCACCCCCCCAAGGCCTTTCTGAGCTAAAAAAGCCGTTCACACCTGTTTGGAAAATCAGCCGGCACTTCCCCCCCAGCTGAATCAAAGTCGCTGTGTTTGCAATCCCAGTCCCGGCCTTTCCCAGCAGGGGGTGCTGGTTTTGGGGGGGGCGAGCTCCTGGCTACTTCAGTCCTGGCCTCTCCCAGCAGGGGGCACTCTGCAGCGCTCAGCAGAGGGACGAGAGGAGGAAATCCAGAGTCCCCCCCCACGCCCTATGCCGTGCAGGGGAGCCCAGGGGAGTGGCAGCACTGGGAGAACAGAATGTGGAGCAGAGCAGGCATCTGGCTAGTATAGGGGGCATTGGGAGGGGCTAGATGGGGCATCACCGGGGGCAGATGGACCCCGGGCGTTTGGGATGCTGGCAGGATCCTGGTCTTGGTACCCAGCTGGGCAAAAATTCCAGGGAAGGGGCTGGTGCGTGTATGGGGAGGGGTGGGGGTATCTCTGCTCTGGGGAGGGGCCGGGGGGGGCGAATAGGGTGCGGCAGAGGGGCCTTGCCCCATGCAGCTTGCCCTACGGTGTGGGGCACAGAGAGCAGGGGCAGAGCAGGGGAGGGGGCACATCAGCTATTGGCATCGGCTCTGGAGCTGCCCACACCTCCCCCCAGCTCTGTGCAGGAGGCAGGGGCTTGGGAGGAGACGGAGTGGGGACCCCGTCCTGCCCCCTCGCCCTGGGAGGTTTGGCAGAACAGGGTTTGGCAACTGGCTACTGAAATGCTTCCCTCGGGCAGGGGGTCCTAGGCAGGGCAGAGGGACCCCTTCAGGTCCTAGCAAGTTCAGCAATAGGCTGGGCCCCCTTTGTGCTCCTCTGGGGGCTGAGCCACCCGGGGGGGGCGTCACCTCCCCACAACCCGGCCCAGGTGCCTGGGGCTGCGATGGGTGATAGACACACAGACAAACACACTGCGAAGGGCTGACAGCGTGAGGGAGGGGAAGGGAGTGGAGCCACCAGCGCCTCTGGGCGCCCCATCCCCACTCCTTTCCCCCCCACACTCGCCGAGACGCAGCCGTGCCATGAGACGGACAGACAGACGCTGAGACCCAGTGGACAGCGGGATCCGCGCTGGGGGACTCGCTGGCTCCGTGCCCGTGCCTGGGCATCTGGCCACGCTGCATCATTACCCTTGCCAGACCCGGGTCTCACGGCCACGCTAACACGTCCACACTGCTGTGCCGACCCTCCGGTTTAGGTCTGCCGTTCAACCTGCCTCCACACTGCGAAGTGACAGGGCTCTGCCCCGAGTCTCAGCAAGACTCAGGCTCTGACCTACCCTCCTTAGCAGGGGCCACAGGCCCAAGTCCCGAGGGGTTCCTGGCCCAAGTGAGGCTCATTTGAGTGTGGATGGAAGGAGGACTAAGCTCAAACCTGAGTGGGAACCCAGGTTCACGGTGCAGTGTAGTCGTACCCACAGCCTGAGAGACACACACGCACTGCGAGAGACACAGAGACACACGGGGACGCCCCCGCACACAGGGGCCCAGACATGGGCTGAGCGTCACTCTAGGAACTCCTGTCTACACTAGAAAGGGTTTGCCAGTGGAGCTAGACCAGAGCAAACTCCCCCTCGTGAAGATATAACAGCTGTATTCCAATGCACAGCAGCACAGTACAGGGATCGCTCTCCCAGCACTGAAATGCAGCTGCCTCTGGGGTGGTTACGGCAGCTTCTATCAGAAAAAGAGCTGATATGGCTTACACCAGTTCCCTGAGGGAAATGAGCTGTCCTGGCAGGACTTTGATTCTGGTGTAACCTTGCCCCCCACCCCCACCCCCTCAGAAGGATGGTTCAGGGCAGGCATTGGCGGGGAGAGGTGTGGGGAAATTACCATGGGGAAGGGGGGAGAACAGTGTCCTATCAGAGCTGTGTCCCTTTGCCCCTGAGGTTACTTGAGACCGTCTTGTCCAGCCCCCCCCCCTGCCCCCCCACATGCCCATCAGCAGCCAGGTTAATAATGGACACTGACAAACTGCAGGATCAGGGAAAGTGGAGGCTGGCAGACGCCAGGGAGCTGGACTGGAGCGGGCCCAGGGTGGAAGGGGGCCGTGGACACATCCCAGGAGGCAGGCACAGGGTCGGCATAGAGCAGGAAGAAAGGGAGTGGACCGGGGCCATATCCTTCCTTCCACCTAACACATCTCTTCCCCCCACTGGCAAGGTCCCACGCTTGCTACTTTCCCCCCATGCATACACACTCTGATGCAGACAGGGTCCATTTCTACATACAGGCTCCCCAGAGGTGGCTGCATGTCAGTGCTGAGTGAGCCAGCCCTGTGTGGCATTGTTGTGCACTGTTATGCAGCTGCCATGACCCACCCCAGAAGCAGCTGCATTTCAGTGCTGGGTGAGTGATCCCTGTACAAAATTCCTGAGTTCTGTTTTACACTGCCATGCCCCACCCCAGAGGTGGCTGCATTGCACTGTTGCACAAAGGGATCTGTATCTATATAGAGAGATTCTTCAAGATGAGACTCCACAGAGACATTTAAGATCTGGGCCCTGGTTTATCCTCCCTGTCCTTGTCTTTTTCTTGCTGGCTCACTCTGTTACTCCCCCCCCCCGCCCCCCGCGTTTTACTTTGGTCCTCTGCCCAGCAGCTAATCGAATTCAAACCCATTTGCTTTACTGACAACCCCCAGCCACAGACCAGCTGCCAGAGCTGAGGTGAGAGCCAGGGACGGGCCAGAGGGAGTGAAGTCCCTGTGTATTTAAGCAAACAGACCTAGCCACAGAGGCAGTGGGCCAGAGGCCTGCCCACTCCAGCCAACAAGCTAACCTGGCTCCTGTCCTTGTTTCTAGCCTGCGTGAATTCTCTGCTAGGTCAGCAGCCTCAGAAGATGCAAATCACCTTGTGTTTCTACTCACTGTCCCCCTGCGCCAATGCTCTGCGCTCTTACCGAGCTGCCACATCTCACCCCAGAGATGGCTGCATGTCGATGGGTGAGCCATTCCTGCGTCGTGTGACAATGTATCGTTAAGCAGCTGCCATGTCCTGCCTCAGAGGTGGCAGCATGTGAGCGCTGGGTGAGCCATCCCTGTGTGGGGTTTCTGTCTGCTGTTACACAACTGCTATGTCCCACCCCAGAGGTGGCTGCATGTGAGTGCTGGGTGAGCCATGCCTGTGTGGGGTTGCTGTGCGCTGTTACACAGCTGCTACGTCCCACCCAAGAGGTGGCTGCATGTGAGTGCTGGGAGAGCCGTGCCTGTGTGGGGTTGCTGTGCGCTGTTACATAGCTGCTACGTCCCACCCCAGAGGTGGCTGCATGTGAGTGCTGGGTGAGCCGTGCCTGTGCGGGGTTGCTGTGCGCTGTTACACAGCTGCTATGTCCCACCCCTGGAGGGACCTTCCCTAGGGGCTGAGAGCAGTCTGGGCTCCGAGTCCCATTTGCTGAACTGGAATGAGATCTGTCAAACTCACTACAGGCAGGTCCACCCAATTCTGTCATTCCAGTGACCACCAGTGAGTGCAGTGGAGACCCCAGGTGAGCTGTCTCCCCAGGGACATCAATGGGAGCCCTCTGTCCAAACAGCTCCAAGGGGCACTGCCTGGCATCTGCCCCTTTGGAATTAAAAGCTCTTCAGTACAAAAGGTGCTGGGACTCGGGACGCAGCCCAGCCTAGAGCCCTGAGCAAAGACCTGGGAGCCAAGACATCTGGGTTCTATTCCTGGCTCTGGGAGGGGAGTGGTGCCAAGTGGTTAGAGCAGTGGGGGCTGGGAGTCAGGATTCTTGGGTTCTATTCCCAACTCACTCACAGTGACGCTGGGCAAGCGCCTTGGCCTCTCTGTGCTGTCAGATGCATGGAAGATCCCGATCCCTTCCACACCATGGGCTTAACAAGCGAGAGTGGGATCCTTGTGGTTATTTGCAGAGCCATGACGGCTGACGGTGCTTTACCCCAGGCACCTGTCAGCAGAGAGCCCAGCCCAAGGGCTAGCCCTGACTAGTAGGGTGTCATTAGCCATCCCCAGCCCTGGCAGGGCTCCCGGGCACCCCAGACATCAAGGAGGGAGTGTCCCCCCAACCTGTTCCACTCAGAGGCCTGGTATGATGCTCTGGCAGTCAACCGCTCCCCCGCAGGGCACTTAGCCAGGGCTCCCAGGCCTTCAGACTAATGACTTCTGATTTGTTCCTTCCTAGGGACAGCAGCTAGAAGGAAGATCCTGAAGTGGCTGGAACCTCTAATGAGTGTGTGTTGCAGGAGCCCTGGCCAGGGGATTGAACCAGGGATCGCCGGAGCCGGGAGCATGCGCTGCTCCTTAGCTAAGGGTCCAGCAGCCGGGGACGCGGCCCAGGACCTGCAATGCACAAATCAGGGGCCCCAGGTGCAGTGTCATAAAGGGTTCAGCTGCGGAAGGGACTGGAATTGCCCAGGTTTTGAGCTCTGAGCAGAGCATCCTTCCCCTGCGCCGCCCAGCAAACCCACTGGGGGGCGCCCTCTGGGTGCGAGCAGGAGAACAGTCCCCAGAACAAGGCAGGGCTGAGCAGAGAAGGAGTTAGCTGACGGGCAGCTCAGCCGTGTACGCCTTTCTTCAAGGGGCATCTCGGCTCTCTGTCTCCCCCATTCTGATAGGTGGCAGCGGGCGGTACTGCACTTCCTGGGTAGTGCTGAATAGCTATAAACCCTCCCGCTCCCATTCCCACCTACAGGAGCAGCCAGGGTTAGATCCGCTCTGGATTTAGGGGTGTGGTCAGCTCTGGGAGGGAAGTGGCATCTAGTGGTTAGAGCGGGGGGTGGGGGCTGGGAGCCAGGACTCCTGGGTTCTCTCCTGGCTCTGGGAGGGGAGGGGAGTCTAATGGTTAGAGCGGGGGGGCAGGGGCTGGGAGCCAGGACTCCTGGGTTCTCTCCCCTATGCTGGGAGGGGACTGGGGTCTAGTGGTTACTAGTGCTGGGAAGCCAGGACTCCTGGGTTCTAGACCACAAGAGGGCCAATGTGTGGGGACAATGGAATATTCTGCTTGCCACTAACCCGCCCCCATGCTGCCACGGGCCCGCCCCCCTCTAGGCATGAGTTCAGGTTCCATGGTCTGTCTGGCACTTTGTCCTCCCTCCCTGGTTAACTTCTACTTGTTATTCCATCGCCACTGGGACCTGGGCTGAGACCCGACCAGCCCATTTCACCCACCGAGGGGCTGCGTGGTTCAGTCTGACCCTGGGCTGCATTTGACCTGGTGGCCTTGAGGTCAAAGCCCAGGCGAGAGCCTCAGGAGAGCTCAGTTCCTATCCCCTGGGGCCGTGCAGCCTTCTCTGTCCCTCTGCTCCCTCGCCCCCCCAGCTCACAGGTGCCGGTGATAGTGGGTCCCTCCCTTCCTCCACTTACCGCTGCCTCAGCTGCCGCTGACTCTACCAGGGGTGCGTGGGGTGGGCTGGGTGAAGCTCCCGTCCCCTGTTGAGCCAGGGGGAACTGCTAGGCAGGACTGACGGCACTCCGCCCTCTGGCTCACCAAATCAACGGCGTGGCATCATCAAATCTTTCCCTCCGCCTCACGCTGGCACTGAGCTCCCTGCCTGCGAGCTGCCTTCCCCGGCGCGGCTTTGGGGGGGCGGCTCAAGAGAGCAGGTTAGGCCGGTTTGGGCTCAGGCGAATGGTACAGGCAGGGAGCGTTGGGCAAGGGAGGTGGATTTCTCGGAGGGAGCTGGAGAGGTTCCGGGTCTGGACGCCCTTGAGAGAGCTCTCCCGCACCCCCCTGTCCTGGCCCCTGCCCGCGTTCCTGGGTATGATCTAGAGACACTATCAGCTGTCTGGCTGAATTATTTACCAGCATTCCTGGGCTGCCTTGTTCAGCCACCTGTCTGCTCTCTCTCCCACATGTGTTTTCATTCAGCAAAGTGGACACTGGACCCCTGGGTCCTTTTCTGCCCATCTGCACTGGGAAGCGGTGAGGCCTGAGCGCACAGGGGCCATGACCCCAATTAACCTGGTACTGGATTCAGCTTCCCTCTAAGACAAGGAAGCTTTTGTCCAGACCCAGGATCAGCCCCGGCGCTCAATTCCCTGACGCCTGTGACAATGCCACCCCTCTGTGCCTCTTTCCTTGGCAGGGCAGGGAGCCAATGCAAAGCCGCTCAAAGGAAATGCTCTTTCATGCCATCTGCAAGGAGCCTGTGGAACTCCCTCCCACTGGACGGTGTGGGGCCTGAGGACCCAGTGAGAATCCAACAGGGCTTGGAAGTTTATACTGCTAAGGAGAAGACCCAGAGGTTTCCGCCAGCAAAGAGATTTGAAAGAGTTAAAAATACCATGTGCTTTGGGGGTTTAAGGCAGGGTGTGAGGAGGAGACCTTGATGGGGGCACATTGCCCCATTCCTGCCTGCTTGCAGGGGACACACCTATCTCTGAAGAACCTTGGCCTGCCCCACCTTTCCCTGTGGTTGCTCCCCTTTCCCATGGTGATTGCAATCTCTCGTGGCTGGCATGGGCAGGTTGGCATGTCCCATGCCCCCCGTGGCCCTGCCTGCCGATCCTGTTAGTTCCAGCCCCGGCCATTGCGACACCCGCAAAACGAGAAGCGACCAAGCAGATCCCAAACCCTGGGGCAGTGCCACTGACTGTGCCAGGCCCTGCCCGTCCCTTCCATCCTCGGCTCAGCAGCTGGATCCGGTCCCTGCCAGGCAGCCAAGAGGGGTTGTGCAAAGCCTTTCAGCCTGATCTGAAGTAGCTGAGTCCTTGAGTGTCCTCTAGTCCTATGTAAAGAGCTGGGGGGGGGGGTACTTAGTGCCAGTGACCCCCCCACTGCTCCACCCTGGCCTGGCTGCTGTGCCAGGCTAGACTCCAGCTCCAATCCCTCCCTCCCACACCTGGATCACATGCCCGGCTGGGTACACACCTGCCCAAAGTCAGTGGCAAGGTGACTCTGTCTGCTGGGGCCAGGAGGTACCTTCCCCGGGGCCAGGAGGTGGGAGGGGAGCCAGGGAAACAGAGGTGTTAAAAGGGAGAGCAGAATCTGTGGGTGGGGGGAGATACATCAACATTCTCTCCCCCAAGGCTACTGTAGATCCACTACTCACCGCTGCAAGGGATTGTGGGAGCAGGATCTCCCCCCCCATTCCAAACTTGAGGGGCTCTTATGTCTTAGAGGGCTCACAGGTTTGCCTGGATGTGGGTCATGGCTCCCAGTATTCCAAAGGGAGCACCCCATATTCCCTGGGGGACCCCAAAGTTAGCCACTCCCCTTTTATGCTCTCCCGCTTTGGTGGGATCCCTGCCGAACCTCCCGCCTGCCCCTACCATTTCCATTCCCAGCAGCGACCTTCCCACTTTTCTCTCAGAGGGCAATGGGGGAACCTATCAACCTGGGTGGGTTTGGGCTCTCTTCCTCCCCAGGTGGCTGAGATGCAGCATCCTTGTTTGACTGGCATGGATGGCCCAATCCCACCCAATCCTAGAGGCCCCTAACCAAGAGCGAGACCAACGTTGTGCCAGGCCCTGCACAGACCCCACCTGAAATCAGGGCCCCATTGTGCCAGGTGCTGCACAGACCTCAACTGAGATCAGGGCCCCCCACTGTGCCAGATGCTGCCTAGACCCCAACCGAGATCAGGGCCTCATCGTGCCGGGCGCTGCCCAGACCCCCACCGAGATCAAGGCCCCGTCGTGCTGGGTGCTGCCTAGACCCCAACCGAGATCAGGGCCCCGTTGTGCCAGGGACTGCACAGGCATTTAGTGAGAACTGGTGCTGCAGAGCTAACAATCCAAACTGACATGGCAGATGAAGGCAGGATTATTCTTCCCACGGTAAATATGAGGAAACTGAGGCCCAGAGCCACAATGTGACATACCCCATGTCACTCAGAACTGCAAATAGAACCCAGATATCCTGCATCCCAGCTGAGCTTCGAAACCACAGAATGATCCATCTGCCTTCACCAGGCAGTCCCCCTCCCAGCGCAGCCTTTGCCTCTGTGTGCCATCTGTGGGTCAAGTACCCCATACCACAGTCGTCTCCCAGCCGCCAAGGCCTCTCCCTGTGCGTGGGGAAGGGGAGGGTGATTGGAAAGCTGCCCCAGGAGTCAGAGATTGTGAATCCCTGCCCCCCAGGCTGAGACCAGACAACTTGGCACACCTAACCCGCACTCAGCCAGGTGAGCTAAGCGGAGTCACCGGCCCCGGGGACCAGCAGCGGCATTTGCAGAGCTGGGCAGCTGCTTAGAAGTCCTCCCAGAAGGGTTGAGAATGAAGGGAGCTCCTGGCTACTCCTGCCCCGACCGCTGCCAGCAGGGGACGCTGCGGAGAGCAGGGCAAGTGCGCTGGCTGGGGGAGCGGGACAGGTGCGCTGGGGGGCGGGTCTCGGCAGGGGGCGCTGTGGAGAGCGGGGCAGGTGCGCTGGCTGTAGGTGCCAGTCCCGGCAGGGGGGGCTGCGGAGAGCGGGGCAGGTGCGCTAGCTGTAGGGGCCTGTCCCGGCAGGGGGCGCTGCGGGAAGCGGGGCAGGTGCGCTGGGGGGGCGGGTCCCGGCAGGGGCGCTGCGGAGAGCGGGGCAGGCTGCGCTGGCTGGGGGCCGGTCCCGCAGGGGGCGCTGCGGGGACACGGGCAAGGTGCGCTAGGGGCCGGTCCCGGCAGGGGGCGCTGCGGGGAGCTGGGCAGGTGCGCTGGTGGGGGGGCGGTCCCGGACGACAGGGGGCGCTGCGGGGAGCGGGGCAGGTGCGCTCCCACCTTTCCAGGGGCTGCCCCGGGTTAATGGTTAATAGCGGCTGTGTGTGCTCAGCGCCTGGGCCCGCGCTCGCCACCGGCAGCTCGGGGTCTGGGCCGTCCCGGGCTGCGCCGGCCGGAGATTAGCGGAGCGCGTCTCATTGGCTCAGCGGGCGGGATAAATCGCAGGGCCCGCAGGGCCCGGGCACGTTCCTGCTGCAGCCGCTCAGGGGCTGCGCTGCTCGGGCCAGGTGCGCAGCGACGAGCTGGCACTGGGAAACGGGGACCCCCCCAGGACCCGGAGAAACGTGAGTGAGGGGCGCCGGGTCCAGCTGGGGGGGTCAGCAAGCCAGGGAGGGAGGGGCCAGGAGTGAATCCCCTCTGCTGGTGGGGGGGCTGGGCAGGCTGACACGTGGAGGGGGGTCCTGAGCCAGGTGTAAAGGGGGAGGACACTGCTGGTACCCTGGGGCTGTCCTGATACGGGAGGCATTTAAGAGTGGGGGGGCACTATATGAATATCCCTCGATCTTGCCCCCCCCGCTCTGGCTCAGCGGGTTGGTCCTGTGCAGCTCCGTGCACATTTGTCGCTTGCCTAGGGGCAAGACACTGTCGTCCCCCCCCGCTGTCCTGTAGTCCCCCAGGAGCTGTCTCCTAGGTGGGTGCAGAGGGGGAGGGGAAAGCCCGCTGCCTCTCCTTGACCCAAAGTGATTGTCCGCAGGGGGCAGCTGGGCAGGGGGTGTTGGGCACCGTCCTGCCCTGGGGCTGTGGTGATCAGAGCTCGCCAGCCGCCCTGACACCACTGGTGATGGGCGCAGGGATCCTGTTCTGCCCCTGCGACTAGGAGCTGGTGTCTGTGGCCCCCCCAACCAGGTCTTCTTTCCCTTCTGGGGGCCTGGTAATTAAAGCTAGAAGGATGCCCCCACACCCCCCCTGTGATGCCTGGGGGAGCTGTTCACATTGGTACCAGGCAGGCACCAGCAGCCTGCGCCCTCGCGTCATGAGCCTCTGTCCTCAGGATGACCCTGGCAAAGTGGAAAATCAGCCGGCTGAAGGAGTAGTTTGAGAGCCTCGGGTTTCTCACGTCACCCACCACGTTTACGCCCTTTAAGCTGCCCCTCCCGGGGTCTGCTCCCCTCTGACCCCAAACCCCTGAGGCTGCCCCCGAAATCGAATCTCCCCTCTCCCACCCTGGTGTGCGCTGGCGAGGGGCAGCCCCAGGCACTCACTCTAGCATCTCTTCCTGCCCTAGGTTTCGCTGGAGAGCCCTGGCCTGGCTCTGATGGCGACGGAGACCATGTCACTGCCACCCTCTGCCCCAGGGGAGTGCCAGCAGGATGCCCCTGCTGGCCCATGCACAGACGGGGAGGGCATGGATGTCCCTGGGAAGGGGCACAGGCCAGGGGAAGGCGGCGCTGACCCCATCATCACACAAGAGAGGGAGCCTGGGGCGCCTGAGCCCCCTGGTGCCACTAGCCAGGACAAGGCACCAATACACGGACAGTCCCCTGCTGCCCCAGGGGAGGGGGGCAGCCAGGCAGATCACCGCAGTGCCTGCCCCGCTCCCCTGGCACAGTCAGACCCTGCTGATGCCCCAGGCCGACCAGCCTGCGGAGGGGAGGGCAGCAATGGTGACGTCCTTGGTGACCCCCACTGTGCCGCCCCCTCCTTGGAGCCACCTCAAGCTGCCAATGCTGTCTGCCAAGCGAACCCCGGGGAGCCAAAGCTGAGTGCTGGCTCCAAGCAGGGCTGCCAGGAGAGCGCCGAGGCGGTGGGCACAGAGACAGGCGGGGAGAAGGTGCCCGGCCCACCCGGGGACAAGTCACCGGCCAGTGGTCCAGGATCGGAGCAGCTGGCGGAGGAGTCTGAAAAGGATCCCCAGCCAGCTGGGGAACAGGGACCCCTGGCACTGGGCAGCGCTGGTGCCCAGGGGGGCCAGGATGCCAGCTGTCCACTCGAGCCGGATGGCACTCCGGTGCCAGGAGGACCCCTGCTGGCACCAAGGGACCTTGCCCCTCGCAGCCAGCAGGGGGCAGCAGGTGCCAGGCCTGACATGGTCGTGCCAAGGTCTCCCGTGGCAACCGGTGACTCCTCTGGGCCTGCCCACCTGGTGTGCGACAGCAGCTGGGAGCCGGGGGGCGGGGAAGGCTGGAGGGAGGGACCAGCTGGCAGCTCGGCAGGTGGAGCCGGTGACAACAATAAACCCCGGGGTGAGGTCGGAACCGGGACTGTGCTGGAATCTGAGCTGAGCGAGGTGCCACCCAGCGCTGCTGGGCCCCGAGAGACCTCGCCTGGGGGAGACGGTGCCAGGGAGCCAGACGGTGCCGCAGGTCCAGCTGGTGCCGAAGTTCCGGGCCGTGCTGCGGTTTCAGCTGGTATCAGGGATCTGACCAGTACCAAAGATCCAGCTGGTCCGCGAGAGACAGCCAGTGCCACAGATCCGACTGGTGAAGATCCAGCTGCTCCCAGCGATCTGGGCAGTGCCACAGCTGCAGCCGGTGCCGACGCGCCGACCAGTGCTGGGGACCCAGCTGGGGCCAAAGATCCAGGAGCTGCCTCGGAGCAGGAGAACATGGAGAATGGGGACCTCTCCAGTGATGGCGAAGCCTCTCCAGCCCTTAAGCCAGGTGGGGAGACCCCCATTGAGCGGGAGATCCGGCTGCACCAGGAGAGGGAGGAGACCCTGAGGCGGCAGCGGGGCATGGCCACCCCGCGGAGCACCCAGGAGTACGTGGAGGTCCGGATGAAGCCCATCTTGAGCCAGGCCCAGCCGCCCGCCCAGCTGCCCAAGGACAAGGAGCGCCAGTGGGCCGGGGCCCAGATGCAGCGGGAGATCCAGCGGGAGAGGCTCCGCGAGGAAGACCTGATGCATATGGGCCAGGTGCGGGGCACCTACGACCGGGGCACCCCCCAGGAGCTGCAGGAGAAGAAGATGATCTTTGAGCACCAGCCCAGTCCCGAGCCCCCTTCCCCTAGGAAGCCGGCGAGGGTCGCCTGCAGCAGCAGCGCTGAGACCCCCTTGGATCAGGGCCCCCGGGGTCCATCCTTCACCGAGGCCAACAGCCAGGCCAAGGTGGTCATCCTGGAGCCCAGCACCCTGCTGCGCCCCAGCCCTGGCCGCCAGCCCCCCCTGGAGCAGAGCCCCTCGACCCAAGGCAGCCCCTTCTTCAGACTGCGCTCCAGGAGCCCCCAGTCCCGGCTGGAGCTCGAGGTGCAGGAGGCCCAGAAGAGGGAAGAGGAGCTGCAGAAGCAGAGGCACTGTCTATATGGCTGGGTCCTGCCTCGGGATGCCCAGGGGGCGACTGACGGGCAGGAGCCGCGCTGCAGCCAGCCAGGTAAGGGGGGGCGTGCCCCGGGGGCTGCGCAAACTGGGTCTAGGGACAGCTGGAGGAAGCCAGTGCTGGTTAGAGCAGTGGGCCTAGGAGGCAGGACTCCTGGGTTCTTTCCCTGGAACCAGGTGGGAGAGCACTGATTAATACCTAGAACTGGTATTAATCAGTCTGGGAGTCAGGACACCTGGGTTCTCTTTCCAACTCCAGGAAGGAACAGGGCCTGGTGAGAGAAAGGACTCCTGGGTTCTGTGGCCAGCTGTCACTGACACCCATGTAACAGGCACTCTGTGCCTTAGTTTCCCCATCCGTAACATGGAGCTAATGACACTGACTATCGATGAGAGAGGCTGGGGCTCGGTACCATTCCTGCCCAGCCACCAGCTGTTCCCGGGAGCTGTTCCCATGCGATGAGTGCAGTGGGACCCTCTTCCTGGTGCCTCACGATTGAGATTGCACTTGTGCCCAGTGAGTGTTGCCAATGGGCCAGTGGGGCCATCCAGATAGTGGGAGTAACGGGCACCCAGATTTGCTCTCCTGCTGCTTCTCACAAGGCTCCCGTGGGGCAGAAGCAGGGGTGGCAAGACAGTGACCCCTGGGGCAAGACACCCCGGCCATGCCGGAGCCGGGCAGGGCCTGGAAGAAGCAGGTGATCTGGCGGGGGTGTCTGCAGAAAGAGGCTCTTGGGGTGCAGGAGGCAGGGGGGCATCCAGGGGACCCTGGAGGCTGTAGAGAGACAGGTGCGTCCCACACGGAGGTAGGGGCTTTATCTCCCCTAAAACGCTCTCTGTCTGTCTCAGCAGCACCTCTGTGAGTGCACCCGTCCGTGTGTCCGTCCCATGCATGCCACGCTCTCGGCATGAGTGGGGCACATCCCAGGGCCAGGGCTGAGAAGTCTCTAGCTGTTCCTGGGGAGAGAGGGAGGGGATCCCCAGGCCAGGCCCGGCTTCCCCGCTCCAGCCAACCCAGGAGCTGCACCTGGGACGCTGGTGTGTGTACCCAGGGAGCGGTGGCTGCGGCAGGGCGGGGCGCCGGGCCGACCTTTGGCTAGAAGGAAAGCGAAAGCCGCTCAGCGGTGCTGGGAAGGGGGCAGGCTGGTAAGGCTGTGCCCGGGGCCCAGGGGGAGCCAGGAGCAGGGCCAGCCTGCAGTTTCAGAGCTGGGCTTCGGCCTGTTTCTGGGGATCAGGCCCTGCTGTACGGTCGTGAGCTGAGTGATCAGTATTTCACCCAGATACCCGAATCAAGATCAGGACCCCCCCACACACACACACTGTGCTGGGTGCTGCATGACCCCCTCCGAACTGAGACTGGGCCCCCTTTGTCCCAGGGGCTGCATGGATCCTGACCCAGAACAGGGCCGCATTGTGCCAGTGCAGCACAGACACCCTTCCCCACCCCCCCAAAAACATCCAGGCCCCACTGTGCCAAGAACTGCGCAGACATCTAATGAGAGCCAGTCCCTGCCCCACAGGGCTCAGTCTAAAGAGACACAGGGAGGGAGGGGAAACTGAGACCCCGAGGGCAGAAGTGGGTCATTGGCAGAGCCGGGAACAGAACCCAGGTATCCTGAATGCTGGCCCAGTACACTAACCTACGTGCATGCATCCTCCTCTCGCCCCTGGGGCAGGGTGAATCCCCCAACTCGGGTGCTGGGATGGATGGTGTGAGGTGGGGGACAGGGAAACTGAGGCTGAGTCTCAGGGGGGCAGGCAGTGTTTCTTGGGGTGGGGGGAGATGTATTAGGGTACAGAATCCAGGGGGCGGGAGCCTGGCAAAGCCCCCAGAAGGAGGCAACGGGAGCCCGCGGAGCCTGACCCACTGTCCTCCCTCTCGTTGCAGAGAGACTGTCCTGCGGGAAGCTCGATGTGACCTGGCCTCCCCCAGCCCTGACGGAGAGCCCCCAAGAGAATGGGCTGGACCAGGTAACCACCCTCCTTTCCCCCCTAGGGCATAGCCAGGCCATGACCCCTGGGGGACGTGCTCTGCCACCGACGGGCATCAACACCCATGAACACACGTGTGAAGGTGGCAACGTGGGGAAGTGCTCACAGAGGTGCATGCAGCACAGAACCTGCCTGGCCACAGACACATGCTCCAACATGCAGTTACACGCAGGAGCCCAGAGCCGTTGCTGCTCCTTGAGGAGCCCTGGTGAGGGGCGGGGGGGCATTCAGTCAGTGTCCTGACTCCTGCAAGCTGCATTCATGCAGCCACACACAGGCTGACATACGGTAACAGCTGTGAGCCCCTCCTGCACGCTCAACTGCACACTTGAATACAACGTGCAGCGGGGGCATTCGTGCATCCACAACCACAGAGCCCTGCACACGTACACACATGAATCCACCTGGGAGTGCTGCGCCCATACATAGAACACAGAGATGCACAAACCCACACAGACTCAAACACACACGAGCCTGCACCTGCTCCTCCTCACACAGATGCCTGCCCATGTTCACGCAATATCAATATTCGCAACAGACATGCCTGGGGGCACACACAACCGTCGTCCCCTGGTGGCCGGGTCCCTTTCATCCTCTAGTGGCTGGTTCAGAAACTACAACAGCCTGGGTCCCCCAGCAGCCCCTTGCGGTGGAGGGTCAAGGGTTCGATCTCCGCCATGGGTATGCAATCCTTGTTCGTTCCAGAACTGCCCCTGCAGTGGGAACATGGACACGTGGACCTGCCTTGCCTCAGGGAAAGACCTCTCTCTTTTTGCCATGTACTTGCTAGATCTCTGCCTTTGTTGTCCTCAGTGGCTTATGCTGTCCCATCTCCGCCACAGGTGGAGAAAAGTCCCCGGAGCCTTCGTCAGAAAAGTGCCTTAATCCAGCGCTGGGAGTCAGGAGCTGTCAGCAACCAGGAGAGCTGGGAGTAGGGAGCGGCGCTGAGGAGGGAAGGGAGAGAAAATGGGGGGAGTGGGGGACATCCCAGCATCTCGCATCCTGCTCCAGAACCTACCCCCCACTTGATCCTTCCAGGATCCCACTACTGGAACCACCGTGTACCCTTCCCACCTACCTGACTGGACAAAGCTTTAATGCATGTGACCACCCAGGCCGCTTTGATTGGGTGATGAACTACTTTGCTTCACCTCCTCCCACCCCAGCTTTCTCCATGGACCAATCAGGAGAGACCTAGGTGAAACACATTGTAGTTGATTATTTTTTTAGAGCAAGCCAAATCCCAAATTAAAGGAAGGATGAGGCCTTTAATACTCCGGACTAGGCACTGATCTGAGCTATCCCAGTGTGACTCCAGAATCACTCAAAAGGGGTGACTCCAGAGTCACACCAGTGTAAAGGCAATCAGAACCTGGTTCTCTATTGTACGTAAAACGTGTGGATCAGAATCTCCATCACTTTGAACTCTGGGTTGGGTGGGATTACTATTAGTGTGGCCTTGGGACGCCTGGGTTCTAGGCCCAGCTGGGCCACTGATTTCCTACATGTCCTTGTCCAAGTCACTTCACCACTCTGTGCCTCAGTTTCTCTATCTTTTGAATAGTGGGATGATGATGAATCCCATGGCAGAAATCATGAACATTTGGCCAAAGCACTAGTATAACCTTGATCCCAAACATATTAAGCCTCAAATGGTCTCCTCCCCAGAAGCAGTCGCTTCTGAAACAAGCCGACAGAGTAGATTGTGCTCAGGCATGAAATCATCTTGGGAAGAGGCTACGGGGCGTTTTAAGTGAAAAAGGGTTTAAGAAAAAGAATCAATAAACGAAAGCAAAAGCACCAAGTGACTTGACTTATTGCCACCACGATTCAAAGTGGAGTAACGCAGAGGTGGTCGAGCTTGTGCGGCCACAGCAGGGCCACCCTGTCGGCTTCATCAACAGTGATCAAGTTAATTAGGTTTTGTGTGATGACACTGCCTGAGCCAGCTCGCAAGTTGCGAACCTCCCAGTGATTTCCATGGGAGTTTTGCCTGAGTGAGGACAGACTGGATCGAGGGGAGGGGCTGGCTGGGGTAGAGGATGGGAAGAGCTGGGAGGCCCCATAGGCGGAGGTTACTCTGGGAATTCACCACTGCAGAGGCCTGGAGAGCAGCCCTGTGCTGCTATAAAATAGCCGCTCCCAGCTGCTCTAAGTGACGCAGACGTCAGGCACCTGCAGCCACATGGGATCTGACGGGCCTAAAGGCCCCGCCACGCCCCAGTTCGGTCAAGTCCAGGGATATGCAGAGTTGGCAGCCTCCCCAGCCTGAGCAGCTATCACAGCAGGGTGTCATAGACCCGCATCCGCTGTGGCTCCGGCTGGCAGGCGAGCGCCATCAGTCTGGCCACACCTCAGCCCCCGAGCTGGAGTGCGTGGGCCCGTTTTCAATGGTTACAGTTCCCGTCCCTTTGTACATTTCACTGAGGACGGTGTATGGAGCTGGGGGGAAAAATACACACACACACACCCTGGCCTCTGTCCGAAGGCAAATCCCTGCGTCCCTCCCGGCCTCAGTTTCCCTAGTCTGACAAAGAGGGATGACCATTCCGCCCTGCCCCACCCTGCCCCAGAGAGTGAACCAGTGCATGGCCGTAACCCCCGTTCAGGTGTCAAAGTCCGGCTGAGGTTCTGATTACTCAATAACCACTAATAATGAGGGGAAGAGCCTTGGACCTAGCACCGGAGATGGGTCCAGCTCCCTGCTGGGTGTAAATCGGCCTGGCTGCCCTGGAGCGATGTGGGGTCAGCCCCATCCTATATGGGGCTACATCTGAAGTCCATTAGGGAACTTAGCTAGTGAAAAATGCAGCAGGTCTCCTTTCTTAGAGGTTCTTTCCACAGGGAGTGGATTACCCGGGGCCGGCATGCACAGTGTGAAAGTAACTCAAGGGAGCGACACAGAGATCAAGGTGATATGACAGCTGGCTGGGTTTTGATCACCTTGGGTGTTCACAGGGGTCGGATCCTCCCTTCCCTTGCAGAGGTGTAAAGCAGCGACCCCATCGGCGGCTGTGGAAGCTTGTGTCAGCAGGAGCCGTGTTCAGCCACGGGATCAATCTCATGCCTCTGAAGAAGTGGGTTTTTCCCCACAAAAGCTTATGCCCAAATAAATCTGTTAGTCTTTAAGGTGCCACCGGACTCCTCGTTCTTTTTATGGGATCAGTTCGGCATTCGTTTGCGGGCTCCCCTGGGCTGACCCCACCATGCCACCTGGGCAAACACACCAGCGGGATGCAGATCCAGCCAGTGCCAGGTGGTGTCACAGGACTGGAGGCAGGCACTGGGCAGAGGGATCAGGGCTTCGCTCCACAGAGGAATAGAGAATGCAGCCTGACGTGCCGGATCTACTCACAGATAAGCCGCAGCTGTTTAGCTGGGAGGACTCAAGCCACATCTCCAAGGCCGGCTTATACACGGGGCAGCTGTCAGCAAAGGATGGGCCCGTGTGGGCCCATGTCCAGCGTGCTGGCTGGCTCCAAGCCAGCCCAGTCCCAGATAAGTCCCTGGCCCTGAGGCTGATCTGGCATCTCTGGCACGTCCCTGATTCTGTCGTGCATGGCTAGAAGTCACAGGCCACGGCTGAAGCTTGTTCTCCTCACTGAAAGTGGTGCTAGGCTTGGGGGGCACCTGGTGGGGCTCCTTTTGGGAGCAAAGCCCGCCTGTAGCTTCAGGCAGAATCTCTCCTAACCTGAGCCATGAACCAGTGCCCTGGGGTGGCTGGGGAGCCCAGCAAGCCATATACAGCCCTGACTTGTGGCTTGCCAGCTCTGGGTCATGCAGGGTCATGCCAGCTCCTTCCAGAGCAGAGTTGGAGGGTGAAATCCCAGCCGATGGGCTGGGGCAAGGTGCAGAGATGGGGGCAGGAAATCAGTGTGAAATTTACGGAGTGCACGGCGTGGGAGGCTTCTTTGGCTTCAAATTGGGGGCCCATTTGACTGAAAAAATTGCCCACGTACAGCCGCCTTCTGGGACGCTATGGAGAAGCAAATGGTCAAGGCCCATCTAGACCATGGTAATGGCACCAGGCCCTGACTAAGATCAGCGTCCCACTGTGCCAGGCCAACCGAGATCAGGGCCACACTGTGCCGGGCTCTGCTCAGACCCTGACTGAGATCAGAGCCCCGTCGTGCCGGGTGCTGCCCAGACCCTGACCGAGATCAGGGCCCCATCGCGCCGGGCGTTGCCCAGACCCTGACAGAGAACAGGGCCCCATCACGCAGGGCATTGCCCAGACCCTGACCGAGAACAGGGCCCCATCACGCAGGGCGTTGCCCAGACCCTGACCGAGATCAGGGCATCGTCATGCTGGGCGCTGCCCAAACCCCGACTGAGATCAGGGACCCGTTGGGCCGGGCGTTGCCCAGACCCTGACCGAGATCGGGGCCCCATCGTGCCGGGGGTTGCCCAGACCCCAACAGAGATCAGGGCCCCGTTGCGCCGGGTGGTGCCCCGACCCCAACTGAGATCAGGGGCCCATCGTGCAAGGCAATGGCCAGACCCCAACCAAGATCAGGGGCCCCGTCATGCCGGGCACTGCCCAGACCCTGACTGAAATCAGGGCTCCGTCGTGCCAGGCGCCACCCAGACCCCAGCTGAGATCAGGGCCCCTTCGCGCTGGCTGCTGCCCAGACCCCGACCGAGATCAGGGCCCCATCACGCCGGGCGCTGCCCGGACCCGGCCTGAGATCAGGGCGAGGAAGTGAGAGGCCTGGCACTAGTGTGTGGATCCTGGGGTGGAGGGAGGGTGAGTTGCACAGCGCTGGGGGGGCAGCTCCCAGCCGTGCGAGGGCCGTGCCCATGGGCGTCTGGGGCCAGTGCTGCGCAGCTAACGCTGAACGGGCTCTTTGTTTCTTTTCCTGTCTAGATAAAAAAGTCTAGGAAGAACAGGCGCTGGGAAAGTGGGATGGAAACAGCCGCTAATCTGCCAGGGTGGGAGCAGGGAGCTGAATTCTGCGCCAGAGCCAGGGGTCTAACCACTAGAGCCTGCGTCCTCCCCGCAATGGGGAGAGAACCCAGGAGTCCTGATTCCCAGCCCCTCTACTCTCACCACTAGACCTCACTGCCCTCCCAGGGGGACGTTCAAGCTGAAGCAGTGGCTGCCTCTGCGAGCTGGGACTTTGGCCTCATAACATTTCCCACAGGAAACAGAAGGGGAGCCAGGACTCCTGGGTTCTCTCCCTAGCTCTGGGAGGGGAGTGGGGTGTAGTGGTTAGAGCAGGGGGAGCTGGGAGCCAGGACTCCCGAGTTCTCTCCCAGCTCGGCGGGGGAGAGTGGTGTCTAGTGGTTAGAGCAGCAGGGGCCTGCCAACCAGCACTATGGACCCCGATCGTGGGGGCCTGGCCTGAGACCCCCCAAACTCATTTCACACCAAGCCTCTGTCAGAGGGGACTGAATCTTGGTCCCTCCTTACCTGGGGCCTGATTGGAGCCAGTGGCCCCTAGAGGAAACAGGCCCCATGCCTCCCCTGAGCCCTGGGGCTGCCTGTGCCCCTCTAAGTGGGTTAGAGATGTGAATGCCCAATGGACAATAGACCTACCCCACTCTGTGCCTGCGCCCTGCTCTGTGGGGGAGCCAGGGGCCCTGCTGAGGCAGCAAACAGCCCTGGGGTTACTGCTGGAGCCCAGGGAGTGCCAGGAATCAGCACCAGGAAGAAGCGACTCACGCTCTGTGACTCACACGGGGTGAGTGGGACACACCCGGCAGCCCCAAGCGGGGACCAAAACTCAGCACTGACCCTTGGCAACCACAGCATCTCCCCAGCTCCGCCCTCTGGGTATTTCCACCAGGCCAACAGGGGAATTTGCCCCCCCCCCAGTTTGCACTGGGCCCCGAATCGGCTCCCAAGGAGACAGATCCTCATCTGCTGTAAAGCAAACCAGCTCCATTGAGCCCCACCAGCTGGGGAAGGGTCCCATTGACTCCAGTGGAATCCTGGCTCCCAGTCCCCCCAACTCTAACCACTAGACCCTGCTCCCCTCTCTGAGCCAGGAAGAGAATCCAGGAGCCCTGCTTCCACCCCCCACCCCGCTCTAACCACTAAAGCCCACCCCGTTCCCCTCTCTGAGCCAGGGAGAGAACCCAGGAGTCCTGTTCCCCCCCCCCCCGCTCTAACCACTAGAGACCACCCCCCTCCCTGAGCTAGGGAGAGAACCCAGGAGTTCTGGCTCTCGGCCTCCCCAGTCCCCTCTCCGTGGCGTGTTCTCCCGGCTGCTCTGGGCGCCTGGTGTCGTCCTTCACCCTGCACTCCCCCCAGCTCTGGATCGCACCCTCCCACAGCTGGGGGACAGGGAATGACGCTTACACGGGGGAGCGCCCGATCTTGTTTCCCAGTCGCCTTGGGATAGTTACTGCGGGCGGGGAGGAGACCGGGTGATAACACTTTGCCCTGCAGTAACATCTTGGATGGACTTGGCTCAAAAGGCTCGGCTCCTGGGGCCCTTTCTGGAGAACTCAGGAGGTGTTTGCCTCTGGCTACACGGGGGAAACTGAGGCACCGAGCACGCTTCACCCAAGGACACAGCATGTCAGTGGAGTGCGGAATAAACCCCCCGAGTCCTGCAGTAACCACTAGACCCCATTCCGCTCCCACAGCCAGGGACAGATCCCAGGAGTCCAGGGTCCCTACCCTGCCCCTGCTTTAATGCCTATATCTCATTGCCTAGGGGAGAAGCAGCGTGAGATACAAGAGTTAAATCCCAAAGTGAACCCTGGATTCAAAGACCCCCAAAGTAAGAATTCCCTGTTCTAAACAGAGAGACACGCCACTGAGCTCAGAGAAGGGGTGGGAGAGGTGTCTCATGGTGAGAATGGGGTACAGGGAATCAGGACTTCCGGGGTTCTATCCTCGTCTCCAGCGGGGGCATTGGGGTCTAGGGGGAGACCAGAGGGCGCGACCTGAGTCATCTGAGGTTTGCCCCTGGTAGCTGAGACATCTCTGGAATCTAATCACTGCCCGGTTTCACCCTCTGTTCTCACACCCTGGGCGTGGGCCCTTTGTAGGGACAGGCACACGTTACCAATTAACACCTCATAAATCCTGGTGCCCTTCCCAAGTGCCAGTGCCTGGCTCTGTGGCCTGCCTGCCACTCCCCTCTCACACCCAGCCTGTTCTGTGGTCCCTGCATGTATCGAGTTGGGCAGGTCTCAGCCCAATTCCTACAGCGGCTGCTGTGCCTCCAACGTCCGCCACAATGGCACCAAGCCTGTGGGGGCACCTGCGCTGGAGAGACCCCAGCCTGGACCCTCAACTTCTAACTGGCTGCCCAGCTATTCCTCACTTCTTGGTGCCCCTGTGTGCTGTGTGTGGGGGCTGCAGGCTCTGCCAGGTTCCCTAATGGACTGAGTGATGCAGAACATGGGGAATGAAATCAAGGTGGGCACTAGAGACCCTGAGGTAGCTGGAGGGGTGGCTTGGCACAGGGCTGCCACACACGGTCAGGGAGTTGACAGCCTCTGCCAGGACCCTGAGGCATCATCTGTCTCACTTCCTCCATCACAGCCAGGCTGGCTCTGGACACAGCGTCACTCTCTTTAGGGGGTGGTTTGGAGCTGAGACTCAGGACTCCTGGGTTCCATCCCCAGGTCTCCGGGCAGGGAGTGGGAGGTGTTGGTCAGCAGCTGTGTCCTGGTCACAATGACACCACCGCATAAAGCCATTCCACTGGGTCACAAACTCATCATGCTGGAAGGGGAGGGGGGGAGAACCCAGGAGTCCTGGCTCCCAGCCCCCTCTGCTCTAACCACTAGACCCACTCCCCTCTCAGAGCTCAGCACAGAAACCAGGAGTCCTGGTTCCCAGCCCCGTTCCCACTCGCTCTAACCACTATACACCACTTCCCTCCCAGATCTGGGGAGAGAACCCAGGAGTCCTGGCTCCCAGCCCCCTTCCCACTCACTCTAACCACTAGCCCCCACTGCCCTCCCAAAACTGGGGAGAGAACCCACAAGTCCTGGCTCCCAGCCCCCCCTCAACCACTGGACCCCACTCCCCTCGCAGACCAGGGGAGAGAACCCAGGAGTCTTGGCTTTTAAACCCCCCCACCCCGCTCTAACTACTAGACCCCGCTCCCCCGTCTACAATCAGCCGCCCAGGGGCTAGAACTACAATCCCCAGCAGTCACTGCAGCAGCGCCATGCATGCTGGGAGCTGTAGTTCCATTCTGAGGGGCCGTGACCCCATGACTCCCACAGGCTCCACCTTCCGAGGAGAGCGGCGGTGCATCACTTCCGGGTCATGGGGGCAGGGAAGGAGGGGGCTGGGTTGGAGCGAGACGATGCTGCTGAGAATAGCAGTGAGTTGGGGGGGCTGGGAGCCAGGACTCCTGGGTTCTCTGCCCAGCTCTGGGAGGGGAGTGGAGGCTGGGGGGGGGGTTAGAGCAGGGGGGTTGGGAGCCAGGACTCCTGGGTTCTCTGCCCAGCTCTGGGAGGGGAGTGGTGTCTAGTGGTTAGAGCAGGGGGGGCTGGGAGCCAGGACACCTGGGTTCTCTCCCAGCTCAGGGAGGGGAGTGGTGTCTAGTGGTTAGAGCAGGGGGGGCTGGGAGCCAGGACTCCTGGGTTCTCTGCCCAGCTCTGGGAGGGGAGTGGAGGCTGGAGGGGGGGTTAGAGCAGGGGGGTTGGGAGCCAGGACTCCTGGGTTCTCTGCCCAGCTCTGGGAGGGGAGTGGTGTCTAGTGGTTAGAGCAGGGGGGGCTGGGAGCCAGGACACCTGGGTTCTCTCCCAGCTCAGGGAGGGGAGTGGTGTCTAGTGGTTAGAGCAGGGGGGGCTGGGAGCCAGGACTCCTGGGTTCTCTCCCAGCTCTGGGAGGGGAGTGGGGTCTAGTGGTTAGAGCAGGGGGCGGTGCTGGGAGCCAGGACTCCTGGGTTCTCTCCTGGCTCGGGGAGGGGCAAGGGGGGGGCTGGGAGCCAGGACACCTGGGTTCTCTCCCAGCTCAGGGAGGGGAGTGGTGTCTAGTGGTTAGAGCAGGGGGGGCTGGGAGCCAGGACTCCTGGGTTCTCTGCCCAGCTCTGGGAGGGCAGTGCAGGCTGGTGGTTAGAGCAGGAAGTGAGGATTCCATTGGTGTTGCTGGGCTCAGCTTCCTCCCTGGTGTGGGGGTGCCGGGGGCAGGCCCCTGTTTGGAGGGGACAGGGGGGTCCCTGCCTTGGGCTCCGGTAGCAGCAGGGCATGGGGGTGCTGCTGTGTGGAGCACGGGCTGGACACAGAGCAGGTTGGGGGTGGAGGGGCAGGAGTGCTAAAAAGTGACCTATCCCTGGGCAGGGGGGCAACGGTTCATTCTCCTCTAACCAGCTGGGTCTCTGTCCCCAGCGCGCCCTCCGGCCTGGCTGCCAGGCAGTGACCGCAACCCGGAGCCTCCACCGCACGCCTGTGAGCTGCATCCCGCTCATCCCCATCGTGGTGGAGCAGACGGTGAGCAGGGGCCCCTCAGTCTCGACCCACAGCCCCCTGCTAGCTCAGCCCTGCCGGTGCCCCTCAGTCCCAACCTGCAGTGCCCAGCCAGCCCAGACTGGGCGGTGCCCCTCAGTCCTGACCCGCAGCTCCCTGCTAGCCCAGCCTGGGCTCCCCCCAGCCCTGCAAGTGCCCCTCCCTCCCAACCCGCAGCCCCCTGCCAGCCCAGCCCTGGGCCTCTCTGGGTAGGGCCTGTTCAGGTGTTGGCTTTTGGGCTGAGCTGTTAACATTGTCTCGCAGCTGAACTGAGCCCTACCAAACTCATTTAACTTGTGAGCTGCGAAACCAGGGCTCCCATATGCTATCATGAATCCTGCTCCCATCCCAGGTGCCCTGTACCCTCCCCCACACTCCCTCCCTGCCCCTTGAGGAGTGCTGGCCATGGGCTGAGCTCCGGTGTGTGTTGCAGGGCCGCGGCGAGAGAGCCTATGACATTTACTCCCGGCTGCTGCGAGAGAGGATCGTCTGCGTCATGGGGCCGGTGAGTGTCCGTGGCAGCTCCTGGCCCAGCCCCCCTGGGCTTGCGCAGCCCCCACCTGACAGGAGATAAAGCGGGGGGGTCCCCCTGTCTCTAACAGGGGCATGGGGTCAGCCACTCTAGTTTCCTGCTGGGCCGGAGCCCCACACATAAACTGGACCAGGGGCCAGCAAACCCCCTTGCTTTGCTGTCAGACCCATGGGCCTTTCTACCCCCTGCATCCACACACCCAAATAATGGACTGGGCCAGACCAATGGGCATCAGAGGAGGTGTTCCACCCCACATGGTGGTGAGGAGTGGTTTGAGCTAGCGGAATTCCTTCCTGACCCCTGACCGCCGTGCGCCCTGAAGCAGGAGGCTGCCTCCCCCGATCTTCTCTCTCTGAGCCACGAGAGTTAATGGTCGTGAAATGATTCGGCCTTGGGGGAAAAAAACTGAAACCGCCTCAGCCACTGCATTTGCCTCTCCAAGCCCCTGCAGCAGGGAGTTCCCCAGGTCGCTGCCACCTCTCTCCCCACCCTCTGCAGATCGACGATGGGGTGGCCAGTCTGGTCATTGCGCAGCTGCTCTTCCTGCAGTCAGAGAGCAACAAGAAACCGATCCACATGTACATCAACAGCCCCGGTGAGTGGGAGCCTGGGCGTATGCGCCACCATGAGAGCAGCCAGCTGTTCCCCGAAGTGCCCCCTGCTGGCCGAGCCTGGGTCTGGAGCTGCCGGGAGCTCCTCAGCCCGTGCTGGGGCCTTGCTCCCTCCAGCCACCCCCCTGCTGGGTGAACCGGAGAGATCCTCGCCGTCATTCTCTGGTTCTCCCTCCAGGTGGCGCCGTGACCTCGGGGCTGGCCATCTACGACACCATGCAGTACATCCTGAACCCCATCTGCACCTGGTGCGTGGGGCAGGCGGCCAGCATGGGGTCGCTGCTCCTGGCTGCCGGCTCCCAGGGCATGCGGCACTCCCTGCCCAACTCCCGCATCATGATCCACCAGCCTTCGGGAGGGGCACGGGTGAGTCCGAGCACCAATCTGCCCCCTGGCAGGAGTGGGGGCCCTGGGGTAGGGGCTCCTTTGGGGTCAAGATCAGTCTCTGTGCTGCCGGGATCCACCCCAGGAGGTAGTGACCTGCCACGTTGCTGCGAACGAGGCTGAGGAATGATTGGACCACGGAGGCGGGTTCCCCTCTGGCTGCTGGTCTTGGGGGTCCCTCTGGGTTGGGGGAACCTTTGACCCTAAGGTCACTGTCCCTGAGTGGATAGAGACCCCCGATAGTTCCCAGCCAATGCCTGGGACGAATTTGGCGCAGATCTGCTCTGCGCCTGCTGCAGTTGGACTAGTCGGGGTGAGAAGCACCCCTGGGTGGGGGCTCCATGAAGCCAGGCTGCACCTCACGGCGCCTCCCCGCAGGGACAAGCCACAGACATCGCTATCCAAGCCGAGGAGATCCTGACACTGAAGAAGCAGATCAATGCGCTGTACGCCAAGCACACCAAGCAGCCCCTGGAGGTGATCGGTGAGTGCCCCCGAAATCTCCCCGTGGGGTCTCCAATGGGGAGAAGCTGATGGGGGAGGGGAAGACAGGGACAGCTGTACTGGGCTTCTCAAAACGTCTCTGTTCTGTGGGTGAAATGGGAGGGAGTGGGGCCCCCTGTCACCAACGGGCCTGGATCCAGACCCTGCGCCCCTCCCCTTGTGTGGAGAGGTCAAAGTTCAGACCCTGAAGGCAGGGTGATCAGCTCTCATGCTTCAGGGCATCAGCCACTCGCTACTGCAGGGGTCAGGAAGGAATGGATGCCGTACGCCAGGCTGATGGGGTGAAATATCTCAAGCAGTGCAGGGGGTTGTTAACTCCAGAGGCACCAGTGGGGCTAGACCCCTCTGCTCTTCAGCTCCAGCTGTTGGAACTCCCAGGGGCACTCCAATGGCTGCTGCAGTGTTAAGGCTCTTCTCCCCCCTCTCTCTTTGGGTCAGGCACTAGAGGGTGATCTGCCCTGGGCCAAGGTCTCAAGGCTTCTCCCCCTCAGCCTAGGACACCCCTCACCTTCCCCGTGCTCTTGTCCTGCAGAGTCCACCATGGAGAGAGATCGCTACATGAGCCCCATGGAAGCCCAGGAGTTCGGGATCCTGGACAAGGTGCTGGTCCACCCCCCTCATGACGGGGAGGACGAGCCGGAGCTGGTCCAGAAAGAGCCTTCCACACCTTCCTCCTCTTCCTCGGCTGAGCCCTGAGAGCCCTCTGGGCTCGGATGGGAACCGACAGAGGCGGCTGGGGATTGTTCCGACCAGGAGGGAGGAAGCTGGGACACACCAACCCCTGGAAGCAGAGGGGTGGGGGTGGCAGGGCCCCATGCTGGGATCCCCTCCCCCCCAGCTTGCTACATGGATGCAAGAGGAAACCACCCCCTACCCCACACTGGGCATCCCCCTCTGCTGCTCCACCAGCAGCTGGTGAGATTTGTTGGGCCAAGATGGGGTGTGTCTGGCAGAGGTCGATTATTTTGGTATCTTTGGGTCACAAGAACATGCCCCCTTCCTGGTGTAGAGTCATTAGCTGAATGATTGTTACTAAATTAAACTCTCCAAGCTGTTCGCACTCTGTTTTGGGTCCTTTCCCCTGTAATGGCAGCAGGTGTAAAGACATGAGACAAATATTTCCTAAGATGGGGGGGGGGGGAGGTATCGTTATGCTCCCCATGTCCTGGTCCCCTTGTGTCTCTTGGAGCAGCCTGAGGGCGGCTCTAATTTGAGCTCTGATTCCTACCGACTCAGAGGGAGCAGAGAATAGTGCTGTGTGCTTCTGCGCTCCCAGAAGCTGGGACAATCCCTGCTCAGGACTGATTTTCAGCAGGTCTTGGCTGACCAGCATGTTTTTTTTTTTTTTGCATAGGACTGTTTGTGGAAAGACCCCAAGCAGGGTTTGCAGCAGTCACCTCTGGGGTGGAGCGCAGCAGCAATTTAACAGTGCACAGCAAGGTTGCACAAGGGTCTGGGTCACTCTGGACTGAAATGCGGCCACCTCTGGGGTGGGGCAGGGCAGGTCCATGATCGCTCTTGTAGAAGGGTGACATCACGGATTGGCGTGGGTCGTGCTCTGCCCTGGGGAGGAGTGGGACAGGGCCGTGGTCTGAGTCTTTTAAAGCAAGCCCAGGTGGAGTACAGGGAACGTCTGACCTGGAGCGATGGGGCATTGGCCTGGGAGGAGGGGGAGAGGGGAGCAAGGGGGTCCCGTCCTATGTGATCGTCTAGGCCAAGGGGTAAAGACGAGCCCGTGGGGCTGACTGCAGGGTGGATTCTAGGGAAGGCAGGAAGTTATGTAAAGGGGGGTTTGGTTTGGACTCCGGTGCAGATTGAATGGGATCTTCTGTGGGCACAGGGGGCCGGGCCTCAGTTTTCCCTCCTGGGTGTAGCACAATGCCCCCTAGTGCCGTCCTAGGGGATTGGGATCAGCACTGACTGTGGGACTCCCCAGGCCCTCTAGGCCAGTGGTCCCCAACGTGGTGCCCGCTGGGGCATTTATGTGCGCCCGCCTAGTGCCCGGCAGGGGAGACAAGCCGCGGCCCCACTCCTGACGGGGACAGAGAACTCCGGGGCTGCGGGCGCTGCTCTAGGACCACTGCTCTAGGCTGAGCCCCTGCCCCAGCGGGGCCAGAGCTCACCCATGTCCTGCAGCACCCGGCCCCTGAGTGCCCAGCGGGGCATGAGCCAGAGCTCCCGGCCCCTGAGTGCCCAGCGGGGCCAGAGCTTCCTGCCCCCGCATCCTGCAGCTCCCGGCCCCTGAGTGCCCAGCAAGGCATGAGCCAGAGCTCCCCGCCCCTGCGTCCCGCAGCTCCCGGCCCCTGAGTGCCCAGCGGGGCATGAGCCACAGCACCCGGCCCCTGAGTGCCCAGTGGGGCCAGAGCTCCCCATCCCCGCGGCCTGCAGCACCTGGCCCCTGAGTGCCTCGCGGGGCCAGGGCCAGAGCCAGAGCTCCCCTGTCCTGCAGCACCCAGCCCCTTAGTGCCCAGTGGGGCCAGAGCTCCCCGCCCCTGTGTCCTGCAGCACCCGGCCCCTGAGTGCCCAGCGGGGCCAGAGCTTCCCACCCCTGTGTCCTGCAGCCCCCGGCCCCTGAACGCCAGCAGGGCCAGAGCTCCCCTGTCCTGCAGCACCCAGCCCCTGAGTGACCAGCGGGGCCAGAGCTCCCTGCCCCCATGTCCTGCAGCACCAGGCCCGTGGTTGCCCCAGAGGGGCAATGCTGCCCTATGGGGGCCTGGCTCTGTTTCGAGTGGCTCACAGAGACTCTGCACTAGCTCTGGGCGCAGGGAACGAGAACCAGGCTTCTGCTTTGCACACGAGAAGGAGAAAAAGTCTGTGTATCTCCAGCTGTATAGCCCCATATCCAGTCCTATACGCCCCGGATTTCCATCTATGCTCCCTGTCTATTGATACACACACGTCTCTATCCCTTATAGCCACGACCTCTGCCCTATATAACTCCATGTCTGCATCCCTCTAGAGCCCTTTCTATCTCCCGCAGAGCCCCTTCAATCCCCCTCAAGCCACACGCACCAACCTCCCTCCTGCCATGTGGGCTTCACAGCCACCAACTACAATTCCCATCATGCCCCTCTCCCGAGCCACGCCTCCTCCGCTTAAGCAATGCCATTGGCTAGCCCTGCTGCCATCTCATCCAATGGAAAGCCACAAAGTGGGGCAGAATGGCCAATGGGAGAGGCGCGGGGAGGTGGGCTGTTTGAAAGGTTCCCTGGGTCAGGGAGGTGGCTTTTGTTTGCTGTTCCCACAGTGAGATCAGCTGGGTGGGCAGGGGTAGGTTATAGGGGTCTGGGGCTGGAGGGGGTTGGGTTAAGGGGTGTTGGGGATGGAAGGGGTTGGGTTAGGAGGCTGGGGATGGATATTTGGAAGGTGTGTGTGGGAGGGTTGCTGGGTTTGGCTAATGGAGTGGGTGGTTGGGGGAATAGGTTGATGGGTGGGGCTGAAGGTGGAAGGTTGGGGTCTGGACTGTGGGGGGCTGGGCTTGGAGGAGTTGGGCTGGAAGTGGGTGAGGCTGGAGGCTGGATTGTCGGGCCTGGAGGTGGAAGGTTGTGAGGGGTCAGGGGCTGG
>NC_133794.1:4993353-5060134 GCF_003597395.2 Chelonoidis abingdonii
TGCTGGGGGCTGGATGGGGGTCCGTGTGCACGGGCTGCGTTCTGGGGGGTGGCTCTCGGTTGTGCTGCGGTGTCTGGCACTAGGAGCCCCCGGGCTCTGAGCTCCTGGAGGGAGCAGCGCTGGGCCAGGAACCCTGTGGAGGCATCACCAGTGGGTGCCCCTTGGGATGGGGTGGGGAGCCTGAGCCCCCATTTTTCCTGCCAATCTGGGAAGATGTTGGAGCATCTCCCCCTTTCCTCTCAGTTCCCATTTGTCTGCAGTGGGGAGCCCTGGAGAACTCGGGGTGCCCTCCGCCGCAGCAGGCAGAGCCATCGCCAGCACCATGATCTGACTTTGGGGCTGGGGACCCTGGGCATCTTCTCCCACATTACAGGGTTTTGAAGTCTCGTGGGCCCCTCCCCTCTGTGAAGCTGGGGAGCTGGTGTTGCCCCTTCTTTACTGGAAAGGGAAACTGAGGCACAAAGGTGGGGGACAGGATGAGACCCAGGCTCCAAGTTACAGCTGGGAACAGAATTCAGGGGTCCTGACTCCTAAACCTGCTTCTTTAACCCTCTTCTCTTCCTCTTTAGACCCTGAATCCCCCCTAGTGACAGGAATAGAACCCAGGAGTCCTAACCCACACATCCCTCTTCCTCTAGACCCCACTATCCTCCCAGAGCTGGGGAGAGAACCCAGGAGTCTTGGCTCCCAGCCCCCCTGCTCTAACCACTGCACCCCATGCTCCTGGGAACTCAGGAGTTCAAGCCAAACATTTCAGCAGATGTAGGGTCAGGTGCCTGCAGGGAATGGGGTGGTTTCTGGCCCTGACTCGGAGCAGGGAGCGGTTAGGTAGGAGAGTGCCAAGCCCTGGGGGGCAGCATGGTGCAGTGGTTAGAGGAGGGACTTAGAGAATGGGGTTCCTGGTGGTTCTCTCTGCCTGTCTAGGCTTGAAACAGCATGATCCAGTGCTTCCAGTGCAGAGCTGGGAGCCAGGACTCCTGAGTTCCATTCCCAGCCCTGGGAGGGGAGTGGGTTCTAGTGGTTAGAGCAGGGGTGGGGCTGGGAGCCAGGACTCCTGGGTTCCATTCACAGCTCTGGGAGGGGAGTGGGGTCTGATGGTTAGAGCAGGGGCGGGGCTGGGAGCCAGGACTCCTGGGTTCTATTCCCAGCCCTGGGAGGGGAGTGGGGTCTGATGGTTAGAGCTGGGGCGGGGGTGGGAGCCAGGACTCCTGGGNGGGAGCCAGGACTCCTGGGTTCTATTCCCAGCCCTGGGAGGGGAGTGGGGTCTGATGGTTAGAGCTGGGGCGGGGGTGGGAGCCAGGACTCCTGGGTTCTGTTCTCAGCTGTGTCCCTGACTGACTCTGACCTCTTGGGCTAGCTCCTTCACCCCGGTCTCCCTGCTGGTGCCCAGATTTCAGTCTCGCTCTTTTCCGCACTGCAGAGACCAGGGGTTTAATGGCCAAGTACATCCCCGAGCCAGGCATCTCTTCACTGGTAGGGGCCAGCCTGGCTGACCTCGATGGCCCCCTGGAGCTGCTGGAGGGGGGCGCCGAGCCGAGCGAGGCCTTCTGCTGCAGCGCCAACATTGATCACTGCATCTCATACCTCAACGAGGCAGGTGGCGTCCCAGATGCCGGGCAGAGAGGGGTTAATATTCCCTGGGCAACGGGGTGGTTCCCGCCTTGACTGCAGTGGGCCCCGTTAACCCTCCTCGCTTGTTTCATGGGAGGATCCCACGCTCATTGTGAATTTCCTGGGTCAAAGAAAAGGCACCTCTCCAGCCCGGGGAGGATTCCCCTGCCAACAGCCAGGCTGCAGCTGGCTTGGCCTGGAATCCAACCCTTCTTGGTACAGATCCCCGGGGACCCTCAGCGTGGGGACCTGGGTCAATGGCTGGGGGGAGTCAGACTGGCGTGGGGTGGAGCTAATGGGGAGGAGCTACAACTGGGCAGGGGATGGGGCTAATTGGGCAGGGGCGGAGCAAGCTGGGGGTGTGACTGGACAGGACTTGGGGTAATCGGGGAGGAGGTGGGGGCATGAAGGAGCTAATTGGGGGGATATAACTGGGGAGGGGATGGGGCTGAGTGGGAGTGGGTGGGGCTCATTGGCGAGGTGGGTCGCAAGCGGGGAAGGGGCAGGGCTAATTGGGAGCCAAATCCTGCCCAGAACTGACACCCCCACTCCCCGCTCTGGCCTGTCTGCCCCTGCAGGAGGTGGTGGGTCTGGGTCTGACTCCGCTCTGTGCAGAGGGAGGCTTTGACCTCGGGGCCTTGGTGAATGGCACCTGGGCCCTGCTGCGGTGTTACCGGGAGGCCTTGGCCAAGCTGGGCGCCATGGAGGCCGAGGAGCTGAGGCGAGCCGGCGAGCTGGGCTACCTGAGGGGCCGGCAGAGCAAGCTCAAGGTGGGAGCCGGGGGAGGGGGGGGGCTGTGCTTTGCACCAGGTCGGGGAAAGAGCCCATCTGGCTCGGATTCCCACTCCCACGTCAAGTCGGACGAAGGAGACGTGCCCAGTCTCGTGCCCCTTCTCTGGCAGCGGCAGGCGCCAGCGGGTTCAGCCGAGGGGACAGATCACCCCGGGCCATTGCCTGCCAACAGCCCGGTGTGATTTTTTGGTGACAGTGGGACCCCCCCAGCTTTGGTCGTCGCAGTGTCCCCTGAGCCCTGTGGTCGGGCTGCCCCTCTCAGCCTGCATCGCTGTGGGTCAGGCTGCAACCCCGGCACGCTGCTTTCCTGTGGCGGAGAGTTCCACAGGCTGACAGTCGACAGGACAGGAGCGTGTCAGGGTAGGGGGGCAGAGACATTGAGCTGAACCAAGGGGGGAACGTGAGGGGTTGTGGGGGCGGATGTTCCCAGCTGAGCTCAGGGATAGTATCCCAAGGGAAGGGGAGGAGGCCTCGCTGTTGGAATTGGTGACACTCCAAGCGCTGCAGAGTCCTGTGCCCGGATGGATCCTGCCCTCCAAGGCGAGCTAGATGCTGCCCCAGGGCGCTTACAGAGGTGGCTCCTGTGTCCTGGGGGATCAGACAGGGCCCCGGTGGGCTTAGTAACTTCTGCCAGGCTCCCGGGGTGGTGCCGGCCCTGCATCTGCCATCTCCTTTTCCCACGCCAGGCGCAAGTAGAGGCCTGCGAGAGAGAGATCGCGGCTGTGCAGAGCAAGGAGCAGCAGCTGCAGACCAAGAACAAAGAGCTGCTGGCCTTGCTGAAAGGAGAGAAGGACGAGGTGAGGGGGTGTGGGACGGGGGGTCTTCCCACCCGGCTGCCCCATCCCACAGTGACCTCCTAACCCCCCCGCTGGAAGGGGAGCATAGGAACCGCCAGAGTGGGTGGGACCCGTCTCCCATTTCGGACAGGGGACAGGCCCCAAAGGCTTCGGCTGGGGGGTAGAAATATCACAGATGCAGTTACGGGATAATCTGCTCGCCGCATGGAGTCCCATCCTGACCCCTAAAGGACACTGGCTTAGGATAACCTCTGTGCATTAACTCTTACAACCTGGCGGTTGGTATCTGTATCACCTCCCTGGCCCGCTTGGAACCTGGCTGAGTTCTCGGCCCCGACGGCTTCCTGTGGCAGGGAGTTCCACAGGCTAGTGACACACATGCAGCCATTGTGGTCATGAAGGCACCTGAGCGACGCTGATCGGAGCCTGGGTTCTAGCTGGGCAAAGGGGCTGGTGCAGGTGCTGGGGCATCACCCCCCCGGCATGCCTTGGGGCACTACCCCCTGCACTGGCCGCCCACCCAGCAGCCCTGCCTCCCTACTCCCTGCCCACCCTGGGACACCACCAACACCCACCCACCCACGCGGTGGCATGGCTGAAGCACTGGCCAGCGGTGATGCATGATCCAGAAGGGCAGAGGTTATAGTGAAGGGAGGGGGCAGTGCTGCCTTGCCCCCGGGGCGGTCCCGGTTTGATCAGTGCCTTGGGGTGCCCAGCAGGTGGCGAAGCTCCTGGCCACCCTCGCCAGCCGTGGGGCACAGCACCGCCACGAGGTGAGGAGGAAGGAGCAGGAGCTGAGCCGGCTGAAGGAAAAGATGAGCCAGCAGCTGATGGACAAGAGGGACAGGCGGGCGGGTGAGTGGGGAGTGCCAGGGTGGGTGGGGATGACCTCCCCTGTGGATCTACCTTCTGCCTTCCTGCTGCAGTGCCCATGGGATTCAGGCTTCTCCACTTGCTGCATTCTCTGCAGCTGTTAAACGGCTGCCACGCTCCACCCCAGAGGCAGCTGCATTTCAGTGATGAGTGAGTGGTCCCTGCGGAGGGCTCTGGGGATCTTCCTGCTAGAGGCAGAAGATTTCAGCAGAAAGCTAAAATTCAGGGGAGGTAGCATTGTACAGTAGCTAGAGAAGGGGACTTTATGGGGCCAGGACTCTTGGGTTCTATCCCTAGCACTGTCAAGTGCGTGGTGCCCAGTGGTTAGAGCAAGTGGCGGGGAGCCAGGACTCCTGGGTTCTATCCCTGGCTCAGTGGTTAGAGCGGGGTGGGAGGGTTAGCTCGTTTGGGGCTGTCGTTCTGAGAGTCCTCCCCCTTGCTCCCTCCAGCCATGGAGATTCTCAACAGCCTGGGCCGAGCAGATGGCAGGAGGGCAACCTGGAAAACTGGGAAGTCGCTCAGCAAGTAAGAGCTGTGGCCTTTGCGGTGGGCACCTGGAGCTCTGGGTGGAGGCGGCCCCTGGACATGGCAGACGAGGGCAGCTGGCATGTGCCTGGGGGGTGGAGGGGTTGCATGGCTGGGTCTGGTTGTGTGTGGGGCGGGGGGTTCCCCTCTGTGGTGGCTCAGGGAGCATGAGGGGTGTGGAGGCAGTTGGAGGGGAGAGTCTGAGTGGATGATGAGACATAGGAAGGTGGGGCTCTGGAGAGGGGGTCCTGGGGGGGCTCTGGCTAGGCGGGCCAGTGGATGGGAGATGGGGCTGGTGGCAGGGAAGGGAGGGTCTGGGCGAATGGGAGCAGTAGGGATGTCTTGGTGGGCGGGTGCTGGGGATGGAGCTCCGGGGGACACTGGGGTTTGGCGGGTGCTGGGGGGCTCCAGGGGACACTGGTGGGTCTCAGTGGGTAGCTCCCTGCGGCATCACTCTCTGCCCGGGCAGGAAGGAGGAGGAGATGTTCCGCTCCCTGCTGGCGGCGCAGGAGAAGCAGCTGCAGGAGCTGACGCTGGAGAACGCGGAGCTGAAGCAGCTGTTGGCCCAGCTGCGCCAGGACGTGGGGGGCCTGCTGGGCGAGGACGGTGTCGCTGTCAGCGCGGCCCAGGTGAGCTCTGCCCTCTGGGGACCGCTGGGGGGGGGGCTTGCTGCTTCCCCGGCTGCTCATCCCACCCCGTCCCCCCATGCGCAGGGCGGCGAAGGGGAGCCGGCGCCGGAGGGGACCCGTTCGTCCGATGCGACGCGGGAGCAGCTGACCCGCAGCATCCAGGACCAATGGTGCAGCCATGTGGAAAGTCTGGGCTGTCAGGGTACGGCACCCCCCTCCTCCCCAGCTGTGATCTCATCTGGGGTGCTCCCTGCCATGGTGATCTCACAAGGTGACGGGCTGGGCATCTGTTACACCATGGCCCCGTCTCCCCTCCCCTGACATGCCCCCGAGGGAGCCCAAACCATGCACCCCAACTGGCTGCCATCCCCATATCCTGCCCTAGACCTTCACCCCTCCCCACACCCTCTCTTCTGTCTCTGCCCTAGAGAGACCCCCAATCCTTACGCTGAAGGGGCTTCACTCCAGGGTGTCTCCACCAATGGCCCCCCCATCCCCACTCTCCTCCTTGCTGGGCCAGGACAGGGGTCTTGCCCTGTCTGTTCATTCAGTCCTGGTGGTGGTGGAGAATCTCCCCCCGAGCGGCTGGCTCCACTCAGGGTCCTGGCTCTGCTCAGGAAGCCCAGACTCCCTTCCCCACAGTCCCACCTTCTGGAGCTCAGCTGCCCTTGCTCCATCCTTCCAGCCGTGCCCACCGGCTCCCAGGCCGAGGGCGGGGACCATGTGATCAGCGTGACAGACCATGACAAGGAGATCATGAAGCTAAAGGCGGAGATTGAGGACAGCCAGCAGCTGATTGCCTTGCAGCAGCAATGCTTCCAGGTGAGCACCCTTGCGGGGGAACTCCCTCCCCCATCCCCGAGTACCCCACAGTTCCTGAGCCACAATCAAGAGATGGGAGCATCCCATGGCATTGTCTGAGCAGCCGAACCAGGCAGCTCTACGCCAGTGGTCCTGGAGCTCATCCCACCCACCTGCTGCTGGGACCCTGGCTCCGGATCTGGTGCCCACCCTTCCAGGAGGAGGGGGATAAACAGGGGAGGGGTCCGAGAAGACCCATGAGAAGGATTAAAAGATTGGAAAACCTGCCTCCCAGAGAGAGACACCGGGTGTTTAATGGGGGTGGGGAGTGACTTGATCACCAACTGGAAGTACCCACCTGTGCTTGTCAGTCTGCCAGGCAAAGCTCTAAGGAGCCAGTGGCTGGAAGATGAAGCTAGACCAATGCAGACAGAACTGAGATGTACGTTCCTTAACAACGAAGGGGATTAATTAACCACTGGCACAACTTACTGAGGGCCGGGGGTGACTCTGCACTGCTGGCAATGGGACATCTCAGTTCTAGTTCAAACGGGAATGAATTCAGGGAAGTCCCATGGGTTGTGTTCACACACCAGCCCAAAACCAGAGGGACAAAACAAGCTGCTTCCTCAGACAGCGAGGGACAGCTCCCTCCCTGTGACGAACTGGGACTGTTCTTAATGTTTGCTCTGAATACTGTGTTGGTGCCTCAGTGTCCCCTAGGCAGTTCTTAATATCTAGGTAGTGGGATAAGGGTGTGTGATTGCTGCAGAGCAAAGGGCCAGTGCACCTAAATGCCTGGCACTCTGTCTCCTAGCAACTGATGGCCTGGGCCCCTCCTCTGCAAAGGTGCCAACTGAAGGTGTTGGAGACAAAGGGATCAGGTGACCTCCTGGCCCGGGAAAGGAGCTGAGCAGAGAGGAGGGGCTGGAGGGGGTGGTTAGTCTGGAGCTTGCTGGGGACGAGGAGTGAAGTGCAGACCTAGGGGTCTGGCTCACTGCCCCCCAGAATGGACCCGGCCGAGGGGTCTGGTTTGCTGTATCTACAAGCTCTGTTTTAGACCCTGTTCCTGTCATCGAATAAACCTCTGTTTTGCTGGCTGAGAGTCACGTCTGACTGCAAAGTGGGGGTGCAGAACCCTGTGGCTTCCCCAGGACCCCGCCTGGGTGGGCTCGCTGTGGGAAGCACACGGAGGGGCAGAGGATGCTGAATGCTCCAAGGAGAGACCCAGGAGGTGAAGACGTGTGAGCTTCTTGCCCTGAACAAGTCTGCTCCAAGGGAGAGGAGGCTCCCCAAAGTCCTGACTGGCTTAGTGGGGAGCAGTTCCAGAGCATCGCCCGGGGACTCCGTGACACCCCCTGACTCCGGGGGGGCTGTCTGCTGACTGCCTCTGATGGCAGCTTCCCCGCAGAGCCCCCGGCCTGCAGGCTGGAGCAAGAAAACCCAGTTTTCAAACCCACCATGTTTTGGCAGCTGCTCCCCAGCTCTTTGTAGTTGTTGCTCCAACTCAGAGATCACCTCCACCTGCCGCTCAGTCTCTGTCTCCCTCTGTTGGTTGGAGCATGGACTACAAGCAGAAGCTGGTGCTTTGTGACCCAAAGGTGGTGGGTTCGATTCCCTACTAGCCACACCTCCAGGGGATTGCTGCCTCTTCAGCCCTGTGGTGTCTCTCCCCATCCTCCTCCCAGGAGCAATTGATCGCAGCTGCCAACAGTGAGCTGCCGGCCAACCTGAGGGGCTCCTACTTCCTGGAGGAGCAGCAGCGGCTGCAGGAGGAACAGGAGGCGTTCCAGCAGCAGAAGCGAGCCTTCGAGGAGGAGCGCAAGAACTTCACAGAAGCTGCCATCCGCCTGGGGCATGAGGTGGGAAGGGGGCAGGGGATCGCTCACTAAACAGCATCCTCCTCCCTGAGCCGGCTTCTGGATTGCTGGCTCTGTGGGTGCACGGGTGGGTGGGGCCTGTATCTTTGATTCTCAATGGCATTCAGATGCCTCGCCCCTTTAGCCACTGGTGGGCCCAAGGGTCGCTGGTGCAGAGGGATGCAGGGGCAAGGGCCGGGTGGTGGGAGTGCTTGGAGCCTGGCACCCAGGGAAGCCATCTGAAAAGTCACTGGAGTTAGGAGCATGACCAGTGGGGAAAGGGGGAGGGGATGGAAGGAGCCATCCATGGGGATCTTGCCGTGGTCTCAAAAGTGGCCTTCCCTCCCCCGGTGTCCTGGCATCTTATTTCTCCTCATCCTCTCTCCTGCCAGAGGAAGCAGTTTGAGGAGGAACGAGCCCTGCTCCTGAAGCAGCATTTCCTGAGCACAATGGCAGGGCTGGGACCCAGAGACCCTGGACGGAGGCAATCGGCCCCACTCGCCGCACAAGGTGAGTCGGGCCGGACCAGCACCTGGGTTTCCAGCCGAGGCACGTGGATTCCCACCGCCGCTGGGAAAGGCTCTGCAGGCTCCCAAGGGGACCCTGGGAGAGGCTCTAGGGCCCTGTGGTGGGATCTCAGCACCGTTTACCAGCGTCACAGCTCCCTTGCCCTGGGCAGGGAGGGCGGGTGGGGAAGCTGTGAACCCTGCAGCTTGCCCCTGGCTCAGACCATGCACTTAAGGGCACCCAACTGGAAGCAGAGCTGGGGCAGAGGGTCTGGACTCCTCCTCCAGGCAGTCCTGACAAAGGCCCTCGCACACCCAGCACTGGCTGTATCTATGCTCCTGCGTGTGAGCGCTGCGTGTCTGCAGCCCTTCCGTCCACTGCCAGGCCCCATGGCTGCTGCGTCTAACCTCCCTCCCTTTCCCTTCCTCCTCAGCTGCAGAACAGGAGATTCTCCCCCAACCAAAGAAATGGAACAAACCCACCTACACCCCCTACCCGAAGGCCAACACCCCAGCGGTGCTGGTGAGAGGCAGGCACCTTGCCGCCAGTCCCGCCACCTCCAGCACGGGCACCTCCAGCACGGCGGAGCTGCTCAGGGTGCTGAAGCTCATCCCGGATAATGGGTAAGGGGTGGCAGGGGAAGGCCACACTCAGCAAGGTGGACCAGCCATAAGCTAGCAATTCCCAACAGCTATGGCCAGCTGCATCACTGCAGCCAGACTCAGCTGCCAACTGCCACTGATCTAACCAGTGAGCAAGCCCGGCTGCTGCAGTTATGGGGCTGGGGACATGGAACAGCCCTAGAGGGTCATGAGCAGCACATGGGTTGGCTGGAAAGCAGGTGATGATGCCCCCCTCCCCCCCCGCCCGGGGCCCAGCACAGGGACTCATTGTTGAGGAAGGGGAAAGGATATACACAAGTCTGGCTGCGAAGTGCTGGAGACATCAGGATGGGGACCTGTGCCAAGGATTGGGGAAGCTGCCGCCAATGGGAGGTGGAGGGTGGGAATCTGGGAGAAGCTGGAGGTTGGGTGTGGAGGGGAGGGAGTAGAGGGGAGTTCATTAGCAACTACACCTGCCAGTAGGACTCAGGCATTTAAGAGCTGCTGCCATGTCTCCTGCGCTGTGTTTGGGACCTTCTTGGCGTCCTCATGTGTAAGGGAAAGAAAATGGAATCCGGGACGTAGTAGAACGTGATTCTGAATCTCTCATCCTGATCTCCCCACAGACCCCCGCCCCCCGCGCAGAGTAATGACCAGAGGGAAAGCCACAAAGATACAGCCTGCCAGACGGAGAGCGAGGACTTCTGGCCCGTTAGCGGTGACCTTCTGGACCATTTCTTAGACAGCTCCTTCTAGCCCCTTGCTGCATTTACCTGGAAGAACCTGACCTCAGACCATTGCTGGAAGGACAGGGTCAGCTGCTTCCCATGCTGCACAATCTTTGAGCACCACTAGTAACATTTGTGGGTGTGTGTGGGGGGGTGTTTCTCCCCCCTTTCTGGAAGATCTAATCCACCCTGAGTGCTACCTTCCAGCTCAGACCTCCACAGCTGCAGCCTATGTGGGTTGACTTGGTAGATGAGATCTCACTACGAGCTCATGAGTTTGGAATTCTCTTGCCTGTAAGCTTTTTATCCTCACTGGAGGGCTGATATTTTTACTTTTTTAACGGTCATGGTTTTAAATATTGGGCTGTTCTATAAAAGCCAGTTAAACGCTGCTTGCTCAGTGCCTTTCTCCACTGAAACCCCCCTCAAGGCTGGGTGCTAGCAAACTCCCATCCAACCCATGGATTGTGAATGTGAAAAACTGGCCATAGAGAAGGAATTTCCCCTCTGCTGCTGCCTCATCCAAAATGTTATCCCCCTCCCCTGAGTGGTGGTGTTCTGTGTCCTGGTGTGGGGGGAGGGGTTCTTAGCTACTTTTATAGTTCTTATAATAAAGAGACGTTTAAATTGAGAATGTTTTTTGTCTTTAAAATGGGGTGATAGCAAAGGGGTTTGGTTGGCCAGCTTGGCTGAGGGGCTGTGGCATAGGTGAGGGCAAAAGTAAGCTACAGCCTCGCCAGCCCAACTTGGGTCAATTTCTGGGGGGGCGGTAGGTGGGGGAAGCAGCAGTCGTTTTTGGAGCTGCTCAAGGAGTTTGTATGGAGCAGGGTGGCCCTTGCTTCTTGGCACTGAGCCAAGGATGGCCAAAGTCCTGCACCTCTGGGTGCATGGACTGTTCCTGTCTGCCCCTGCTTCCCATCATGCACTGGGGCGTGTCCATGGCTGTCCCTCAGTCCCAGAATGCACTGGGGCAGTTGTCAAGTCACTTAGTCCCTCACACTGCACTGGGGGGAGGGTCAGGGACGCCCATTCCGCTTTTCCCATAATGCACCGGGGGGGGAGGGGCAGGGATGCCCATGCGGCTCCTTCCTACAATGCACTGGGAGTTAAGGGATTCCCCTGCCACTCCTTCCCACAATGCACCGGGCCGCCCACTTTCCGTCCGCCCCGCCCACAATGCACTGGGGGAGGGTCAGGGACGCCCGTTCCGCTCCTTCCCACAATGCACCGGGGCGAGGGTCAGGGCCGCTCCTTCCCAGAATGCACTGGGGGAGGGTCAGGATGCCCATGCCGTTCCTTCCCACAATGCACCGGGGCGAGGGTCAGGGCCGCTCCTTCCCACAACGCACCGGGCCGCCCACTTTCCGTCCGCCCCGCCCACAATGCACTGGGAGAGGGGCAGGGATGCCCATGCCGCTCCTTCCCATAATGCACCGGGGGCGAGGGTCAGGGCCGCTCCTTCCCACAATGCACCGGGCCGCCCACTTCGTCCGACCCGCCCACAATGCACCGCGCCGCCGGCCCGCTGCCCCGGCCCCGGCCTGGCCCCTGGCCCCGGCGGCCCTGTGCGGGTAGCCGCCTGCGCTCTGCGGCCTTCGGCCCCGGGCTGGCGCGGCCTGCGAGCCAGCGGTTGCGCCCGTCTCCTCAGCGCCCCCGAAGGAAGCCGCGCCGGCACAAGACTGAGCCGCAGCTGCGCCGCCGCGCTACCAAGTTCATCCTTGGACGGGTGAGCCGGGGGGTGCGGATCTTGGGAGGGCGGTGCTGAGCCAGAGGGCGGGCTTGGCCTGGGGCTTGGGTCAGGCGGGGAGAAGGCGGGGCTTGGCGGAGGCTGGGCGGCTGGACAGGGGTGGTCTTTGGGGCAAAGGGGCTTGCTAGTGGGGAGAATTGGGGTGGGTCTGTGTGGTCAGGGAGCTCAGCTGGAGGAGCGCGGCTGGGAGGAGCTCAGTGTTTGGGGAGGGAGGCAGGTTCTGAAGCGAGCTCAGTGTTGGGGGGGCCTGGGCTCTGGGGGCTTTGGGGAGGGAACATGGGGGGCTGGGCTCCCAGGGGTGGGAGGGAGCTAGCGGGTGTCATTATTGGGGGGGAAGGTGGGATTCTGGGTGAAAGGGAGTTTGGGGGGGGCTCCTTGATTGTTCTAAGCTGGGGTCTGGCTGCCCGGGCAGTGCTGTGGGCTCTGAACAGGGAACCTTGGGGGCTGCAGTCACTGGGGCTAAGCTGGGCTCCATCGGAGCTGACAGAGGGGCTGAGCTACCCTTGTGTGGGGGGTCAGCCTGGGTATTTGGGGCATTGTGGTCTTAGCAGGTCTAAGTTGAGCACGTGCTTCTTGGAGGAGAGGAGGCTCCTGGTGGAAAAAGGGAAGCAAGCTGGTTATGGGGTGGGAATGGCTTCTGGGCTCCTCTGGGGGGAGAGTGTCTTGGGGATGGACGCAGGGGGCAGACAGCTGGTGGGCCTTACAGGGGAGTGGCTGGCTTGCAGCTGGCCACCCAGTTGTTGAGGTGTCCTGATGTGAGGAAGGGCTGGGCATGTGAAGGGTGGATGTTGGGCTTGCTGGGCATAGGGGGGAGTGGGGAACAGAGCGAATTCCCAACTATGGGGATGGGGGGTGCTGCAGGGGGGCATGGGAGCCAGTGCAGGGGGGGGCTGTTACGGCTCAGACGGGCCGCAGGAATGATTGCTCAGAGGAGCACCCCCTCTCAGTCGGGGTTGGGCACATGTGGGCACAGGACAAAGCTGAGATGCTCCAATCCGTTACCGTGGCGTTCTCTCACCCAGGCCATTCATGGCTTCCGGGAAACAGAGATAGCCCAGTGGAGCGAGGCGAGCCGGGAAATCCTGCAGCGGGTCCGGGATACGGCCTTCCTGCCAGGGATGTCGCAGCTCTCGCTAGTCCACGTCCTCGACCTGGATAAAAGCGGCTACATCAAACCTCACGTAGACAGTGTGAAGGTGAAGCTGCCGGGCTCAAATGTGACCTGGTTGGAGGGAGCTGGGGCTGGGGTAGAAAACAGACATTTGGTTTTGTCCTTCAGCCAGAGCACCTTGGGCTTCATTGCTTGTCCTAAGCCGCATACAGGCAAGTTGGTGCTGGGAAGTGAAACCTTTGTTCCGTAGGGATTGGGGCAGGTGGGGGGCACTCTCCTCTCTGAGCTAGTGCCCCAGTGTGGTGCTAGGGCAGGCGGGGTGGGTGACTCAGCAGGGGGCGCTCCCCTGATCCATACTGATCCCAGCATGAGAGCATGGCTTGCTCTTTTGGGTGAAGGATAAAAGCAAAGGCAGGACTACTGGGCAGTGATGAGCCCAGGGTTTTTTTTCAAACTCCCCTTTGCCCAGCATCCCCCCCGCCCCCAATAATGCCCAAAGGCTCCTAGCTCAGCTCTGACATCCCAGGGTATCGCCACTTCCTGGCCTAATTCCATTAGGTCAATCGTTGGCTCTCCCTAAATTTCCTTGCAGTTTCATTTTGAATATGTGATTCTTCACTCCCTGTCCTAAAACTGCCTTGTGTTGCTGTGCGCTGATAAGCAGCTGCAGCACGCACCCCAGAGGTGGTTGCATTCGCTGGCCGGGTGGGAGACCTTCATGCTGGGTCCCAAAGGGCTAGGACGAGCAACACGATAGAAATGCCTGGCGGCATTGCTGGCATTTATCGTACCTTTTCTTCCACGCATTAGTTTTGCGGCTGCACAATTGCGGGCCTGTCCTTGCTGTCCTCCTGTGTGATGCGGCTGGTCAGCGAGCAGAACCCAGAGGACTGGATGGACCTGTTGCTGCCGCGCCGCTCGCTGTACATCCTCAGGTAACGTGGCCCATCAGGTGAGGATGTGGCAAGCCCTAGACATGACAGCGCCTTGTCTCTGCCGTCAGAGGCAGGGTGCGCCTGGTTCTGTAGAACTTTGTGAGAGGTGGCAAAGGAGGTGCCGTGTGAGAGGAGTTAGTTTCGGGGGGGGATGTTGTTAATAATCCCTAGGTCCTGTAGAGCTCTTACCAGCAGCACATCTCAGAGGAGGTCAGTAAAATTATCCCCCTTTTACAGATGGGGAAGCTGAGGCACGGAGCAGAGAAGTGACATACCCAAGGTCACCCAGCAGGCCAGTGGCAGAGCCAGAAACAGAACCAAGGTCTCCTGACTCCCAATCTCTAACCACTAGGCTGCAATGCCTCTCTTAGTGGCAGCTGGGAGTGGAGACTGGGCACCCTGATTTCAGTCTCAGCGCAGAGGTCAAGGACTGAATGTGTCATGGACACTGAACTCACCCTTAGAGGTTCTATCTAAGGCCCGTTTTTGGTCAACCCCATAGAATCTGAGGACTGTATTTATCCTCACAACCCCCGGTGGGACAGAGCAGGGCTTTTATACCCAGTGTACGGCTGGGGAAACTGAGGCACAAAGACTAAGTGACTTGCCCGTGGTCTCACAGGGAGTCTGTGGCTGAGCAGGGTGGGCCTCCCTAGTCATATGTTATAGAGGCCAGTGGCTCTTGGGCTGAGCCAGACTTCTTCTCTTCCCTCCTTTTGCAGAGGCACGGCTCGCTACGAGTTCACCCACGAGATCCTCAAAGACGAGGAGTCCTTTTTTGATGGCCAGAAGATCCCCCGAGAGAGGAGGATTTCCGTCATCTGCAGGAACCTGCCAGCTCCTACGTAGGCCAGGCTACAGATGCTAGTGGAGCTGTGGGATTGGAAACAGCCTTCCTCTCCTCTCCGGGCTGGAGCAGAGCTGAATGTTTTCATTTTTCGCTCCAGCCTGCTCAAAGGGACCTGTCTGTGGGGGTTTGTAGCCAAGACTAAACCAGGGGACTTCTCCCCTCAACACGCGACCGTGGAGGAGTCTGCGGATGTGTGTACCCTCGACAACCACCCAGGTACCTACTGTGTCATCAGCAGTGCAATTCACGAATGATTTAATGCGCCGTGTTGACTACCCACAGGGCACGGGAAGCTGCAGAGTCCATGTTAAACCCAACAAGTGAAATCTAAAATAGAAACATCTCTCCTGCAATCTTTGTTACGGGGCCTGGGGTGACTTTACCAAGAGCAGGTAAATAGAATTCAGACAGAAGTATGCCACTTTTGTTTGTTTTCAAAGGGAACCGCTGGCGAATTTTGGTGAATTTCCCTCAGTAAAAATAATTTATTTTAACATGAACCTTTTTTCAGAAGTTATTAATCATTTTTGTTACAGGGCCGAAAGGCCAGCCACAAACAGCCCCATTGTGGTCCGCCTAAGGGACGACCCTGGGCTCGCTCAAAGGGAGTAATCCTTGCCCATCTGTCCCACAAATAGCCACACGTCTTTTGATCAGTTTCATGGTTTTTATTAGTCTGAAACCACCATGTACATTTCAACCGTTCCCAAGACATGCCTGAAAACGAGCAAACAAATACAATCCCCGACTCTCTACTAGCGGAAAGAAGCAAATAAATTAAAAAGGGACTCTAGCAAGCTCAGGTAGGGAGGTGGCAGGAATGAGATCCCTGGCCCTCCCTGCCCTTAGCGGAAGAAACCAAATAAATAAATAACTTAGGAATCCATAAATATCTCTTGTATTGTCCAGCTCTCCCCCTGCACCTGCGTGTAGATGTGCCATGCACACCTCCTCCAGGCAGGTTCTCAGTCTCAGATCCTCCAAGGTATTTAGGCTCCTAACTCCCATTGGTTTCAGTGGAAGTTAGGAGCCTAAATGCCTTTGAGGTTCCAGGCCTTAGCAAACAAGCTAGCATCTCAGTAATGCAAAGAGACAGGATGGGACTGGTGGCTGAGTGGAAGAAGGGGGTTGGCCTGGTATTGTGAAGTGAACACCATTGTTGTTTTGATTGACTCCTCGGTAGTGGTAGTAGCAGCTCCCTTCTCCCACCCCTAGAGGGTGCCCTTCAAGGGGCAAAAGTCATGGCCCCCATTCTGTGGGATCTGTGGGGTGGAGTTTGGTCTTCTCTCAGGCTACGGGTTCTAGGGTGTGGGAGGAAGAAACACTGACTGCTTTAACACTGGAGCTACGCACACCCTGCTGACATACCCTCCCGCCAGCAGCATCAGCCCACGCAGGAGCAGGCAGAAGCCGAGAGCTTCTCCACCTCGTGCCACTGGTGGCTGTTGTCTAGGAAGGCCACGTCCTCGTAGTGTGTTGGCCGGCAGCAGGGGTCGCCAACGATCTTCTCATCGCCCAGGGCTGGGATCTCGCTCTTCTGGAGCAGCATGGAGAGCGTCAGGTCGTGGTTGGTGCGGGCCTTGGGGCAGCTCCCGCTGCAGTACTTGAACAGGATGGTCTCTTCGGAGTCGTAGCCCAGGGCCAGGTCCTTGACGCGCAGCAGCAAACTCCGCAGCCGGCACTCCTGCTCCTCTGGCTGCTCCCACAAGCGGCTGCTGGCCAGCAGCCTCCGTTTTTGACGGCGCTTGGCCGGCCCGGGGGAGGCGTAGGGCAGCAGGTTTCTAGGGTCATCCGGGACGTGCAGGGAAGGTCCCTTTGGCATGTGCGTCTCTGAAAGAGAGAGAGACAGAGATCACGCCAAACTAGGGAGGGCTGCGGAAGGCATTGACCAGACCTGGAATCCCAAGTGCAATTCCACCCACCACCTCGAGCAGGGAAGAGGGGAGCCCCTTTATGGTTCAGACTGCACCTGCTGTGATCCACCACCACTGGGCAAAGAGGGGAGAATCCCGTCTGCCATTGCGCATCTCAGCTACGGTGCTAAGTTCTGGACAAACTCAGCCCCAGGGAGATGGAGACGCTTTGCAGGGAGCTCAGAGGAGAGCGGCAGCAGCAGCAATCCAGTGGCTGCAGGGACTGAGTTAGAGGCGAAGGCTCCTGGGTGACAGAGCTTGGCCGAATAGCCACCACGAAGGGACAAGGACGATCCCGGGGTAGAGGAGCGAAGGTGATCTTGGCTGGCTGGCTGTGGAGCTAGAGAGGCTGGCGGAATCTTTTAAAGTTAAGAAGCGATGCTGAGTGTTTTGCACTGCCCAGTTTTAAGCGGCTCAAACCATTGGGGATGCCAGTGATTCTACAGGAGGCTACTCGGACCCTGCATGCAGTGATCCTGCGGTGGATGCAGCTGGAGAAGTCAGGAGGGGAAGACAGGATCCGTTATACCCATGCTACTAGCCCAGGATCCCCCCTGTGCTGTATCAGAGCAAGCCAGAGAGTCCCATATCCTGCCCCGTTGGTTCCAACCAATGGGTGTCTGGATTCATATCCCCCCCTCGTTCACAACACCTGTAGCTCTCCTGCATCCAATCAGAGCAACAGCCCATTGCATTTCGGTCTCTTGACTCCAACCATGACCTGTGCTGGATGCTTCGGAGGAAGAGACTAAATCCACAATGGCTGGTGGTTTAATAATTGGACTGTGAGTGTGTGGGTGCGGGGGAGGGAAGGGAGTACCTTCCTGACCCCCACTGTTGTTGCTTATCTCAAGCCCTGAAGCTTGAGGATTGATGGACTTTGTACAGCTAATTGAGAGATGCCATTGATAGTGAACTGAGGGATGGGTTTAACCCCCTCTCCCCCTCCACAGATCTACCCAGACATTTATTCCATGCTCATCCCTTGCAGTGCCTACAGAGTGCTGCCGCCTAGGGAGCGAGTGGATTTATAGCTGTAATTTCCCTCCTATCTACCAGCCGATACATTACATCTAGTGTGTGCAGGTCTTTCTGCTGGTCCACTGGCTGGGGTTAGAGAGCAGAGTCGCTCAGTCTAATCCAGTAATTTTATGTATATACCCTCCTGCCATGCCACTAGCTAATCTCTTAGCAGGGATTGAGTGCCCTGGGGGACTGAACCTGCCAGGGGGAAAATTCATCCCTCTGCTACCCACTCTCTCATGTGAGCACAGAGGAGTTAGGACACTAGGTCACTAAGACCAGGTTCAGTTCCTGCTTCCACCACAGATTCCCTGTGTGACCTTAGCCTTCCCGTGCCTCAGTTTCCTCACATGTGCAATGGGGATCATAGTGCTGCCCTGTCTCCCAGGCATTGTGGGGATAAATATACTCACACGTGGGAGGTGCCCAGATGCCGCGGTGCTGGGGGTGCCAGATAAATGCCAGGCATAGCTTGGTCTCCAGGGCTTGAGGCCGGTTTCCCTCAGCCCAGAAATCACTGGGGTTGGGGAGAGAATGGTACAAAGCAGGAGCCTGCCCTCCCGGCACTGGCCAGCCTGGGAATAGCACCGAAAGCGTTGCATACCTAGGAGCGCCCAGAGCAGGTCCCTGATGCTGGTACCCGGCTGTGGCTCTTCCATCAGCAGGGGCCTCTTGCCTTCCACTGGCTGGGAGACAGCGGGTCTGACCAGGAGGAGGAGCGAGATGCTGCAGAGGAGCTGGGATGAGTCCATCCTTCCCCAATTAAGCCGGGTTGGCTTCTGAAAGGAAGGTGGCTCATCTCTTAATTTATATCCTCCTTGGGATGGCCCGGAGGGTTGGCAAGGCCAGCATTAACTCTTCGTAACCCTTGAAACATTCCATGCTGGGCCAAATGCCGGGCGGGTGGAAGGAGACTCACTCCCAGCGGAGTCTCTGGCATTGGTGTCTTGATCCCTGCATTCGAGCCGGTCTCTCTCTTGCCGTCGGAACAGAGGCTTTGCCTCTGGACGGTACAATGCTTGCGGGCTGAGCTGGCTCAGCGAGGAACAGCAACGCAGCCATGAAGTGCACTTAGCGAAGGTAGATTGCACCCGCTCAAGTCACCCCGGCCCCAGGGTGTTGGACTGAAAGCGACGTTGGAGTGGTGAGGTTTGGGGAGCTGGGATGGGGTTAAATCCTCCTCCTCTCCCCATCAGAAAGGGTTAACCGAAAATCTTGGGGGAAAAAAAACGCCCAGGATACTTGAATGGAAATTCCTGGACTTGATTACACCCAGATCTGCTGTGCAAATCCCTCGGGGGGAGATGGAAGGGGGATTGTACATAAATTACAGGGTCGCAGCAGGGGTGGGCTGGGGTAACACGCTGAGCCGGCTGGTAACAGACTGCTAGTAAAGTGTGAGTGCGCCTGGCCAGCCGGGCTGCCCAGGCCTGTGTCTGTCTGGCGAGACGGCCGGAAAGCGGGGATTCCTGGCCCTGGTGGATGGGATGGAGCCGGGATTTACTGGGCTTGACTTGGCTCCACGCTGCGGGTCAGGCAGGTTTCCCTCTCCCGGCTGTGTGAGGCAGCAATGCTCAGCGGGCTTGAACTTCTCCCTTCCCCAAAATGCAGCTCGGGGCAGTCGCCACGGCCCACCCTCCTGTTGTGGGCCCAGCGTGGGCCCAGAGGAGGCCGTGCGGAGCAGCAGTCTCCCTCGGCCAGAATTCCTCCCCCGAGCACTTTGCCTTCTCCCTTGTCTCTCCCTGATTCGGGGGCAGACCCTGGAAGGCCTGAGCAGCGGTTCCCAAGAAGTCACTGCAGCTCCCCCTGCCCTGTGGATTGCTGGCAGGATCAGGCCCTTGGCTCCCAGTGCTAGATAAAGAGGAGAGGAAGAGATGGGTGGAAGCCCCTGTTAGGCACCCAAATCCCTTTGGCCCTAGGAGGTGGGGGTGCCGGATTGAGCCCTCGGGGTGGCAGGTAGCCAGACATTGGAAGGGGCCCATTTTTCAGGCCAGGCCCAATGTGGCTTTGGATGGGAAGCTAGAAGGTGGCTTGAGGCCGTATGGCCCAAGGCTGGAGCCTGCCTAGCACTGGTGCCAGCTGCTCCCTGGTACCGACAGCTCGCTGCGTCTGGCAGCCTCGGCCAAGCGGAGAGCAGGTCACTTCACCAGAGCTGTGCGCTTCGGGTGGAGCCTGTGCCCTGCTCCATGTAGACGCATCTTCCGTAAACTCTGGAGCCAGCCCAGCCTTGGGGAGCAGGGGCTCGAGGGCTTTCCCCTCTGCTTCTGTCTCCCCCCAGCACAGCCTGGGGCTGAATCAGAGAGAAAATCCCCCTTATGTCACCTGCCCCATCCCCGGTGCCTATGCTGTGGCCTGCATGGGACTCAGCAACTGGGCTCCCCCATGCCACAGCCTCTAACGCTTCCTGCCTCTGCTGGATTTCCTTTGCCATCCTCTGCCCCAGGCTTGGCCCTCGCACCCCAGTACCCCTTGGGGTTACTCATCCCGCTTGGGGTTCCCACAGCCCTTAGACCAGCTGCTTGGACGCCTAGTTCAGAGCTTAAATCTCTCTGGCGTTAGAAAGCTCCTGCTCCTCTCAAGGGAGATTTGGGTGACGTGTTAGGGAAACCTTTCTAACTTGCAGGGCAGGGATGCTCTGGAGGCTGCAGGATTCCCATCATTGGAGGGTTTCAAGAACAGGTTGGATGGACACCTGTCAGGGATGGCCTAGGTTCACCAGGTCCTGCCTCAGCACCAGGGGGCTCGATGGCCCATCCAGCCCTCTGTTTTTAGGATTCTTGTCTGACCCATGTAGTCAAATAAGGGAGGTGTCTGCCTGGGTCACTCGCCCAGCTCTGAGTGGAGCACAGCAGCTGGTTCACAGCAATGCTGCTGGCCAGTGGGCCACTGCAGAATGCGATTACAGGGCTGTAGTGGAAAGAGGGGCTGGGATTTTGGCCAGACATCAGCTCTGCAGGAAGGGTCTGGAATCTTTAGTGCGCACACGTGCTCAGCAGGCCTCTGCTGCCCCGCAGCAGCAACCCCCCGAGGGCTCCCTGGCCCCGGCCTGAGCCAGCCGTGCCTCCTCCTGCACCCCAGAGCCACAGAGTCTGGGCCAACTCACAGGGGAGTGCTCCATGCGCAGCTCCCATCCCACTCCCCGAAGCCAGTGCTGACGGGGACTCCTGCTGGAAAATCCTAGAGGTTTCTAGCACGTGTCCCCCTTAACTAGCAGCCACAGGGCCTGTCATCGCTGCGCGCCGCGGGTGGCAGCTGGACACGCTCCCCTCCAAGTCCAGCTCTGGGTGGATGCTGCTTAGCTCAAGATCTACCACAGAGCCCAGTGTGAGCGGGTGGCTCATGGGTAGGTCAGGGCCATGGGGAATCTCCATCATGCCCCGGCTGTGGGGCAGGTAGGAGCCCCGGGGCTGGCGCTCAGCTGCTTCCACTTGTGCCGGCGTTCCGGGAATGCCGAGGGAAAGGTCAGCGAAGAGGGAAGAAGAATTTGGGGGCGGAGGGGAAGAGCAGCCGTCTGGTTCCCGGCTTAGTCCTGCCGCGTATGGAACGGGCCGCGGCAGGGGGATTGCACGCAGCATCACAGGCCTCGGGGATAAATCAGTGCTGGTGCTGACAGGAGAGCGCCCGGCGCCGTCTGGGACTGGGGCCGGGCAAGCACATTCCTTCCACTCCTTCCTCCATCGGCCGTGCCAATGTCGAGCAGGGCGGCAAAGCCAGGCCCTGCCAGGCTGGAGGGGAAACACCCCTGAGGGGAGGGGGTTGTCTGGACACCTGGGTTCTATTCCTGGCTCTAGGAGGGAATGGTTGGAGGAGAGGGAGTCAGGACACCTGGGTTCTCTTCCCAGCACCAAAGGGAAGTGGGGTCTAGTGGTTCCTAGTCTGTGACTTCCCCCTCCTCAATCTTTCACAGGGCTCTGGTTTTCAGAGCCCGGCCTTCCCCCTGCTGCTGCCTCCCTCCCTCCCCGCCCTCACAGCCCCTCAGCATCTACCGCTGCCATTAACAATAAAGCATTTTGAACCCCTAAAAGACTAGACACAGGTGAGGAAGAGGGACACTCTGGGGGGCGAGGCTCTGTTACGTAATGAGGGGATTGTATTTTGACTAGACGTCCCCCTGGGGCTGACTCCTGGGAGACCACTCTCCCCGTGGCTGCCCCAAAAGCCGGTGGAACTTGCTGCTACTAGATCCAGGCCCCGCCATGGGCCTCACCTTGTACAGAGCCACAAGCGGAATTCAGCGCTTCCCAGCCGATCTCTGACACCTTGGAGCCAAAGGTATTTAACTCCCATTAGTCTGGACTCAGGGCCCATGGCAATAGGGCCAGGTAACATCTGTGGAGGAGGGGCTGTAATGGATACTTGCACCAAGAAATAAATACCCTGTTGGTGGGGGTGGGGTGGGATAGGGACCTTGCCAGCTGCTGGGACACAGAGCAGGGCCAGGTCCAGCCCCAGCCCCAGCCATTCAGTAACACCCCACACACAGCCACTCAGTGGCCATGTGGGGCCAGAACCTCAAAGGTATTTAGGCACCTGATTCTTGGAGCTAGGGACCTAAATCTCTTTGAGGAGCCAGGTCTCAGCCTTTGAGTCCTGGCTGAATGAGCCGGGCTATGAACATGGGGGCTGGGAACTAGCTGCAGAGGCATAGGGGGTGGGGGGTAGGGGCAGCCGGCAGCCAGACACATCAGCTATCTCTGCCCACCCGACTGGAGGCGACTCAGGTGTTATGTCCTGACCCGTCCCAGCAGGTTATTTTTAGCAGGGAGATCTGATGGGCCAGATGCCCACGGCACAGTGCCCCCCCAGCCGGCAGGGCTAATGAGAGCAGCATGTGGGGAAAAGCGAGAGCAATGTGAGGAATGCCGGGGCCTGTGCCAAGGGCAGCCGGACTCATCGGGATAAATCACCGCTGAGTTTTCCTTTACGTGGAGCTGGCTGCAGCAGGGAGGGCGGTAGCCCCATGAGCGTGGTTGATGGCACTCCGCAATGCTCGGCTGGAGGGGCGCACAGGGGTCTGGCCACCGCACCCTCCTGGCCAGGAGCATCATTGGACACAGTGGGGAAACTGAGGCACCACAGCAGCAGCATGGCAGAGCCAGGACTGGGACTCTGATTTCCAGCCCCCCCCCCCAACCACTCAGCTTCACACACTGCCTGAGCTGGTGACACAACCCAGGAGTCCCCACCCTCCCCCAAGCTAACCCCCCCATCCAGGGCCTGTCACAGTGAGCGTGGTGTAGGGCCCCAGACCATGGTAAATGGGACAGGATTCACTGCCCCACAGCTGTTCTGCCATTGCTGGCTGGGGCCATCTGCAGTGGGATCAAGGGGGCAGCTGGCTTTCCCATAGGCCCAACCCCCCTGGGGCTCGATCCTTTCCCACAGCACCAGCTGGGCAGTCACTTAACTCTAGAGCTGCGGCCCTCCCACCCTTCGCTCTGCCTTCCTGGCTAGGCACCCACCCCCCATCCCGAGCTTTCAGAGCACGGACTCAGGGCCCCCCGCCAGGCCAGGTTCTGTTAACTGCCAGCCCTCTGGGTGGAGCAGGATGGCTGTGCCCACAGCCCAAGCCCAGGCTCCTTTCAGGCTGGCCCAGCCCAGCTGAGGGCTGCTAACCCCTGGTGGAACAGCCTCTGCTTTCACCCACAGCAAGGGCGTGTAGGGGGAACTAAACAAGAGGGGGAGTCCAGGACCAGTGCTGGTTCTGATCCAGCCCCAGGGTCGGGGTGGGGAAGAAATGGGACAGGGGTAGCGCCTCCAGCCTGCCCCTAGGCAGGGAATGGGACCAGCTCTAGGGGGCAGGGAATGGGACCTTTCATAGAGTCAGAGAAGATTAAGTTGGAAGGGACCAACCCAACTGAATCATCCCAGCCAGGACTTCATCAAGCTGGGCCTTAAAAACCTCCCAGGAAGGAGATTCCACCACCTCGTCAGGGAACCCCTTCCAGTGCTGCACCACCCTCCTTTCCCAGCTCAGGCGTGCCACCCGCGTGGGCTGTTCTACCAGCAACTCCTGCCTTTGGGGTTAGGGCTGCAGTCTTGTAACGGGCCCTGATTCAAGGGGCTTTTGCCCCTCTCTGGCAGCCAGAACCCACCAAGCCACCTTCATCGACCAGGGCAGGTGCCTCTCTGTGTCGAATTCCAACCCAGCACTTGAGGCCCCCGCTGGCCAGTGACACAGCCCTTGGGTGCCCCATGCTGGGGACTTGGTCAGGAGAAGTCGCCAAGCAGAGAGAGGGTGAAGGAGCTGGTAAGTCACCCAGCGCCTCCGCAGGCTCAGCTGGCCTGAACAGAGTCTCCACAGCCTCCCACCTGGGGCACAGCCTGGAGGTTTTCCTGAGGAGCAGAGGAAAAATAATAAATAGCAGCCAGGGCAGGGCTGGGAATTGTTCTTTCTCGGGACGATAAATCAAGGCCGGTGGCTCCAAGACTTTTCCATGTCGGCTCAGCTCTTAATCCACTGGAAAAACAGCTCAGGCAGGCTACAGCCTGCACTCTGCACCTGGGGGGAATGTTAAGATGCGCCCCCTCCCCAGGCCAAGGTTTAGCCCAGGTGGAGGAGCAGCTGCCTCGGGCTGTTTTGCCCAGATGGCACCAGCTTGAGTCCTGCATGGCTCAGCAGCGAGCAGAAGCTGTACTCACTTGTGAAACAAGTTGGCTGGATCTCAGCTGGCTTCCCTGGGGGGGCAGGTGGCCAGGAACTGCTCCTGCAGGTGGTTCCCCCTTGCTGGCTGAGAGAGCAAGCTTCTTTCAGAAGCCGGGCATGCTGGCGGCTGGACTGCGAGTTTCAGAAATACAGCTGCCTCTAGGGTGGGACTCAGCACCGCAGGTCAAGGATTAGGGTCAGCCAGGACATCAGCGCTGGCCAAGGATGCTCCCCAGAGGAGTTGGCCCACGCAGCCCATGGGGGATGCATGCACAGGGCCTAGCCCTCCATGGCGACGGCTCAGCCCAGATTGGATGAAGTCACCCCGGGCCTGGATTCCACATTCGGCTTCACCATAAAAGGTGGCGGCGCTGGCCCAGGCCAGTGCCCACGCGTCCCCCCAGCTGGGGAACGGCGAGCCGCTGGAATGCTCGCCCAAACCGCACAACATGGCTGGGGAATTAATCCCGGCATCTCAGGCATCCCTCAGAGCAGCCACTTCCGGGGGCAGTGGGGGAGACGGACACAGGGCTGGCTGAGCAGCAGAGGCCCTGCCCCTGGCCGGAATCAGCCCCGCTGTGGGGCAGGCAGTGAGTGCAAGCTCCTCTCAGAGCAGGACCCCACCCCACGCAGCATGTGCCTTCGGCGAGCAATAAGCCATCCCTGACGCAGGTCAGAGCCACGAAGAGCCACCCGTTTATTGTAACAAGAGGGCAGGACAGCCGCTGGTCCCACCTCGGGAGAGACAGAAACAACCTTCTTGAGGGCACTGCGCAGGCTCCCTGGGGGGGCAGGGCTCAGGGAGCACCCGAGGGAGGGAGGGGCCCCAGGGACTGCCCCGAGCGAGATCTCTCAGGGGAGTAACAGGGACATACCACGAAGCAGCCACAGCTGGGCTGTGGAGGGATATGGGTTGAGGTCCCTTGGGGAGCAGGACCCCATGGGCCAGGTCTCCCTACAGCTGACATGGGGGCCCAGGCCCTTACAGCAGGAAGGTTTTGAACCCAGGAAGGAGGATGACCTTTGCCCTTTGGGCCTGAGTGGGGGAGGGGATGGGGGCGTGGCCTACCCAGGCCCCACCTCTCACTCCTTCAGGAAGAAGTGCATCTTGTCATTGATCATCTTGCGCTCGGGGTTGAGGCGCTTGAGGATCTGGGCCAGCACGTTCACCGTCTGCTCGCTGCTCAGCCCCGTCTTCTTGGTCTGGAACTTCTTCAGCAGGTCCTTGGTGGTCATGGGCTTGCGGGTCAGGTAGCGGCGCACGGCCTCTTCCGTCAGCTGCACGTCACTGCGGGGGCAGAACGGGGCCTGAGCAGGGGGCACCCAGGGAGGCTCTGGGCTCATGGGTGCCGAAGGGGACGCCCACAGGCACCACCTAGCGGGGCAGGGGCCAGCTCTGTCCCCAAATAAGCCAGTCAGAGGCCATGCGCTGGCTCCCCTCCTGCCCCAAAGCCTCTTCCATCTGCCACTCCTGCCCCTGGGACCAGCCAACCCCAGCACTTGGCAGCAGCCCTGCCCACCCCCAAGGGATTGGCCTCATTCCGCATGCTGAGAAGCCCTGCCCACCCCATGGGATTGGCCAATGGGTCCCAATCCCACAGGCTGAGATGCCCCACCCACCCCAAGGGATTGGCCAATGGGCCTTGATTCCGCAGGCTGAAAAGCCCCATCCACCCCCAAGGGATTGGCCAATGGACCCTGAGCCTACAGGCTGAGAAGTCCCGCCCCCGGTCACTCACCCGCTGCTGGGGGTGGACTTGCCCGACTGTGGCTGGGGAGTGGACTTGCCCGAGGTCGTCTGAGGTCCCGAGTCTGATTTCAGCCTCTTGGCCATCGGGAGGTCACCGGATCCTGACTGCCGCTTCCCTGCGCCGAGATGGAGCAGCTCAGTGCCCTGCCCAGACCCCGTCCCCAGTTCTCACCCCTGCTCCTCCTGCTGGCGAGGTCGGGAACCAGGCCGCACGGGGGTCTCCCCAGACCCCTCCTTCCCTGCCTTCAACAGCTGGACCCCTGGGCAGCTGGCACAAGGGCTGGGTGAGCTGCAGGGGACGCTGCCCCCTGCTGGCATTTGTGATTGTTCCAACATCTGGCCTGGAAGCCCCAGCCCAGAGGCCGATGCCCTAGCAGTGCCCGATGCTGCCAGCGCCCCGCCCCCCCACCCCCAACCCCTTACCTTGCTCCAGCTTGCTGGCTGCAGCTCGCAGCGTGGAGGATGTGCTGCCTGCGTCCACAGTGGGAGTCCCTGGGCGGCTGTTTCCCCGGGAGCTGCTTGCCGACCCTTTCCGCTCCTTCTTGGGTGGAGTTTTCCTCCTCTAGGTGTCGGGTGAGAAGAGGAGCCGGCATTGGGCATCGTCCTGAGATGCACCCTAGTGCACCCCATACTAAGCCAAGCCAGGGGATGGGGGGCTGCGCAGAGGAACAACCGGGCATCCCCACCTCCCAGCATCCTCCACACGATGTGTCATCTCCGTGACAGCACAGAGGCAAGGGGAGATGACCCCCGGCTCCGGGTGATAACCAAGGGGAGGGCTAGCAAGTCAGAGTGGAATCGGCTCCCCAAGAGTGTGGCCAGGGCAGCAGGGTCACTGCCCCCTTATCCCGAAAAGGGCCGGGATCAAGGCCGCAGTGGTGGGTCTTAGCCAAAAGGCAGCCTGTCCAGCAGTGCTGGAGGGGACAGTGCGCCACTCCACATCCTGGGAAGGGATCCCCGCTCCAGCTACCCAAGTCTGTCAAGCCGGAGCCAAGCACGGGACCTCTCTGGGGCGAGAGGGGAATTGGGGCCTTGGGCTCTCTGCTGAGGCCTCCAGCAGGGGAGTGGTCAGCAATATGGGGGAGCCCCATCCCCCCAGGAGCCGGGCTGAGAACACCCCCAGCTCGGCTCACACAGGCCAGAAGGGAAGTTAGCTCTCGGCCAGCTGCCTGGGGAGAAAAGGTTACTCACCCTGTGCAATAACCGGGGTTCTCCGAGATGTGGGTCCCTACGGGTGCCGCCTCCCTGCGCCTAGGATCAGAGATTTTCCATAGCAGCGCCCGTTTGGGCCACACACGCGCTCCCTCGTCTCAACCGGCCTCGGTTCCTTCTATACCGCAGAGCCCATGGCCGAACTCCGAAGCAGAGGGAAGAGGGCAAGCAGTGGAGCACGCCCAGGGACACCCGTCTCGAAGAACCTCAGCTACCGCACAGGGCAAATCATGTCCCTGGGGATGCTCCACTTAGGTGACAGGAGAACGCTGGAAGGCTAGGGCTTCGGGGTTGGATTTGTTAGCGACGATCACACAGACAGTCCTAGCGAGCATCTGCTGTAGTGACTTGCACTATGGCATCATGCTCTGGGAACGTGTGTGCCAACGCCCAGGTCACTGCTTTACCAACGTCTGTGATTGGCGCACGGGTCGGGAAAGCTAGAGACGTGGAAATGGATCGAGTGCAGTGCCTTCGGGGGCAAACCGCATTGACGACAGCAAAGGTGAATGCAGTTGGAAGTCTTTGTTTAGGTACAGCTGAGCTCTGATCTTTCTGCAATAGGAAGGAGTCATGGTGGTGACTTTCTGAAAGGGTTAGTCCTTGGGAGATCAGAGGCAAGTGCCCGTCTTGCGTGTGGAACGTTTAGTTCTACGTGGTTCAGGGACAACAATGGCTGGCGAACAGGCCGATTCAGGGGCAGTGAGAAAGGTATTTTAGGAAGTAACTTTGGATGAGGTCTCAATGAAACTATCTTTGAAGATTATATTGAGAGGGGGTAACAAGAACCATCTGTCAATGAAGACAGCCAATGAACAAGCAAGTAGGTCATCATGGGCTCCAAGGAGTGTCCAGTCAGGCATCGCATGACTAGGTTAAGGACCCAAGGTGCAGTGGGATCTCATACTTCAAGGTAGAGATTTCAAATTCCTCTGAGAAACCGTCTTGTTCCAGAGTGGGTGAACACCGAAGACCAGTGACCTTGCGGTGGAAGGCCGGGATGGCTGCAAGATGCATTTGGATTGAACTTGAGGACAGCCCTGGCCCTTTTCGTTCTCAGATGCAGTCCAGTACCAGTGACAAGGGAGAGGTTCTAGGTGAAACACTTTGTCGCACCAGGTCTGGAATCTTGTCCATTCACATGGGTAAGATTGGCTTGGGGAGAGATTTGTTTAAGTTGTGTCTGTGCGGGACGTATTCTGTCCGGAGCCACACCTGTGCGCCTGGCATGTTTTACAACACAGGTGGGCACTGCCATGTGCCCTGGTAGTTGTGTACATGTTCTGGCCAATGCCTGTGGACTGGTTTGGTACCCTGGAGATCAAATTGGCTAGGGTGGCAAATCTGTGCGTTGGTCAGAAGGCTCTGGCCTCCACTGCAGCAGGGTAGGGCCCAATGAACTCTGGATGCAGTATAGGCGTCAGTGGTGATTTCTGAGTGTTGATTTGAATGCCTAGTTCTCTGTGTAACCAGGACTGCGTTGTCTCAAGAGGGGGCTTTGAGAAGGCAACTGGACACGTATGGGAATATCATAATTGCCTGTTGGCAGAGGTCACCACACCACAAGAGCTTGGAGAACAGCCCGGGTGCCAGAGGCCCAAGGGAAATACTTTGTACTGGCCAGGATCCAAGCCCAGAACAAATCTGAGGAAGCTCTAGGAGATGGTGTATGGGAACGTGAAAACATGCGTCTTGGAGGTCGAGGGCCGAGATCAATCCCCTGGTCCAGTGTTGCGATTATTGTTGCTAACGTGACCATCCTGAATCGTTGTTGTTGAATGTTCTGAAGTCTAGACTGGGTTTCCACCCACTGCTCTTTTTTGAGATGAGGGAATAGTTGGAATAAAAGCCTCACCTGTGGTGTTGGACCAGAACTGGTTCTACAGCCCCGAGTGGATTATTTCTTCCTTCACAAGGTGTCAGGGTGGGTTGGTGGGAGGGAGAGAAATTGCACTGAGTATCTGTTATTGACCATTTCTAATACCCACTTGTACAAGGTGACACTGGGTAGAATGGGGTCAGGCAGTCGCCAAAGGGATGGATATTTTCTGGTGGTCACAGCACATGGATCCAGGGGAGGCACCTTGGAGCCTCAACCCAATATTCTGTTGTGAGATGGGTTGGTGAGATGCACGTGACTATGTCGGGGGCAGTTACATTTGGGAGGTCTCGGTCATTTCCGGGTCGTAGTGTCGTTGAGGTGGGGGAAATGCAGAGGTTCGAGATCTCGAGGTAGCGTGGTATCTATTCTGCCGTCTCCTTGGCACTGGTGTGGAGACACGTAATGCTCTCAGCGTCTCTCTTGCATCTCGGATGGAGTGGAAATAATCATCGGTCTTGTCAGCGAATAAGTTGGAGCCTTCAAAGGGAAAATCCTCCACTGTAGCTTGTATGTACTTCGGGAGTCCTGAAAGACGTAGCCAAGATACTCGCCTCAGGACCGCTGCTGTTGCTATGGAGCGGGCAGCCGTGTCTGCTGCATCGAGGGACGCTTGCAATGCCGTCCTGGCCAGCAGCTGGCCCTCTGTCACGACCGCCTGGAATTGTTTTCTTTTGTCCTCTGGGATATATTGAATAAATTCGTTCAGTTTTGAATAGTTCGTGTGGTTATACCTTGACATGAGCGCCTCGTAATTGGCAATTCGGAATTGGAGAGCTGCCGAGGAATGTGCTTTGCTGCCCAGCAAATCTAGTTTCTTCCAATCTTTGTCATACGGGTTGTTCAGACGTAGTCTCTCCCTTTCGTTCACTGCCAAGACCACCACTGAATTCGGTGTGGGCAGCGAAGATAAAAACTTCATGTCCTTTGAGGGGACAAAATACTTCTTCTCAGCCCCCTTACAGGTGGGAGGGATCGTGGCTGGAGTCTGCCAGACCGCTTTAGCTGGGTCTAAGAGGGCCTTAACTATAGGCAGCCCGATCTTGGTTGATGTGGGCAGTATATCCAGAAACATGCACCGCGACTCTCTTGGTTCCTCTAATGGGATGTGGAGAGAATCCGCTATCCGTCTGAACAGCTCCTGACGCTGTCGGAAATCATCATCAGCTGACAACAGCGGAGGCGGCATGACTGCTTTGGCCGCTGAGGACGACGGTATATTGGGTGCAGGCATAGCTTCCTGCTCGAGCCTTTCCTCCTGCTCCTTGACAGATTCTCCTTCAGGCTCGGGAGGTCTGGACACTGAAGATGACGGGGAGTGCCTCGGTTTCTCCCTCTGGGTATTGGGTGTCCTGGAAGACTGTTGCCTGTAAGCAGCCCATGGATCCCAGCAAGGCCATTGTGGGGGCATAGGCATGAAGGGGGGCATCCATGGGTGTCCATACCAGGGTGTTGGGTCACCTCTGGGCTCCTGGTACCTACGGCGGGCAGAAGAGTCAAGTTGTGCCGCACCTCGATGCAAAGAGCAGCTGCGTGAAGGCACAGAATAAGCATCATTTTCCTCCTCGTCTCCACTGGAGAAGGGGGGGGCAGTCCTGGATGGTGACGGTGAATGGGTGGGTTTGCTGTGTACCGCAGCCGTCCCGGTACGGAGCGGTGGAGACTCTGGCGTCTCAGAGACAAATCCGTCTTTTGGGAATCTAAACTCCTGGGGCATCTTCGGTACCATGGGAGGTAGTTGTGTAAGTGTCGGTGCCGACTGTCTTGTCAGCGCCAGGGTTGCTCTGTGTTCCGCTGAATGCTCAGCAGGCGGCGCCACCAAAGTGCCTGGTGCCATGTGGCTGGTCGGTTCCGTCTTTGAGGCTTTGGGCTTTTCTTTGCCTCCGTCATTGGACAGTGCAGTCTTGTCTCATCTTGCCCTCTTGGGGTCCTTGGACTTACCGGCATCCACGATACCGGAGGTCCCAGGGGTGTCATAGGTGCTCAGTATTACACCGGTCAGTGCCAAAGCTACCGATCTCGCTGGGGACCTCTTTCTTTTCCTTGGCTCCTGGGTGGGCGAACGTGGGGTTCGTTTTTTAGTGTCTTTTTGTGAGGAATCTGTTGATTTCCTCTTCGTAGCCCGCAGGGAGCGTGGAGCAGCTGGTGCTGATGGTGACCGTTGTCCAGGGGGGGTCCCAGGCCCAGTGTCTGAGGCTGGCCGCAGCAGGCTCTCCTTCATTTGGGGTTTTAGCTTCAGGTCACAGGCTTTCTGATTGCGTGCCATAAGGTTAAGGCAGTGTGTGCACTTTTGGGGCAAGTGTGCCTCTCCCAAGCACAGGAGGCAATGGGGGTGCCCGTCGCTGACGGGGATGGCCTCCTGGCAGGAGAGGCACTGTTTGAATCCGGGGGATCCGGGCATAACCCCCTGATTGGAATCAACCTACGGGGGGTAATGACAAGGAAAGGGGAAAAAATGGGTTGTTTTGTTAGAAAGGAGGAAGGAAGGAAGATGGTAACCAACACTACGAAAGGAGAACCAGGCACTTGAAGATTCGCTAGGAGGCTCAGGCCAAGGGCGGTTAGGCCGCACAGCGCTAAGCAGCTGCCACACAGAGGGCACGACGGGAGCACAGGTGTGGCCCAAATGGGCCCTGCTACCAAAACCCTGCGATCCTAGGCACAGGGACGCAAACACCTAACGCAGAGCACCCACGGGGATGCTGCTCAAAGACGAGCTAAAGGTTTGGGATCCGGCCAAGGTCCCGAGCATCCAGAGCCCACAAGCAGGCAACCCAACCAGGCCCCCGCCCTCCCAAAGGACGCGCGTCGAGGTTACCGCCATGAAGAGTGCCGAGGATGCTTCGCTGTCGATGTCGCTCTCCTCTGAGGTTTCCGACTCATCACTGCTGTCTGCAACACATGGTGTGGGCGGGGTCAGAGCAAGCCCCTCCCCTCTGAATCACCTGTCAATCTCCAGCCCCATGGGGTGCTCGGGGTCAGAGTTAGCTCTCTCTCTCTCTGCCCTCCCATGGCCCCTGGCTCCAGCCACTCCAGGGCTCTTCGCTCAGGACACTCAGTCTAGCCAGAGACCTGAACCAGAAGCCTTGGGCTGTGAGGTGGGGGAGGAGTTCCAGCCACAGCACCACCCCAGTGAGGGGAACTCCCCTCACTTGGGCCAGCTGGCACAGCATCAACTGAGGGCGGGATGTCGGGCAGCGCAGGGAGAAGTCCTGTCCCCTCTGCAGCTCCCTTTGGAGGAGGCCACTTGGTAGATACTGGCGCTCTAAGGATTAACGAGGAGGGATTCTCAAACTGATTTCATAGCTCCTCCCCCAGACCCCCCCATGGGGGCTGAGCCCCAGCCCTGCCTGGGGAGTGGGGGGGAAGAGGAGAGTGACCAAGGGGCTTGAGTGAGTGAGTGGCAGTTAGGGAAAGAACCCAGGAGGCCTAGTCCCGCCCCACCAGCTCTATCCCTTAGACCTCAGTCCCCGTTGAGACCCTGCGTAGCTCAGTGCCAATCGGATGACCCAGCAGCAGAGACCACCACCCCAGCCCCCCGTGGTACAGCCCCCTCCCTCCCCAAAACACTCACCCTTTTTCTTCTTCTTCTCCTGAGGGGTGGGGGCCTTCTTCTCCTCTTCCTCCTCCTCCTTCTCCTCAGCAGGCTTCTCCTCCTCCTCGCTCTCCTCGCTGCTCTCACTCGCCTCATCGATCCCTGGGCAGCCAACCGACAGCGGGCTCAGGGGGCAGGAAGGAGCCATTTTGCAGCCCGGATTCGATGCCCACGGAGCAGTGAGCTCCCCCATCGCCAGGCCGACTGAGCGATTGTACTGCGTGTTCCCAACCCAGGGCCCCACGGCCCCGTTCTTACCCTGCAGTCCCTCCCACAAGGGCATAAGTGCTGAACAGCCAACAACCCCCCCCACCAGCCAGTTCAGGAACAAGGTGCTGCTGAGGCTAGGGGGTGGGAAGTGGGGGCCAGAAGCCCTGTGTTCCACAAGGCACTGGGGCAGCACAACCCAAATCAGCTATTTCACCTGCCAGTTTTCTATTTAAGCAACCGGATTTTTGCACAGAGAACGGACACTTTTTGCAGAACAGGGTCAAACACCCGATTCTCCACTGGAAAGCAGCCTCGACGGAGAATTTCCAACCACTCGCAAAGGCACCAAGGCCCCTGCTGAGGTCTGACGGGTGCCGCCCTGCCACCAGGTCTCAGCGGTTCCAACCGGGGCCCCGTATCTGCCACGTACCTTTGGGACCATCCTCTTCCTTTGTCACCTTGGGCTTCCCCACTGCTGCCTCCTCCTGCGAACTGCTGCAAGACACAAGAAGGAATTGATGGGGGACAGCCTGGGACAAAGGGGGTGGGGGAGGGAACCTGCCTCTGCCAAGACTAACTGTGCAGGGTACAGCTGAGATCTGCGTTTCCAGGACAGGTGAGGAACAGAACATGCTGCTTAATGGGCACAGGCAGCATCAGGTGAAGAGCTGAGTGGAGCTGAGCCAGGCACCCTGTCCCGGCGGGGAGGGGCGGAGCAGGCCTCGCCCCTAAGGCCCCATCCTTACCTGGACCCATCCGACATGTAATCCACCTCCTGCCCCTCGAAGTCTCCGTCATCGCTGTCCTCAAAGGCCTCGTCGTCCGAGCCCTTTTTCTTCTTCTTCTTCTTCCTGGTCAGCGGGGTTTTCTTCTGGGGCTTGGCCACCTTCTCCCCTGCAGCATTAGGGGAAACAGCCCGTGGCCGGCTCAGTGGCAGGACCTGGGGGGGAGGTGACAGCCACAGGCCCAGCAAGAGGGGCTGTGGGGTTAGAGGGAGGGACCAAGAACCAGGAGACTAGGGTTTTGCACGGGGACTCGTGACAGGCTGCAGGCTCTCAGAGCGGTAGCACCACACTTCGAAGGCACAGGGATCAGATGCTGGCAGGGCTCATGACACAGTCCTAGGCAGTAGCCAGGTCACCCGTTAGCTGGGACACAGGACTCTCTCCCAGGCCATGAGTGAGAAAGGAGTCGCTGTTCTACGCTCACGACCCCCAGCAGAGGGCAGCACTGGGCTGAAGGCCCAGGCTAGGGCTGGCTCAGTGACCTCAGACAGAAGGGGAGCTGGGGTGCTGGGGGTCCCAGGGCTGGCTCAGTCCCCAGGGGCCCCTCACCATCGGCGTCACTCAGCTCGCTCTCATCTGAGCTCATCTCCAGGTCGTCCTCCAGGTCGTGGATCTTCAGCTCGCTGCTCCTCTTCTTTGTCTTCTTCTCCTCCTCCTCCTCCTCATCCTGATCCTTCCGCCGCCGCTGCTGCATGATGGTGAAGTGGTTCAGCACCTTGTTCCGCCTGGGAGGGAGAGGGCAGGGGGTGAGACCCCCTCCACAGCCTGACCCCGTCGCAGAGGAGAGGGGCTCTGCCGGGACGGGGTGAAACCCCACCCTATGGGGCTGCTGTTGGGATTGCAAGGGGGTGGGGAGAAGGGACCCCCCCAAACCCGTATGATCCACAGGGAAAGGAGCAGGGCTCCCTGGTTCCAGGCTAGAAGGAGGGTGCCAGATCCAGAGAGGCCGGTGCTGAGCTCCACACCTGCCCTGCTGGAAGTGGCAGGGAGAGGGCCAGAGGAGGCCGCCAGCAGCAGCTGGGCCTGCGCCAGTCGGTTGGCTGGTGACACAGATGGGGACTCCTTACCCCATGACGCCGTGCAGGTCACAAGGAGCCCCGGCTGCAGCATGCGTCATACCCAGACATTGCACCCCCAGCCCGTCCTCCAGCTCTGAGCTGCCAGGAGCACAGACCTTCCTGTGTCAGCCAATCCCAGGGACAATCCCCGTTTGGGTCTAGTGGGTAGAGCAGGGGGCCTGGCAGCCAGGACTCCTGGGTCCTAGTCCCCCTGTAGGGAGGGGCGTGGAGTCTCGCGGTTTAGAGCGCTGAGTGCCAGGACTCCTGGGTCCTAGTCCCCCTGTAGGGAGGGGCGTGGAGTCTCACGGGTTAGAGCGCCGAGTGCTGGGACTCCTGGGTCCTAGTCCCCCTGTAGGGAGGGGCGTGGAGTCTCGCGGGTTAGAGCGCTGAGTGCCAGGACTCCTGGTGACAGCAGGGCAGGGGCAGCCTGTGCCCCTCACTCACCGCTCCCACTCCTCCTCCGCCTCCTCGGCTGTCAAGGTGCGGTGCTTGGCCACGGGGGTAAAGTTGTACCAGTTGCTGACCGGGAAGGCTTCGAAGGCGCCGTCAGGGCACTGCGTGAAGATGTAGTAGGAGGCGTTCTCGGTCACGCCACCCTTCTTCACCCCTTTGAACCTGGGCACGAGGGAAGGGAGAGCTGGATTCAGGGGGGCACCCAGGATCTGGTCCAATGGCCCAGCAGTTGGGGCTGGAAGCCAGGACCCTGGGTAGGGAGCGGAAACCAGTGGTTAAAGCAAGGGGGCTGGGGAGGCAGGACTCCCAGGCTCCACTCCCGGCTAGGAGGGAGTGATGTCTAGTGGTCAGAGCAGGGACACAGTGACCTAGGATTCCTGGGTTCTTCTTCTGCCCCCTGGCATGGGGTTAGGGCCACATCCTAACTCCCCACCTCCAAAGCAGGCTGCTGGCCAGCACAGCTGGGGCTTGGAGGGCAGGCTGGAGGGGCTCCTGTGTTTGGACCCAGTGCTCATGGTTCGGCCCCCGGGACCCCCACTCACTTGCGCCCAGCTTTGCCGTTGACCTTGAGGATCCAGGGCTGGTCCTCAGGCTTGAACTCCCGCAGGATGATGCCGTACTTCTTGCGGCGCGCCTCCTCCCGCAGCTTGCGGTTGAACTCACTGCCGGCCCCTGACTCTGGCATCTCCTCTTCCTGGTAGATCTTCTTGTTGCTGAGATCTCGCTCCATTTTCGCCTGTGGGAGGGAGCAAAGGAGAACTTCACCTCCCCAGCCCCAGGGAAAGAAAAGCCCCCCAGCTCGGTCACCTCGCTGCATCTGGTCCCTCAGCGCTGCATGGCAGTGCCCGCTCAGCTCCCTGCAGCACTGAGCTAGCGATGGCCATGCCATGACTCAGCCCAGACCGCCCACAGCTCTGCGCACTAAGAGCCAGAGCGAATGCTGGGCTTCAGGGCTGAAACAGAGCCACCTCCTGGGACCCCTCGCCAGGCCCAGAGAACAGCCCTGCACCCAGGGCACAGAGAGGGCTCTGCAGTATCAGGGATCGATCAGTCCAAAGGAGGGGGCCCAGATGGACCCTGATGTGTTCCCCAGCATGGCAGGGAAGCACGAGGCTGCCCTGTGGCCCACTGCATTATGGGGGACGCTGTGCCCAGTATTTCTAGCCTTGCTGGCAGGCCCGGCCCCAGATGCAGTCGCAACTATTGATCCATCCGGAGTCCAGCACCTGGCTCGAGTGGCCAGGTCGTCAGCGCAGAGGGAGTTCCGGCACCTGGCAGTGCCTCCAAGCAGCGGGCAGGCTGCCCTTGCCGTGTGGGGCTAGGGGGCACCTACCTGGTGCCAGGTGGTGAAGTTGACTTTGTCGGCGGCGTTGAAGGCCATGATGTTGTACTTCTTGGGTGTGTTTCTGCAGCAAGAGGAGCGCAGATACCTGAGCGGCCAGCAGCTCCAGCTCAAGGAGCAACTGACATCCCCACGCCCCCCGCTGCAAGTCTGGCACTATGCTAAGCACACCCGGGCTACTGCTGCCAGCGGGCATCAGCCCTGCCCGGTCCCCCTCCCTGGGGCATTCGGCCCCCAGGTCCCATTCAGGCCACCGTCTCTGTACTGAACCCACCACAGGGTCCAGTAGGAGCCAGCGGTTTATACAATACAACAGGCAGCGTGGCTCAATTCCCTGCCCTGCGCTACTGGGTGATCTTGGGCAAACCACAGTCCCACTCTGTGCCTCAGTTTCCCTTCCCACCCTTTGTCTATTTAAGCTGCAAGCTCTTCAGGGCAGACGCCATGAAGGTCTGGGACAAAGGGCCCTGATCTCAATTGGGGAGTCACCATAATACGCCAAATATACATGGCCTCAGGCTCAGCAGGAAGCATGGTGTTTAGATCAATCAAAACAGAGGCTGGACAGCCAGGGAGACGGGCTGAGACCTACAACTCGGTTCATCCGTTGTCAGAGAACAGTGACCTGAGCTTGATTTGACCTAGCAATGCAAGGGACACTCCCCCACTCCGCTCTCAAATCTGGCATCTTAAACTGTGGTTTTCTGTTTTTCCCAGGGAGATAAGCTTTCAGCAAGGCGCCTTGTAAGCTGAGAGGGCTGGCAAATCTGAGAGAACAGACTCACTTGGGTACTCGCACCACATACTCTGTAACCGACTGGCTACTCGTGCCCTGGGGAGAAAACAAAGATTGAGGTTTCATTTCAGGGGTGTGCGTTACCCAAGGGCTAGTCAGGGAGCCCCCCTCCCCGATCACAGCCGGGGACACAGGAGATGCTTGAGGCTAGCTGGGGAGAAATTAACAAGGGCTCTCTGTCCTCTTGCTTCACGGCATTAGCTGGGGTCAGGAAGGGATTTTCACATAAGAGAAGAGTTGGCAGGCAATGAGGGGTTAGCAGCTTCCTCTGGGGCACTCAGGACAAGTCACTCAGAGACTGGATCCCGAACTAGATGGGCGTATCAGTCTAGGCCAAGGAGACAGGGCATATTTCCCAAACCTATGACGACTCCAGGTTTGGGAAACAGAGGAAACTGAGAACTTACCAGGGAGGTCATTTTGGCAGCGATAGGGCTGCTTGAGTCCACCTGGGCTTCCAGGAAAGGATCTAAGAGAGAAACAAAAAGTCAGTGCTTCCAGCAGATTAGCAGAGCAAGAACTGGCAGGAACCCACGTGGGGCTGGGAAGGGGAGCCAGGCGAATCAAAAATCCTCAAAGGGGCAGAGACAAGGAAAAGCTGACGCAAGCAGGGAACTTTGGGGATAAGAACAGAAGGCCAAAAACTCCACTGGAGAAGCCGTGCTAGAGCAAGGGGTTGGGAGCCAGGACTCCTGGGTTCTGTTCCCAGCGCTGGGAGCAGAGTGCGGTCTGCTGGTTGGTGCTGGGAATGATATTAGACAAAGGTATAAAGCCAAGACACAATACTGAACCAGTGTCTCATGTGCCCAGTTCTACGGTCCCCTCCCATGGGCGAGGTGGCCTGGCCCTCCCCTAGGGTGCTTCCTTCCAGGCCCTAGGAGGGTTAAATTGCATGACATCCAGCATTTTAAAGAAGTCCCCTAACAATCACCACATAGGGTAACTCCTCACTTAACGTTGTAGTTAGATTTCTGAAAAATGCGACTTTAAGCGAAACGATGTTAAGCGAATCCAATTTCCCCATAAGAATTAATGTTAATGGGGGGGGGGGGTGTTTAGGTTCCAGGGAATTTTTCTTCACCAGACAAAAAACTATATATATATATACACACACACACATTCACACACACAAGCAGAGTATATGTTTTAAACAAACAATTTAATACTGTTCACAGCTATGATGATTGTGAAGCGTGGTTGAGGTGGTGGAGTCAGAGGGTGGGATATTTCCCAGGGAATGTCTTACTGCTAAATGATGAACTAGCACTCAGCTGAGCCTTCAAGGGTTAACACATTGTTGTTAATGTAGCCTCTCACTCTACAAGGCAGCACCTTAGCGTTCATAACTGAGAAGCTAGCATAGACCTTCTAGGCTTAATACCAGCTTAGCTTTGAATCTCGGCTGCCCACTGACGTATGGGTATTATTTAGTGTTACTGGGCCTATGAGACTAGACTAGCTGGAGCTCGGGTTACACATTGTTTTATGTAGCCCTCTCCACTCCCTACAAGGCCAAGCAACCTTAGCGTTCATAAACACTGAGAAAGCTAAGCATGAAACCCTTGCTAAGCTAATTACCGAGCTTAGCTTTGTCTCGCTGCCACCGCCCATCCATAAATTATCCCAGGGTTTGGCCCCTCTGGTCTCCCCCAAAACCCTTCCTGGAGAGACCCGAAGACTCAGAGACTCTGAGTCGTCTCAGATGGCAGAGTACCCCCTCTCTCGCTTGCCACGGTGCCCTTCTTCTTCTTCGAGGCCCGACGCGTCCCTAGACTTATCTTCCTCTCTGGGGGTTCACCGCGAGAGTACTGCATGGCATCTCGTTTACATCACAATATAAAAGCCAAGAAGCATGTCTCTCTAGTCCACAAGGAAGAGAGCGCGCTCTGCAAATACAAGGAAACAGAAATGATGTTCATCCTCTCTTTCCCCCTCCCAAATTCGCCTGGTGGCTGAGAGCTTACCTCTCAGTCATGTGAATCATACACAAAGAGAATCTCCCTCGACCCTTCGTTCCTGTAGCCTACCCAGAGAGAAAAACTCTACATGGCTACTTGCTATAAGAAAAATATGAACAAACAGTCTGATTCAATAAAGATATCCAATTGAAACATTCCAGCAAGCTACACACAATGAAATACAACTAAAACAACATAAAAGGTATACTTGTTTTTCTACCTGTACTTACATTGGAAACAGAAGATTAGACGATAGAAAGAACGTCTCATAGCGAGAGAAGACAAAAGACTCAGAACCCCCAAAAATTCCCTCTCCTGCTTTGAAAAAATCAGTTTCCTGATGGCCTCTGGTCAGCGTGTTGGTCCTTTGTTTAACCTTTACAGGTAAAAGAAACATAACCCTTAGCTATCTATTTGATGACATGCCCCCAAACACAGACGTGGACACTTCACTGCGGTGATTTCTTCCTAGAACTTTAGAACTAAACAGATTATACCAACACATTCACCTTTCATATACTATAAGTATTAAACTACAAGACTTTGAATGGAGGGAGGGGAGACAGCATGGCAGGACAGACGCACATCTTAGGTAGGAGAGAGAGATGCACGCGAGTGCCTTAAGTAAACCTGGAACACTAAGTGCATTGTCTTTTTAAGTGATCAGGCAAGTTTGAGAGGAAGCATTTGCTGACCGGCTGTCTCTCTCCTCCTTCCCACCCTGCTCTCTAATGAGAAGAAGGGGTAAGTGGGGTGTAAGGAGCACAGCGGGGGAAGGGGACACCCCTGAAGCCCCCATCCTTTCCCTCCCTGCACAGCAGCAGGAGGCTTGGGAGCACTCCAAGGCAGAGGGCAGGAGCAGCACATGGCAGTGGGGCGAGGGGAGCTGCACTCCCTACCTGCTGGCAGCTGTTGCAAGGGGAAATTAGGGAGCTGATGGGGGGCTGCCGTCGCCCTGGTTCAAGCCCCCACCAACTGCTGCAAACAGGCGCTACTCCTCAAGCACGTGGACAAAGAAACAGCAGCAGCCAAAGACAATAGAAAGGATCAACCTGCCAACTTAAAACGAGCATAGTTCTAACTGATCATCAACTCTAACAGAAACAACTTTAAGTGAGGAGTTATTGTACCGTCTGATGCCCCCCCACAGCCCCCTCATTGCCCAGCACCCCCACAGCACCCATGGCTCACCTCTCCCCCTGCTCTGGCCCCACCACACAACCCGCTCTCCACTCCACAGCCCAACCCAGAGCCCCCCCTCACCAGGCCCACGTGACCCAACCAAACCCTCTCCCCCAAACCTCCCTCTCCTCCCCAGATCGGTCCCAGTGAAACCCGCCCCCACCCCATGACCCCCCCTCCAGGACCGTTGACTTACCACCCAACCGTGCACCGCACGACCCCCCGCCTCGCCTGGACGCGCCCCGCTCCAAGCGCGCCCCGTCTCAACCGCTCACAGAAGCGCTACCTGCGGGCGCCCGCTACTCCGGCCCCCGTCACTGCGCGTGACCCGGAAACGCGGGCTCCCCTCGCACCGGAAGTAGGCCCTCCCTTGTTGATACTGCCATGGGAACCTGCGCATCGGCCCCGTGCCCCGCGCCGCCCGAGAAAAGGGGGCGGAAGTAAGTTTAGCTCCCACGTACGGCCTTGGTGTGGTGGGGCGGTTGTAGATGTGGGGGATCACGGTGCCGTCCCCGGCGGTCGGTGGAAGAGGGGGACACGGGGCCCTGGTCCCCCCCCGGGAGTGGGTGAGGTAGGAGGGAACGGGGCCTGCCCCCTGGGGTGGGAGAAGGAGGCGGGACACGGGACCTTCCCCCCGGGGTGGGAGAAAGGAGGGGACAGGGCCTGCTCCCCTGGGTGGTGAGAAGGAGGGGGACACGCGGCCTGTCTGTCCCGGGGTTGGAGAAGGCAGGGGGACGGGGCCTGTCCCCCCCCGGGTGGGAGAAGGAGGGGGGGACACGGGGCCTGTCCCCCGGGGGTGGGAGAAGGAGGGGGGGACACGGGGCCTGTCCCCCCCGGGGGTGGGAGAAGGAGGGGGGGACACGGGGCCTGTCCCCCGGGGGTGGAGGGGTGCCCAGGCCCTGCCTCCCAGCCCCATTGTCTCCTTGGGCCCTTCTCCTGCCTCTTGCCCACAGTCCGGGGGGTCAGCCAGGGTCACTAGGCCCGTCCGGAGATCTGAGCCGGGAAACCAGCCCCCTCCCCTGGGGGAAACCGAGGCCTCACGAGTCGCCGAGCTGGGAGGGATCCCAGGTGTCCTGATTCCATCGTCCTGGTCACTAGGTCGCGTGCTCTGGCCTCCTCTCTGCCTCCCCCACTTCCAGCACAGACTGGAATTGCCTCCCACGCATCCCAGCACCGGCTCGGCTGATCCTGTCCCCAGGCGACAGGCCAGCTCATGGCTCCCTTGTGATGTCAGAAAGCCCGGCTGGCTAAGCAGCAGGGCCTGGGCTAAAATGGCCAGATTAGTTTTACACGGGAGCTCGAGGGCTGCAGGCCAGGCCAGCACCTTTGTGGGGGCCCCTGGGAAGGGAGTGCAGCGGGGGAACGGTCAGTGCCCTGGAAGATGGGACTCTGCCAGGCCCGGCTTCCTAAAACTGCCAAGCCTCTGAATCCTGAACTGCAGGGTAAATGGCAAGCTGGCTCTGGGGGCATGGCGGGGTGGGGCTTGCTGTGCTTTCAGAGGGCATCAAAATGTATGAATAGGTGGGTATGTTGTGCTGGTTAGAGCCCAGGGAGCCAGGGCTCTGGGATCCATTCCCAGCTCTGGGAGGGGACTGGGGTCTAGTGGTCAGAGCTGAGAGAAGGCTGGGAAATGGCCTTTATGGGAAGGGACAAATCCGCCCAAGCAATGGCGAGGCTGGGCCCTGATGGAGGATTTAATTTGTTGTCTTGGTACCGTGTGACTCTTCCGGGAACCGTTGCTTTGGCCAGCAGGTCAACAGAAGGGCATTTGGCTCCAGGTGGAAAACTGTGCATATTTGCTAGCAGCACTTTAGCTTGGCTGGGATTTAGGGGGAAGTCACTGGTCTGGGGTGCACCCTGATCTCACTGCAATAGGGACACTGGATGTTGGCTTGGAGGGAGCATGGGATGCGAAACCCACCGGCCTAGCCTTGCCACCTGGGTTTTCAGGATCTGATGGGTGCCTGACAGATCCGTCTAGCTCAGTACCCACTGCCAGGCACTCCAGGTCCCTTCGCCTAGCTCAGGGGTAGGCAACCTATGGCACAGGTACCGAAGGCGGCACGCGAGCTGATTTTCAGCGGCACTCACACTGCCTGGGTCCTGGGCACCAGTCCGGAGGGCTCTGCATTTGAATTTAATTTTAAATGAAGCTTCTTAAACATTTTTAAAACCTTCTTTACTTTACATACAACAATAATTTAGTTCTATATTACAGACTTATAGAAAGACCTTCTAAAAACGTTCAGATGTATGACTGGCACGCAAAACCTTAAATCAGAGTGAATAAATGAAGACTCGGCACCCCACTTCTGAAAGGTTGCCGACCCCTGCTCTAGCTTATTTTCCCCATCGAGCAGCAGCCATAGTGCCTATTTTGTGCCCGCAGCCACCCTGCTCTGGGCTGGGATCTCATCAAACTGAGCAGCATCAAGCCTGTCCACTGCACCTTGGGAGATCCTTGTCTCACCCCTTCCTCCTGCCTGACCTCTGTCTCTCGCTGCAGAGATGCTGAAGTCACAAGTCATCATCTTCGTGATAGGAGGCCCAGGCTCTGGCAAAGGGACACAGTGTGAGAGGCTGGCTGCCAAGTACCAGTTCCAGCACCTGGGCATGGGGAACCTACTGCGGGCGGAGGCCAGCGAGCCCACGCGCCAGGGGCGACAAATCAAGGACATCCTGCTGAAAGGAGCGCTCGTGCCTTCAGTGAGGCTCCCCCACCCCCTCCATGGATTGCAGTAGCCCCCAGCTCCCCCGGGGGAAATGATCCCACCAATCAGCCCAGCGCCTGGCACTTCCTCAGGGCCCCAAGGAATGTTCCAAGGCTGCAGAAGAGCCCTGAGGATACAAGAGTCGTCCCCCGGGCAGTATGGGCTGCAGGGATCAGCCGCCCGCTGGCTCTCACTGCCCTCTGCAAGCGCCAGGCTCCCGGCTCTGCCCCCTGCCATACCCAGCCCTGCTCATCCCCCTCCCACCCCCTTTACCAGTCTGGATTCAGCCCAGCTGGTGCCTGGTGGAAGGATTTTGCTGGGGCTTGGCAGGCACATAGGAGAGGCCAGGAGCTGAGCAGGGGTCTGGGGTCCCTCCAGTGCCCAAGTCTCATAGGCAAGGGGAGGTGGGGCGCTGGCTCATGCAGCCAGGGGTGACTCCAGACAAAGCCCTTCCCCTCCGGTGCTGAGGGGGCTCCTGTCTCCCCAGGGCTTCGTCCTCAACCTGCTGAACGCCAACCTGCTGCAGAGAGAGGAGGCGAAGGGCTTCTTGGTCAATGGCTTCCCCCGGGAGCTCAACCAGGCCAAGGACTTTGAGCGTGTGGTAAGTGCCACGGGGGGAGGAAGGCCAAGCAGCCCCTGGCCAGAGCAAGGCAGAGGGGAGGCGTTTACACCCAGGAGGTGGATGAGGGAGGCAGCATGAGGCATTCAGAGGGGCTGAGCACATGCTGGAGATGCAGCCTCTTCTCCCCCCTTCCCTAACTCGGACCCAGGAGGGCTCCGTCATGGGCTGGCGCTGGCCTCTGCCCTCACCCTGTCCTCTCGGCTTGCATGGGAACGGCCTGGTGCCCATTCTGCAGCTGGCCCTGGGGCTGCCCAGGGAGCAGCCTGCCAGGGTGGGGCTGCCTCCCCCTGAACGGGGGGGTTACCATGCCGCAGGTGGGGCGTCCTCCCAACATCGTGATCGTCTTGGACTGCTCAACGGAGACCATGATCCAGCGGCTGCTGCTGCGGGGCCAGACTGGCCATCGGGCCGACGACCACGAAAGCTGCATCCGCCAGCGGCTGGAGACTCACTACTCACTGTGCGAGCCCGTCATCAGCTACTACCAGCAGAAGAACCTGCTCAGAAACGTAGGTGGGGGCACAAGATAGAGCTCCTGGGCATTAACCTCTCCCCTTTCCTTCTCCCTCCACAGCCCAGAAGAGCCCATTGCAGGCTGCCCTGCTGCTGGCGACCTGCATGGGGAGGGCCCTGCCCCTCTGAACTAGGGGTGATGGCCCCTTTCCTGGCACAGCCTATGCCAACAGCTTCATCCCCCCGGCTTAACAGGATCTTGGGTACCGCTCACCAGACGTGGAAACATCATCAAGGGGCTGAGCAAGAGGGCAAGCCCTTGGAGATCATGCTCTCAGCTGGGGGTGGGAGGATGGGCCTGGACTGCCCAAAGCTGCAATCACCCAGCAGTTCTGAGCAGAGCCTAGTGCCGCATGCCCCCAGCACAGGGACCCCAGAGAGTTTCTCGGGGGTGGGGTACTAATGCCAGGGGCTCAGTGAGGCCAGGGGGAGGGAAATAGAGCTGGGTGCCTGCAAGTCCCCATGGCACATGCTGCTCCACCCCAGCTGCTCTGTTATGTCCTGCAGATTCTAGGTGAGGAGCCAGAAGACGCCATCTTCGCAAAGTGCTGCTCTGTCCTCGACAGCCTCCGTTAGGCCAGGTGCCTGCTGCCCTGCCCAGGGCCGGGACTGTGTTCAAATAAAGGTTCAGTTTTGGGCCCTGGCCTTACACCTGCCCTACCCCGACAGCCCTCAGCACCTGCCCCACCCATGGGGCTAGGGCGTGAGCGCCCTCTGCTGCCCAGAGCTGACCCCACATGCTTAAGTCAATGGTCCAGGTCCCTTTGGACCTCCCCAGCCAGCGGCATCAACTGCAGATAGTCCACAAGCAGCCAAGGTGCCACACAGCTAGAGAGGCAGGGGCCCAGCTGCACACAAACGGCCAGCAGGAAGCCAGCAGACAAGGGAAGTATCTGACAAGCAGGGTAGCTGGGCAAAGTGGGTCTGGCCTAGGGCAAAGAGCAAATGACTCCGGGAGCCTCCTTACCCCAGGAGAGGGGAGATGGCTACAGCTCCCCCCTCCTCCTCCAAAGCTGCTTTGAGTGAGGTGAACACAGCAGGGTGCAGTTCCCTGCTCTGCCTTCTAGAGCAGCCCATTAGCTCACCAGCCTCCTGGCCTAACCCCTACCTCCCTACTCACTGGGGCAGTAGCTCCACCCCCCAGCCCCTGAATCAGACTTGTGCCTTTCCCCAGCAGCCCCCTTTAGAGGAGCAGGACTGCAGGACAGAAGGGCAGGGACAAGATAGCCGGGCCAGAGAGCGGGGAGGGTTTGAGGGACCAAGGAGCAGCCAAGATGAGATCACATCCATTGAAACACCCAGCTTATTACCAAAAGTCCTTTTGTTTTTCCAATCCATGAATTGAGACCCAGCTATATGTGAGTTAGGGGCACCCCAGCCAGACACCGGTTTTGTACAGAGGTCAGCTTCGAAAGAGACCTGCTTTCCACACACCACACACAGGGGTCACACAAAGCCGAGTCTTAAAAGCCAACAGCAAGGGGGGAGTGGAGAGACACTCAGGTGAGTCTCATCTTACGCTGGGTTACATTCTGTCAGCACGTAAAGCGAAAATCATCTATAGTCAAAATTTATACATAGAGTGTAATGGCGGGTGGAACCGCCAGCACCACGGCTAGTATTTAAATTTGTTTTTGCTGACTGCGCAAAGCTGAATTTGTGCATGTTTAATGTGCGTAAGATGAGACTTGCCTGTACACCTGCAGCAGTTGGCTCTGCCTGTGGGCCAAGCACCTGGGGAGAGCTGGAATGCAAGGCCCCCACGAGGCTAACGGCCCTCCTGTCCAGGCTAGGGTTAGTCTCCCATGGAGGGAGAATGCTCACCCCACTCCAGGGGGGGGATTTAGCTACTAGGGGCTTGGCAAAAGCCCCACATCTGCATCAGTCTGAAATTGGGCTTTGTGCCAGGCTCTCCCCTGAAGCTGGCTGGGCAGAACAGGGAGGCTAGCAGATGTGACACAGGAACTGGTTCCAGGGAAGGCTTCCCCCTGTGTCATCCCAAGCCAGGGACTGTCCAGCGGGTGGATGGAAAAGAACCTTTCCAAAGCTGCTTTTGATAGCCAGCGCTCTCCAGCCCTCGCTGTCTTACCCTGACCCTCCAGAGTGAGTTGGGGGAAGCAATGGATCCCCCTCACACTCATCTGCCTGGACAACCTGCTGCACCAGCCAGAGAGTCTGAGCTGGAGGAGGTTCATCTGTCCATAAGCAGAGGAGGGTCCAGGGCTTAGGGCATGAGCCTAGGACTGGAGCAACCAGGGGCAAGGTCTGACCCCTGAGGAATCTGAGCAAGTCACAGTCTGCACCTCTAGTGGGGATCAGAGCTCTGCCCTGTTGCCCAAACATGGATGGGTGGGAGGCGCTCAGGCCTTACCTAGGCAGGTCCATTCCCACTGCATCAGAGGTGAAACTACGGCCCCTTAGGATTGCTCAAAGACCAGAGGTGTTGAATGGATTGAGCACAGCTCCACTGGTTCCTCAGAATGGTCAGCAGAAGCAATTCCTTACCCCATGAGGTGACCTCAGCTCAACAGGCCACATACCCTGCTGAGGGCAGCGGCATAAAGCCCCCCGTAACAGGCACTACCCGGGGCGCAGCGTATCACCAGTTGCTCGGTTCGGAAACAGTGCAGCAGAGTTGGTTTCAAAACAAAAAGAGCATTTTATTTAACAAAGCACAATTGCCTGCTCAAACTATAAAAAACCACAGGAGCTCCTACTTCATCAGGTTTTACAACAGCTATATCATGAGAACAATCCGCTTCAAAACCCTATGGACAGACAGACGCCACCCAACAGACACAGGGAGGTTTTGTTATCATTTATTTGTGAAGTTAAAAACAAGCGGTAAAAAGTAAAAACTGAGCGTACAATTTTGTTTGTTTCAGTTTCCTCTCAAACAGACAAAATACATGACAGACCAGTCCCAATTGTGGGAAAATGGGAGGGGAAGGAGGTTGTTTTATCTGAAACACCGACACCTTATTCGAGGAATGTTCCAACTCTAACTAAAAAGCAGAGTGATTTTTTTCTCCTTGTAAAGTTTTTTTATTTTATTTTTTTAAAAACAAAACGAAAAGAAAAAACATGTTCCCCTGAAATCGACGTGTGTTTCAGGAGGGCTGAGTTCTTGCAGCAGTTTTAGTTCGCTATCTTCTACAGCTGGCTCAACATGAAGGATTCAGATATTTTTATTTTTTTATTTTATTTTATTTTAAAGAGAATTGAAGGAGGAGCAGCCGAGGTTCCGCTAAGAAACCCAGCGATCAGACCCCGGGGCCGGCTCCCTTCCCCAACAGCGCCATCTCTCTCCAAAACCAAAAAGTGTGTTTCACAGGTGGGAAGTTCACATTCAATTCACTGAGCCTGCAAGGATTGGGGAGAGAGACAGGAGTCAGTCCCCCCGACAGACACCGCTACGGACGGACGAGTCCGAAAGCAGCACAGGGTCACCCTCTGCTGCAGCGGCACTGGCAATGCGCTGCCGCGTTGGGGAGTGGAGCGAAAATTGGCCCTTGGCTCCCAACTCCCCTGCACACGAGGAAATCCCACCACTGAAGCAGGGTGTTTGAAAAGGGGAAATTGGCAGGTCAAGTCTGGAAGAGAATCTAGGTTCGGAAGCAGCAGCTTTGGTCAGTCCTGAAGATCAGATGGAAGTCTTGGCCTGGGGAAGCATTTCTAAAGCAGGCTGCTTGAAATTTGGCATATTTAGGCAGCTAAGTAAGTGGCACAGAGCCGCTGGCAAGACCAAGTGAAGTCACCAGGCTCTGCTGGAAAGGTCACTTACCCAGGTGCCTAGATGTGGCTGAAACCTGATTTTTAGGCTTCGGTTTCTGAAAAAATATGGCCCTAGAATGTAACCACTAAGCCTGGCCCAGCGCAGGGTCAGCCTGGTGTCAGGCCTGAGACCCTGAGAGCTGCAGCAGGACAGGCTAGAGGCTGAGCTGGAGCTAATCTAGCTCCCTGGGTCAGCGAACAGCAGCTTTCAGTTCAGCGCTGCCGAGTGTGCGCTCACCTTAGGGAGGAGAAGCTGGTAAGAAATGTAGGAATCTGCACCCAGGTTCTCTCTGAACGAGTTCGCTATATTCCAACAGCTCTTTCTACAGCCTAATCTCCCTGAACGACCAGGGCTAACAAAATGATCCCTCCCACATCCCGCAGTGGATAAGACAACCCCTAACCCTATGAAGAAGTCCTAGCCCCGAAAATGGACCTGTGAGCCAGAGCTAAGAGCCCAGTGGAAACTGGAGAATCTTTTACCAATTCTGTCCATTTCCTTGAGCTCCCATCTCCTCCAACCACCCCCCCAGGTGTCTACGGGTCAACGTAAATCCACATTAACAGCGTGGGTCTGTGTTGCCACCTAGCGGCGGATCCATAGAAGAGGTTTACGAGTCTCCTACTGCCTCCAGCTAATGGACTGAGTCCTTTAGCTCAAGCAGTAGCAGCTCATGCTTGTAGGTCGAGGTGTCCTGGGTTGAATCCCCGTCGACGACAGATGTGGGAGCCGGTGCACGAGCACAAAGATGCCGCTCAGGAAGCACTTCCTGTGGGACCGAGGGTCTCACCCAGGCAGGAGGAGCTACAGCTGGGGGTTGAAGGCAGGCAGCGGGGCACATGGCCGATCACTCACCTGCTGTCCCTGCGGCGTGGGTGGCGGCACTGGGCCCCCAGCCCCTGGTGTCTGTCCGTAGTAGGCAGCCTGCTGTCTGTAGTACTCTGCCCAGGCTGCGCTGTAGTCTGGTTGAGGGCCCGGGGGTGCCCCTGGTCCTCCACCAGTAGCCACTTGAGCTGCTACAATGGGACAGGGGAGAGAAGAGGGGATGAGTCAGTGACTCCAGGGGCACAGGGCTACCCCATGTCTCCAATGGTCAGCGGACAGGAGCTGGGCCCTCCTCGCTGATTCACACATAGCCCCGCCCAGAGGAGCTCCAGGCCTCACTCACCTTGTTTCTTGTAATATTCCTCCCAGGCTTTCGTGTAGTCCTGCTGTGGGGGTGCCCCGGGCTGCTGGGGCTGCTGGCCTGTGGGCAGAGACATGCGTTAGGGACCTCGCACAGGTGGGCATGGGGAGTGAGCAGCTGCAGAGGGAGGAGGAGCCTGGCAGTATTACCGCCACCTTTGCCCAGTGGGTTTGAGACCAGCACAAAGTGGCTTTGCCAAGTGGCATCTCTGGCCAGGGTCAAGACTAGGGATGATCACATGGATTCTGCGGGGCACACTGCTACCTTGCTGGGTCTGCCCCATGGTCCTACATCTTCTGAACCCCCTTCTCCACCTGACCTCAGAGACCTTCCCTCTCAGAACAGGTCTGACTGCTCAGTGCTGGGGCAATCAGCCAATGGCCTGTCACTAGCACCACCCTCCTCCCCTGCCTCGAGTCCAGTCCTCAGGCCCCTCAATGCTCAGCCTTTGCACTAGCATCAGTCCTGGGTCACAGGGAGCTGGGCTGAGACCCTCAAGTCACTGCCGCCATCCAGCACAGCACTCTTCACCCAGGGCTGTATCTGCCTGAGCTCTAGGGCCCCCGCCCCCCCACAGGCACAATGATTCCCCCAGGGCATTACCTAGTTTTTTATAATACTCCTCCCACGCTTTAGTGTAGTCGGACTGCCCGGCTGGGGGCGGCTGCGGCGGCTCGCCCTGAACGGGGGGCGCTGTGGGAGCTGGGGGCTGCCCAGGCACGGGGCCAGGTGGCTGCTGGTAGTAGTGCGAGTAGTACGCTGCCCAGGCCGCGTTGGGATCCGCTGCCGCTGCTGCTTTGCCTGGAAAGGAGCCATGCATGAGAACAGACCCCACCTCCTGCCCCGGCCAGCACGTGGCTAACAGGGCTGCCCGCCCACCTGCTCCCTGGGGCCAACCCCACCCTCGTGAGGTACTTACTTGGGTCATGAGGGGCTGGAGGCTGCCACTGCGGGTAGGTGTTCCCCCAGCCTTGGGGCGGGTATGGGTGGGGGGGAGGAGCCCCAGGGCTGAAAGAGAAGAGCAGGAGACACTGATGAGGAGTGACAGGAGGCACTGCAGAGGGAGGAGCAGAACCTGGCTGGGGCACGCTGACTGGGAGGGTGGAAAGGCCCCTGTACAGCTGGGGCAGCCTCCTGCTCATCTCCCCAAAGCATGGTCCTCAGATCCCTGCTGCAGCCCACAAGAGCCACATGGGCCTTAGCTGGTCCCTCTGACAGACCGAGGCTTTGCTCTGCTCCGCTCCCTTTGGTCTGGGTTTGTCCAGGGCCTGGCACTGCAGGCTCCAGGGTAGTGACAGGGCTCCTCGGTGCCACTCTAGTAGAAAGTACCAATTGCACAGCTCTCGAGGATGGGAAGAGGCCAGCTGGCTCTGGAGATCTGGTGGGGTTAACCCCACCTATTTTACAGGCCACGTCTTCGCATCCACCTCCACCAAAGGACAAGCCCACGAGTACTGTGCACCAGGGATTTTAACTCCCTGCAGCCCCGCTTATGGTCTATCAAGATCCAGCACCAGGTCTCTGCAGTCTTATCCATTCTCCCATCTTCCCCACCCGGGGCGGTCGCAGGCAGAACAGGCCAGGAGGGGGGCCCTTGGCTGGCAGCTTCTCCAGCAGAACTTAGGGTTTCTTTGTTTTTTTTCTTGCTCCCAGACTGAAATGATGGTCCAAAGTTTGGACACTAGACACTACAGGGGATTCCCTGGACACTAGGGGAGCAGCCCCCGTCAGACCACCAGACGCCCCTGGATTTATTGCTCATTCTACCCCTTAAAGGCAGACCACAAGCGCCTTTTTGCAGCATGTCGTGCACTCCCTCCCTTGCCCCCCAAAGAGGCAGTAGATTCCAATACTTACTGAGGGGGAGCTCCTGGTGGCCCTGGATTGAAAGGTCCTGGGTTGAAAGGGCCCATTGGGCCAGCAGGGCCCGGGGGCCCTCCAGGCCCAGGCCCAGGCCCAACTGGGCAGAGGGGGCCCTGGAGAGAGGAAATAATCCGTAAGTGCTGAGAGCCACGATGCCCCGGGTCAGCCTCCAGTGCTCTGCTGCCCCCTCGCTGGGGGGGTAGATGGAAGCTGGGGGCACTCCCCGCACCCACCTCGATCTTCTCCTCGATGAGCTGCTTGGCATGGTCGATCTGCTGCGGGGAGCCTCGGATGATGAACAGTTTGAAGTTGGGGTCTCCGTTGGGAGGCAGCTGCCGGGAGATCTCGACGAACGCCCCTGTCTGCTGGTTTATGGCTTTGACATTCTCCCCGCCTGGAAGAGAGGGTGGAGCTGTGAGCTCTGGCTCTGCTGGAGCGGTGGCAGGGGAAGAACTGGGAACCGCTGTATGAAGAGCCGATGGCAAAGGGCACTCACCTCTGCCAATGACCAGCCCACACTTGTGAGTAGGGATAGAGAAGGTCATCTCTCCTCCAGGAGGCCCCCAGTTACCCTGCCCTCGGCCACGGCCTCTGCCTCCGGGGGGCATTCCTGGGCCAGGGGGACCTGGCGGGCCACTCTGCAAGACAACAGCAGAAACAGCTTCAGGGAAGGGTCACTGGCAGCCAACTGCAGCAGTGAACATCTTGGCACTCGCGCTGGCGGGGGGGGGGGGAAAATCAGTCTGGTGGTTCAGGCGCTTTGAGCTTTACAAGTGACCCGCTGGGGGAGGAAAAGCAGGTGTGTGCCAGGTCACGAGCCCCAGAGAGGACAAAGAGCGATCACTTGGGGGCAGGCTGTGGGCATGGACTGAAAGCCAAGGAAATCTCACTCCCTCTCCAAGGTCAGGTTATCCTCAGTCGGCCTCTCCAAACACACATTCTATAAGGTTCTCGCCGATACTTTTTTTACTCTTATAGTCAGTTTAGACAGGGGTAGCAACCTATGGCATGTGTGGGCAGTTCTCCAGTACAGCTATTCCCTTATGGGAAAGAATCATAGAATATCAGGGTTGGGGAAGGGGGACCTCAGGAGGTATCTAGTCCAACCCCCTGCTCAAAGCAGGACCAATCCCCAACTAAGTCATCCCAGCCAGGGCTTTGTTAAGCCTGACAAAGCGACCAAGCCATACTAGTATGAGGACAGATAAGGGGAAGCAGTGTGGTCTAGTAAAGAGTGCACTGGCCAAGGACTCAGAAGCTTTGAGTTCTCTTCCCAGCTTTGCCCTGCTTAGTGACTGTGGGCAAGTCCTCCTTGTGCCTAACTTTCCCTATCTGTACAATGGGGATAATATTGATCTCCTTTGTGATCTACTGGTAAGAACTAAAGGTTATTCTAACAGCATCCATGCTATGGGTTGCACTGGATAACTATTTCAGAAGAAACAATGACACCTGAAATAGTTAATCAGTAAAGAGTCTGTAGAGCACGCCTTGGCTCCGCCTACACTTACAATTTAGATCGACCTAGCTAGGTTGCTGAGTGCTGTAGCTATGCTGACCTAACCCTCAGCAAAGGAGTGGCTAGGTCACCAGAAGAATTCTTCAGTTGACCTAGCATCTGCCTCTCCAAGAGGCGGATTACCTACAGCAACAGAAACCTTGTCACTGTAGGAAGCGTCTACACCCAGGGTAGGCAACTTATGGCATGCGTGCCAAAAGCGGCACGCAAACTGATTTTCAGTGGCACTTGCACTGCCCAGGTCCTTGCCACCAGTCGAGAGGGCTCTACATTTTAATTTAATTTTAAATGAAGCGTCTTAAACATATTAAAAACCTTATTTACTTTGCATACAATAGTTTATTTATATATATATAGACTTCTAGAAAGACCTTCTAAAAACATTGAAACGTATGACTGGCACGCGAAACCTTTAATTAGAGTGAATCAATGAAGACTTGGCCCACCACTTCTGAAAGGTTGCCGACCCCTGGTAGCTCCCCTAGTGTGGGCATGCCCTGAGTCACCACTTAAGTGTTTCTGTTAACACCTAATTAACATTTTGATTAAAAAGAACACTAATTGGCAACACTCAGCTTTTCAATTACGCTGTTAAGAGCTTGCAATAAACAGAGCTTCTATCTCCCACAGGTCTGCCAAAACCAGGGAAGATCAGTCCTGATTTGTTTTTAAACCTAGAACTAAGTAGGAAGAAATTTGACTTTTCAGGCCCCCTTATACATGACACAGCAGAAAAGTGGCACAGGTTCTCTTTTTAGGACTCCTTTGTTGGTGAAAGGAACATCCGGACAGCTAGACTGGATCAGACCTGAAGCCAGCCTAGCCCAGTATCCCAGCAGACGCAACCCCCAAGGTTTTGGAGGAAGGTGTAAGAACCCCACAGAAGCAGGGCAACCTGTCCCATGGTAGGTCTCATTCTGATCTACCAAGTTGCTTTGAGACAGTCTCCCTGAATCACTCTGTTCACCGGCTAATAAGGATGCATTTTCTGCTAAGGAACACAATGGGTGGGGAGTCGGCCCCGCCTAGGGCTGTATGCTGGAGTGGGGCACCCCAGTGTTACTTACCCGAAGGCTCTGCAGGAGGTCGTTTATAATCCGGGCAGCATGCTCGCACCTGTCTGGGGGCCCCATAATATGGGCGATCTTCTCAGGACCTGTCCCATCATCTGAAACAAGCACAGAAGCCAGCTCAGCAAAGCAAGGTACCCATTGCCATGCCCGACTGCTCAAAATGAGGGCTCTGGACAAGTGCCAGGCCCCAGAACACTTGGCATTAGCAGGGGATGAGGTTTACCATTGTGGTCACAGCAGTGTAAAAGGAAGTAGTAGCATCTCTGCAAAATAGTATCCCCCTTGCACCCATCCTCAGCTGTGGCACTCAGGGACCATGGCGAAGAGGGCTGTATAGGCGAGGTACGAGTACCAGGCACCAACCTCCTGGATTAAGACTATCTGGACAGCATAGACCATGCTAAAATGTGCTTCGTCTGCCTTTTACACATGCACGGTGCCCGTTTCATTAACACAGGATCAGTGGGTGGAAGGGCAGGTAACACATCCAATCAGCCTGAAGAAGCAGATTGCTAAAGTGGTATGTTTAAACTATGTGGGAAATTAACCTCGAGTGAAATCTGTAAAGCGACTGCTCAGAGCACAGGATTTGCCACCCAAGGTCAAACACTGGTTCCCTAAACCAGGTTATTCACCTCTGGAAGTGGCTGATACCTGCTGCTTCAGAAGAAGGCCACCATCCCATCCCACTCTGCATAATGCACTGCGCTATTTGCACTCACATATGGGGGAAGACAATTCCTTCCTGACCCTTTGACCCACAGGTGTGAGATTGGATAGGCAATTCTAGGGATTTTCTCCAAGCAAAACAATCCGTTTTATTGGTTTTCAGGAAAAATACCCCCCCCCCCCCCTCCAGTCTAGTGTGGTGCTGATGTGAATGAGGAACTCCGAAGGGATCACTGAATGATGTGAGTTACAGTATCGACACCCAAGGGAACGTGTGTGCAGAAGAACCCAAGCTGAGTTTTTAGTAGACAAGAATCTTGATGCTTAGCCATGCAGGTGATGGGTTTGGAGGGATTCTCTGGTGAAGGGGAAGAGAAGAGCTATTTAGGCTTCTGACCTTGCTTGAACTGTATCCGAACTCCAGCATCATTTTGTATTTTCTTAATCATCTCTCCACTACGGCCAATCACCACCCCAACAGAATGCCTGGGCACAGGGACCTGAGCAAGGGTCAAGAGCAAAATTAACTGGAGAACAGGAAAAACGGCTAAGACCTAGGAAGTAGTTTCCTAGGACACTAAGCCAAGGTTTTGTTTGGTGACTGCTGCCCCCTACTGTCAGACTACATAACATCCTCCCTTGGCAGAAACAGCAGCAGGCAGACCGTCCCCCAACTAATGCACTAAATCGGTCTTACATCTATTCCTCCACCAATCCTGGAACCGTATTCGTTTCGGTCACCAAAGCCTCCCTGGTCACGTTCTCGCAGGATGTCCATCACCATCTCACACGCTTGCTGCAAACAAGAAACAGCAACATGAGCCCAGGGAACCAGTGACCCCCACACTGCAGGCCTGAGGCTCGCATGGACCTGGGGCACCTGGTCAAGAATTCCTTCTTTAAATACATGGGGACCATTAGCTAGGTTAAGGGACTTTCATCCCAGGGGCCCCACACAAAGGATCCCAGTGGTCCTGGAAAGCCATAGCTGCTACCAAGTGGCTGGGAACAATGCTGCTCCAGTGAAGATCCAAGAGTGACACGCACACCCCCAGCCATGTTGCATAGTTCAGGCACGCACACCTCTGTTCCCAGTCTCCTGGGCAATTCCCAAATTCACCCTCAGTCCTTTCTACCTAGCCATGCAGGTACTATTGGGCCACTGTAGTAGAGCGCCAGCTTTGCACTTATCCAGCACGTTCACAGAGGACCTCAGTGATTTATAAATAGCAGAACATCCACTACAGCTGTGTGGCAGGTATAGTCAGCCTCCTTTTACTGAGGTATAAGCAGGCAGAGGTCAAACTGCCCAAGGATATACAGTGTCTGCAATACAACCCAGGCATCCTGATTGGCAGACTCCCTAGCTGCTTAATGTAATCATTTCAGTGCACGTTTATACCTGTACCGTGCTCACCATCTGAGGAGCTCAGAAGTTTACATCAAATTTCATTTCCACACCCTAATTAAGTGTAATTTTGGGGAAATAGGGAAAAACAACAGCTTGTCCATGCTCTTGCAAGATGTCCATCCCCGTGTCACAGCAAGTGGAGAGGCATAGCTGGGACTAGAAGCCAAGTCTCCAGACTCCTACCCTGGTGCTTTAACCACAAGCCCATCCTTCCTCAAGCAGACACTATTCAGTATTCACTTCCTGTCCTAAACAAGGCTGTGCTGTGGGATCTAGAGTGGTTTCACTGGGGGAGATGTGTGCGTGAAGCAATTCTGAATGTGTAAATCATTCTGGAGAGATCAAAGAGACTCACTAGGACTTTTACAAGGTTTGCCCCAAAGTAGATAATTTCAGAATGGCCCTAAGGCCAGTAACCACTGACCACTAAAGCAGTGGTTCTCAACCCGGGGTACCCAAGGTCCTCCAGAGGATACATCAACTCATCTAGAGATTTGCCTGTTTTACAACAGGCTACAGAAAAAGCACTAGCCAAGTCAGAACAAACTAAAATTTCATACAGACAAGGACTTGTTTCTACTGCTCTATAGACTATACACTTAATGTAAGTACAATATTTATATTCCAGTGGATTTATTTCATAATTACAGTAAAATGAGAAAGTAACCACTTGTTCAGTAATAGTGGGCCATGATACTTTTGTATTTTTAAGTCTGATTTTGTAAGCAAGTGGTTAAGTGAGGTGAAACTTGAGGTACACAAGACAAATCAGCCTCCTGAAAGGGGTACAATTGTCTGAAAGGTTCAAAGCCACTGCAATAAAGGGGCCATGTAATGGGAACCACCTTATACCATCCACAACAAGCCCTCCCCATGGGGAAATAGAGCCACAGTGCAGTCAGTCAACCTGCTGCCCTTGCTCTCCACACACATGATTACATACACAAACACTCCCACTAGGGCGAGCCAGCCAGACCTACCTGGACTTTGTAGGGGTCTCCAATTATCCGAAGGGGCTTGTCTACATTGGTGTTTTGGGAACCGTCTTGAATTAAAATCATTTTCACTCCAGCTCGCTCCTGCATTGGGGTGGAGATTGGAAGAAGTCAGCCAGGTGTTGGGCAAGTCGATAGCTGGAACTCTCCAGAAGCTCTACAGCATGCTTGCACCTGCCACAGTCTATGGTGACCTAAGCTCTGATGGGAACGAGAAGGGACCAGACTTCCCCTCTACTCAGCTCCAGGAGCTTCACCCTGGTCTCAAGAGACTCACCCAAGAATTCAGCTTGTGTCATGAACCCTGGCTCCGTTACAGATATGGCACTTGGCAGTGGAGACCAGCCCTGGAACCATCACTGCTGAGGGCACAAGCCCCTACCTGTAGATTTTGTGATCTCCAGGGTTTTAGGCTTCCATTGAGTTACTCTCTTAGCCCTTCCAGTGGTGAAGCTTTCTGAACACATGCTGACTTAAGCAGGATTCCCTGTGCCCTGGCTGATGCACGTGAGACTCGGTGTCCCTCTGTCCCCGCTGCACTTTTCCAGAGATGCCAGGGAGGCAGCTAAGAAAAGCTGCTTTGGAGCTTAGCTAGCCTAGGGAAGTCTGCACAGGGTTGCTCCAGTGCAAACTGGGGCTTGCAAGAGCGACTTACCAGGGTAAGTTTGATGGGTGCCAAGTCCAGCTTACATTGGTGGAGCAACACCAACATAACCCCTCTTGCACAGACAGGGCCTGAGGAGAAGGACCAGGGACCCCATCTGAGCTAACGAGGCACAGCTGGACACACCGCATTATGAGTGACCAGAATTTTGGAAGAAATCAGAGTGGCCCTAGAGCACAAGCCTTTCAACGCTCAGGATGAAGAGGCTACAAAGGTACCATGCTAGAGGAGGCTGAGCCGCAATGCAGGTAGAGCTAACAAGACAGGAAGGAGGAGATAATTGCTAAGTGAGGGGAAGAGTAAGCTCTGGTGCACTGCCCCCTGCTCTAACCACAGGGAGTTTTGTCCACCTGCCCCACAGCCTGGGTGGCTCCCAGCCCTTACCTGTAACTGTTTAATGGTCTCTCCCCCTTTGCCGATCACCAGTCCTGCCTTCCCAGCCGGGATCATGATTTCCTGCACTGTGCCGTTCTGCCCGTTGGCATTGTCGTGGAACTGGCCAGGCGGCCCCCCACGACCTCGCGACACGATATCATCCAGCATCATTTTCGCCTTCCTGTGAGGGGAAAGGAAAAAAAATCCAGCAATGGTGGTGAGCTGGGGGCAAGCGCATTTATCAGCCTCGTACACCTTGGACTAATAATGCAATACACAGGACAGGCCCCGGCACTGCAGTGGCCCATTCAGCTCCCTTCCGGGATGCCTCCCTCTCCGTGAGCTCCCATCCCACCATGCCAAGTCTCAAGACTTGAGGACAGCCCAGCTAACACACACTGCATAGGTTTCTGTCTAGCCCTGCGTATTCCAGAGGGGGTTTGTTCAGTCAAGGACAGCAATGCCTTGCCAAGAAGGCAGGCGCAGTTGCCATGCTGCCCAGGGCTGACCTTTGCTGCACCCTAACTCCATGATTATAAACCAAAGTAGACACTGCTGTTCTGTCATCAAGAGCCCTGAGCAGTAAGGTCAGGAGATTCCTACTGCTGCATTTAAAGCTGGGCATTTTGGTTTTACATCTTATGGCCAAACCCTGTTAACTGCCCAGCTCAAGGCAAGAGGCTAGCAGTCCCTTCTAAGGACAGGGCACCTGCTTACAAACCACTATTTGGAAAGGGGAGGGGAAGAGTTATGAATTTTCTTCAGGGTCTCTTCCCACTAAATTCATAGGGCCCTTGTCCTCCCTGAAGACTGGGAAAGTTCCCAAGAAGAAAAGCACCAAACAGCAGCAGAACCTCCAGGACAGCGCAGCAGAAGACAGGTGACAGAGAGAACCACTGGCAGTGGTTTGTCAGTGAGCAAGGAGAGGCAGCAAACAAAGCAAGTTCTGAAGATCTGAGCTTAAAATTCAGCAACAAGTCCCTGCCTGACAGACAGCTGATTCCCATCTGCACCAGGGCCCATAGTTGAAAAGAGGGATGTACTCACTGGACAGATTCTGGGGATCCAGTCAGAGAGACACTCCGCTCTGGTAATCCGCCACTGTCTGTAGGAGAAGACAGTGTTAAAGGACATGCTCCAAGGGCATTTCGCCTGGAGGTTCCCACAGGCACCTCTACAGATGTGCATATGCTTTCTCTCCCTACAAACCAAGTCAGAGCTCTGCCTGGGCAACAGGTTTCAGAAAACAATGTGCCCATGGCACAGCGAAGGAGCTGGAATAACTGGGCAGAGATCTGAAGGGGGAATGCTCTGTGGGGCTGAGTTCTCTAAGCAGATGCACACTGTGCCATGTGGCTCAAAATTCCGTTATACTTGCTGGAGCTGATGGCCTCTGCCACTTTATATCAATGACCCCTGGTATTTATAGGACATCACTACAGCGAGGCAATATTGTATAGATGAGCGAACTCACTGCATCCCAGGAAAGACATGGCCAGGGCTGTCTAACGCACTATTAAACCACATACACTCCCGGGAACACATTAGAACATTTCCAGGGAACGCCTGGTGCCGTGGGCATTCTTTGATTCAGAGATTTAAGGCCAGAAAGGACCATGATGATCATTTAGTCTAACCTGCATAATATGGGCTGTATAGAACTCCACCCAGGAATTGCCACAGAGGCCGACAACATACTAGAGACGTCAGATGACTGAGACTCTACCACATCCATTGCTCACAGGGGTAATTATGTTCACTGGTATAAATTTACACCTCAAATGAAGAGGCCCAGGAAGACAAGTCTAGGTGGGCATTGAGGACCGCTCTGCAGAGTTCTTGCACCATGAAGGATTCCCAAGAAGCACCAGTCCATACCTGGCGATATCTGTACTTTGCAGCCCGAGTCCTGCTGGATTTTGTTGATCTGTTCACCTCCTCTGCCTATAACTGGAAAAAGAAAGGAAAGGAGAACTGCTAAGCAAAACTGGCTTGCTACAAAGAAAAGAAATGTCACTAGCAGACAGACCTCAAAGCAAACTGCTTCACATGATTCAGTTATGGTCTATTAATCTGCAACCACTTTAAAAAGAAAAAACAATCCAACATCCATCTACCTCCATGCAGAAGATAGAAGCCTTACATTCTACTGGAGAAATGGTAAAAATAATTTTCAGATATAATGTAGTGGGAGGCCCCCCCCCACTGCAGGTTCTGGGATGATCTTCGCTCTCACAGCTACTAACATATGGCACTTTTCAACCATGAATCTCAAAGCACTCTACGAAGGCGAGTGAGTTTCATTATCTCCTTTCTAGAGAAGGGGAAACTGAAGCAGCAGCACACAGAATGGAGGACTCGAGTCCAGTGCCCCATGCGAGTCTATGGGCATCAGAAGGGGGAAGACGAGCAACCGATTCAAATATTAAATCTAGTTAAACAAGACTCTCAGAAGGGCCTTGCTCACCACAGGGCCTGGGCAGCCTAAAGGAATCAGTAGCCTCTGAAGACGAGTTTGGTACACCCAAACTCAGCCAACTCCTCCACTAGCCTCAAAAAACTCAGAAAGCCAAGTCAATTGAAACCACATCTTGTAAACCAACTAACTGTTTCCTGGGCTCAGATCTTGTATGCAGTGGAGCCCAGTTTTCTCCTGCTTAGCATCACGCGGAAGCCAGTGTTACAGCCACCATTCCTTCTGGCAAAGGTCTAGATTGGACTCCCTTGAGAGCCAGTCACTGCTTCTCAGATCAGCCAGACAAGACTGAGTGTCTCCTCTTCCCTGGGAGAAGAACACGGAGCCCGTCACAACACTCCAGTGAATCCATGCCACTGCCCAGACTCCAATCTCAGTCCACAGTGGAAGTGCCAACAACCACAGTGACAACATCCAGTTAGGAAGTTGCCCTCAGTATCTAATCCCTACCATTTAAAGCAGGGAGTCCAAGCCTGTGCATTCAGTAAAACAAAATGCTCTACCCTGCATCTCTCCTGGCTGGCACAAGTGCCACACCAGAGTTGCCAGAGTGTCAGGATAAGACTCAAATGCTAGTCAGAGATCTTGGATAGCTGTCACCCAACACAGTGAAGGGGATCAGAGCAGAGACCCAAGAACAACTGAGCTTTTCTGCAAAAAGCTCAGCAACTGGCACTGAGAAGCCAGGACGGTATTTGTGAGTAAAAGTAACAGTGAAAGCCTTCCACTAAAGCAACGGCAGGCTGCTCCCTCCCTGTCTAATACTCACTGAGTCCCACCATGCCATCAGGTACTCTGTACTCTTCAGTCACTGTAGACCTGCAAAGGGAAACGGTCAGCGGCTTAAAGTGAGGAGTGGGAGGGTAACAAAAAAGGAACCGATAGTCACCTGCATCGATCAGAAACAAAAGACAAAGGACTTCCCTTCTCCTGGGAGGACAGTCCAATTGGAAGGTGACTGAGCTACTGACACCAGTCTAGGGGCTGCGTGAGTGTCAGGGTTACGCATGGCAAACTAGTTACGTGTCCTGGAGTCTATGATCAACATTTGCACACAGTGCACTGGTTTTACAGAAGCCAAAGCTACGAAACCTAAAGCAAAGGCTGCACAAGAGCTAGAAATACCGCGCTGGTGGCCAAGAAGCACGTCCCTCACTACCAACACGGCCCACTCATGCCAGGAGTGACCAGTCTCCCCAATGGCATGTCACACAACAAAGTGTAAGCCTCACATCTGAGCAAAGCAGCTGGTTAAGTTTTGGGGCATCCCAATGTTGCCCCTCCTGCAGATGTCTGAAGTACAAGAGATGTGTCGGTAATCTGGTTCTGAATGTACAGTTCAAATTCACAAGCCTTGTGACTTTGGGGTGGGGGAGAAGGATGAAGGTAGAGTTTACCTGGGAGGAGGATGGATTGGTCCAAGTTGAGCTGACATTGCTGAAAAGAAAAACCATGAGAGGTCTGGGGTTATGAATTCATACCAGAATGCAGAATACCACAAAGCCAACAACAAATCAGTCACTATCCAGGCAGACTATGGAAGATAAAAATCCCAGCAGGTTAAAAACAGTTTCCTACATATTTCTAGCCCAAATCTTCCCCTTCCTTTCACCCAATCCACTCTTATTTTCCTCAGCCTCAATTTGGAACACCCACTCCAGGTGAGCACCAGCCATCAGAGGGTTTTATAGGTGGTTAACTGCACCCCTCAGGCACCAGCTATAGAGTTATTTTCCCATCCCTTTTAACGTAAGTTGTACTTACAGTCACCCTGAGCAGCCAGTTTCTTGCTCTCTGGCTGGTCTGTTTGAAAGAGAAGGGAGTAGATTAGATGTAAGCCAACCTCTTCCCAGTACTTACAGGTGGCCTCCCGTCTCCACATGCTGACATGTGACATAGGAGACCAGCTCCTGAAGTATGATGGGCTAGATGTGAGCTAGGTACATCCTCATTAAGGAAATCATCAGAACATTTAAACAATGGAAACTTATCAAAATAAAAAGTAATAGTCTAAATCCAAGTGCCTATGACAACAACTAGCATTTATGTAGTACATTCCATCCTGTGCTTAGGCAACACCCAGGAATCTTTCACCCATGCTGAAGGGCCCTGGCACTTCTACAGATGTGGGAATCGGAGATGGCCATGGATTCGAGTAGAGCGGGTACTAAACTAAGAGAGCAGAGAGACACTGGGGGTTACTCCCAGCTCGGCCAGTGGCTCTGTGAGAGCTTGCGCAAGTCACTTCTCATCTGTGCTATCTGTACAAAAGGGATACACTGAAAAGCCTCCCCCACAAGATCTGCAGACAAAAAACACTATAAGTGCTAAGTATCACCAAGGCCCAGCACTCTCATCACATAATGGTGCTGTTCAAATATAGACAACGAACACCCTGCAGTACCTCCATCTTCCAGTTGCCTCTTCTGACCCCCAAACCCAAAGTCTGGAGTGTTGTTGTTCACCGTGGTAGCTGCATCACCCCCAATTTTAGCCGCTATCTGAAAAGAAAGCAGTTGGCATTGTATAGTTACTACCAAAGGGAAAATCCTTCCAGAAATTAGCAACAATGGGGAAAGTAAAAGCAACTGGATTAGCAAAAACAAAAGTCTCAAGCCCTAGGACTTTCAGTCCATTAAATATACCATACAACAACGGCAATGCCATTTAAAAAGTCCTAGGCTAGACTACACAGTTCAGATGACTACACTGAATGACCACACTTAAGCTAAGTGAGGGCTAGAATGTTATTACAGCACTAAAAAAATATGCTCTAACCTAGGTCTATACAGAGAGTTAATGACATTTGTTATTGTATTTGCATGTAGCAAACACTGTTAAACCTGAAAAATTGCAGCTACTAAATACGAAAAGCTCATGTGCTTAAACTTCCTGAAAAACATTTTCTGGGGTTGAAAGACTTGTACTTTATTTCAACTAAAATGTGACTTTTATGCAAAAAACCCCTTATTTAACACATTATAAAATGTCCCTTCCTACGTTTCTGTTCACTGATGTAACTTAAAAGTTGCAGTACCTTCAGTCTTTATACCTACCAGACATAGAACTCTCAGCCAAGAGCACTATACCACATTCAAATTATTTGGAGTTAGAGTGTGGAAGTAGAATGTGCAGCAGCAAATTTCACTAGCTAAGGGTCCACTTCTGAACTCCAGTTGAGATAGACTTTGTTCCATTCCTACCTCTCAGGTAGGATGCAGGGTCACAACAGTGTTTCTTGTATGTAGAACTGTTAGCTCATGCTCAGTTCAAATTTCTCCCACTCCAGCTAGCTCTCTGGAAGCATCAGCATACACTCGTGTCTCTTAGGTGTGCGCATGCATTACTTTGGCATTAACATGAGTGTACACAACTCAGACAGATTTCCCTCTTTCATTAAACTTAGGAAATTAAATGCAAAAAGATTAATACAACATGAAGGTTGCAAATTTTAATTAAGAAGTCAAGCATTCCAATAGTTACTGTTTTTATGAGAATCTGAATTTGTGCACACAAGACAAATGTGTAACGAGTCTATTCACTAATAATTGGTACCGACAAATATGCATCATTTCAATTACTGGTTAGATTAATTTATACAATTAAGATCCAATAGGATAGAATTAAGACGACCAGATGATATTTTGTATTTCCCATTTAAATTCACAACCTTAACACTGCATTAACATCGTTTTTCAACTGATTCTTAGAAGTAGCTCCCTTGTTTATTTACCTGCTGCAACTCAAGTTTAGGATTCTGCTCAACAGGAGCTGACACCACCACAGGCACCTGAAGACAGTAGAGGACATGGTGATGTGCTCAGCTGTTGCAGGACAGAGAAAATCCTGTGCTTGGGTATTGGCAGATAAGTCATTTTTATAGTGTTCATAAGATTGACAGCCCTGAAGGTCAAAGTTCTCTACCAAGCCAAATTAAGTACAGCCACGGTAGTCCAACAGCAAGGCAAGATTCCCTACAATGCCCCGAGCAATGTGTGTCATTCACTACTACTAGTAATTATCGTTAAGTGCTGATAGCAAGCTTGCTGCTGTACAATTCACAAAAGGCTCTCCCTGCCCAGAAGAACTGCAATTCTCAAGTGACCTGGAGGGACTCTTCCTTGGGGCAGAGGACAGCTCAGTTTCCATGGCCCACTCAATACTTTGCCCCTTTGGTGAGGAAGCCAATTGAACTCTGGTGATGTGTGCTGTGGACACTTATTCACTGAGAAGCCAACTGAAGCCTAATCACTACCAGAAAAGGTTTGCTGGGATAGCTACAAGATACCGAACCTGGCAAACAGAGCCCTGCAGCGGGACTGGAATCCTGCAGGACCTGTTGCCATAATACCAGGAACTGGTAAAATTTACTTTGTGCAGATGTAATTGGATGGGCAAAAAACCCCACACCCCAGACTGCAATAATTTGCCGGAAAACTCTAAATGGTTAAAGATTTGTTTTATTCTTTTAATGGCAAAAATGGTCTGAATTTTGTTTTTTCAGAGAGAAAGAAACTGATGGGATTGTCTTGACTTTTTTTGTTTTTAGTAGCATGGAGGGAATCTGTTTCTCTTGTGGGATGTAAGGCTTTTTTTCAGGTGGGAGTGGGATAAAAATGCAAGAAATAATGCAGGAGTGGGTACTGCAGGGCAGGATTGGAGCAGGATTTTTTTTAAAAATAGTCCCATGTAGGGCTCTCTTTGCAAACTCTTCTTGTGGTGATGCAGACTAAGAGTGATTGTACCAGGACAGTTTACACTGTTCTCCAAAGGAAAGAAGCTATTCTGGAAAAATATTTCTTTGCTGGCATAACTGGGTCTATGCTAGGGCTTTTGTCAGTATAAAAGTGTTGTTATAAATCACATCCTAAACTGACATTACTATTGACAAAAGTTAAGTGCACACCTGTTCTTAAACTCCCCAGCCCAGCCACACCATTTGATGGTAAGCATTTTTGGTAGCTATCAAACTGGACTGGACTTCAATCAGTGACACAGAAGTGAAAAGCTTTGTACTCCCCATTATTAGTTTACTAAACCATCCCATCCACCCCTTCATTTTATTAAAAACAAACTTATTCCTGATTTAAGGTTTCACTTTTGGGATCCTTCACTTTTGAACGAAGTGAGCTTTGCCCCTTGATCCCCTAAAAACAAACAATTAATATTCTCATTTTAAAAGTCAAATTTCAAGAGCCAGCCACAAAGCATCCAAGACATTAAAAATACAGAAATACATTTCCCAAACTTAAGTTGTCAGTTTTATACTGAAGCATCCATCTGACACACAGATGCATTAATATGCCAAGATTTTAGCACTGCAGAAAAATACACCTAAAAGTTGGGAAGAAAATTAGCATAAGACATATTGCCAGATCACCAGCATCTCAGTACTTCCTTGAGGTGGCAAGACTAGTGCAGGATTGCCCTGCATGGTAGCAGAGCCCACATTTCAGCGCTATGTCCAACCACCAGTGCCCGCGAGTCATAGCAGGATACAGACATTTTGAACGTAGAGAAATTCCTTCTGCAAATGCAATCGTTCATCTGAATTGTGACTGACTTGTCAGCATTTATGCTGCTTCCTCTGTAGTCTGAGGAAATGAAGCCATGAGTTGCAGTGGCTTGCCTACTGATAAAGATGTTCATCTGCTCCACAATTTCAGTCGAAGTGTCACCCTGTCTCCCAAATGTTGAGTGGCTATTTTTTGTAGACTGTGTGTGAGACAAGCTTGTTTGAGCAGTTGGGTTAGTGGCCCATGGCTCTGGGGTTTTATAGCTTTCTGTTAGCCTTGCAAAGTCAGAAAAAAACAAGGGACACCTGCAGAAGTTGGGATGTGTGGGGACATCAAGCCCTACTGCCCATTAGGTTAGATCACCAACCACCTTAGGACAAGGTGTTTAACACTGCTAACCTTCTCCTTTTGGGACAGTCATGTTGCAACAAGAACGGAAGGAACCCCAGAATTAAGGAGGGTCATCTCAAACAAGTCCCTATTTAAGGTGAGACTAGGGATGAGGCCCCAGTGGGTGCTGCAGGCAGAAATAGAGGAGGGCTGAACAGAGCTCTCTGCTGGCCACATGTGAGGGAAGAGACCCAGGAACCTGGCTATTGCCCTCTTCCACATGCATGAAGCGAGATGCAGGTTAAGAATAACCTCAGTATGGACCATGAAATCCTGAAGCCCAATGCAGATGAACAACTCTGACTTTTCCCTCCCCGAGCTGGTGATAGAAGTGAGTATCCTACCCCCCTGAGGGAACAGTGGCCACCTTGGGGGATCCCCTCACTTTCCTGCCCCTCTTCACTCAGCCTATCATCTCCACCAGTTCCCTCCAACCCTTCACCTCCCCTTCCATGCCTAAGACCCCAGCCCCTCCATTCCCAACACGTACCTCAGACTCCTCCTCCAGTCCCCAATTCCTCTCCTCCCTACACCTCTCTCTTCACCCCATTCCCCCCAGCCCTGGTACCAACCCTCCCAGCCTCCCTCTACCCCAAAGCCCCCTCCTCCCACAGCCCATATCCATCCCCCACACTCAAGGCCCCCGCTCCTCTGGCTCCAGACCCCATACCCCTTCCCTCCCATCTAATCCCCACACTCCCACAACCCATACCCCTTCCCTAACACATACCCCCTCCTCCGCTCCCGCCCTATCCCCCATAACGTTTCTCCACCCTCCCCTCTGCTCCCAGACCTCTTCTCCCCACCCTCCGCTCCCCCCTTCTCTCTGCTCCCAGACCCCTTCCCCCCCCCCC
>NC_133794.1:5060498-5154843 GCF_003597395.2 Chelonoidis abingdonii
CCCCCAGCTCCGGCTCCGCCGGCTCCCCCACCGGGGGGCCCTCCGGAGGGCGGGGGCCCGGCCGGGCTATAGTCCGACATGGCGGCGGCTGAGGCCGGCGAGAGACGCTGAGGAGGCGGCGGCGGCGAGGGCTCAACGCGGGAACCAGGCCGAGCTCTCCACACACCCCCGCAAAGCACGGTGGGATCGGGGGGCGGGGACTCCGCCGATATCCCCGCCCCCCGCGAGGCTCGAAGGCCAGTCACACAAGCGGATCTCTCTGACTGACAACGACATACAGCCAATCCCGATAAGGAAGGAGCCGGTTTACTTGACTGGCCTATTAAAGGCTAGGAGGCGGGTGTTAAAACTGAGTGACAGAGAACTTATCCAATCGAAAGGGAAAGGTCCCTGAGTTTGCTCTATTATTGGAGGACAAAAGGCAACAGCCATATTGATTGATACGAGATTAAGCCAATCAGAGATGAAATGTAGCTCGTTTTTGGACTCCCATTGGAGAAGATTAAGGATGGGCTGATATTATAATTGATTGACATTTTTACAGACCAATAAAAAACGGCAAATGCCCAAGCCCGGTCTATCCGGCGCACCTATCGAAGGATGAAAAGGCAGGAGTGAATTTCATTGACAGGCATTTGAGCCATTCACAGGGAAGGGATTCTACACGCTACTTCCTTATTGGAAGGAGCAATGCACGGCGGTTCTTATTAATGAGTGACACGTACGTAAACCAATCAAAAACGTAGAGTGACCAAAGTAGCTCCTTATTGGTGGGTGAATGGGGAGGTGGGTCTAATTTTGATTGATAGGTAGATAAGGCAATAAAAAGTAACATAATCCCATGTACCTCGCTATTGGAGGATGAGCCAACGAGTCCAGAGTTTGGTTGGTTCATATTCTGTCAATCATCCATCTTCTCTCTGCCTATTTGGAAAACCATTGGTTAATGTGTACATCAAGGTGGGGCGATAGGTGATGGACAGGACTCTGGACCTATAGAAGGAAAGGAATCATTTGTTAGCCCAATGGCCTTGGGCACGCAAGACAGGTGGGACTTTGAAGGGAATGAAGTGGAAATTGATTGAAGCTCTGGGAAGATTGACAGCTATATCGACCAATCATATTGAAAGAGAGTCAGGCTTTACCGTCTTCTATGATGGTAAACAAGTTAGAGAGCTCCTTCCTAAGTGAAGTATTTTGCATTTGTCCTATTGAATTTCATCATATTTACCTCAGGCCATTTCTCCAGTTTGAATTTTAATCCTATCCTCCAAAGCACTTGCAACTCCTCCCAGCTTGGTATCGTCCGCAAACTTTATCAGTGTCCTCTCTATGCCATTATATAAATCGTCTATGAGGATATTGACCAGAACTGGACCCAGAACCAAACCCTGCGGGATCCCACTCGTTATGCCTTTCCAGCATGACTGTGAACCACTGATAACTACTCTCTGGGAACAATTTTCCAACCGGTTCTGCACCCACCTTATAGTAGCTCCATCTAGGTTGTATTTCCCTAGTTTGTTTATGAGAAGGTCACACAAGACACTATCAAAAGCCTTACTAAAGTCATGATATACCACATCTACCACTTCCCCCCTAACCACAAGGCTTGCTACCCTGTCAAAGAAAGCTATCAGGTTGGTGTGACATTATTTGTTCTTGAGAAATCCATGCTGTCTGTTATATATACCACCTTATTATCTTCTACGTGTTTGCAAATTGATTGCTCAATTATTTGCTCCATTATCTTTCCTGGTACAGAATATAAGCTGACTGGTCTGTAATTCCCCGGGTTGTCCTTATTTCCCTTTTTATAGATGGGCACTAGATTTGCCCTTTTTCCAGTCTTCTGGAATCTCTCCCATCTTCCATGACTTCTCAAAGATAATCGCTAATGGCTCAGATATCTCTTCAGTCAGCTCCTTGAGTATTCTAGGATGCATTTCATCAGACCCTGGTGATTTGAAGACATCTAACTTGTCTAAGTAATTTTTGACTTGTTCTTTCCCTATTTTAGACTCTGATCCTACCTCATTTTCACTGGCACTCACTATGTTAGACGTGCAATCGCCACCAACCTTCTTGGTGAAAACGGAAGCAAAGATGTCATTAAGCACCTCTGCCATTTCCACATTTTCTGTTATTGTCTTTCCCCGCTCATCGAGTAACAGGCCTACTGTGTCCTTGGTCTTCCTGTTGCTTCTAATGTACTTGTAGAATGTTTTCTTGTTTCCTTTTATGTCCCTAGCTAGTTTGAGCTCGTTTTGTGCCTTGGCTTTTCTAATTTTGTCCCTACATACTTGTGTTATGTGTTATATTCATCCTTTGTAATTTGACCGAGTTTCCACTTTTTGTAGGACTCTTTTTTGAGTTTCAGATCATTGAAGATCTCCTGGTTAAGCCAGGTTGGTCTCTTGCCATACTTCCTATCTTTCCTATGCAGGAGGGTAGTTTGCTCTTGTGCCCTTAATAAAGTCTCTCTGAAAAATTGCCAACTGTCTTCAATTGTTTTTCCCCTTAGACTTGCTTCCCATGGGATTTGACCTCTGACCTCATGGTTGTCATTTCCGCCCCCCGCCCCCGGCTGTACCTCTGCCCTCTATAGTTGTCACTCCCCCACCTGAGGCCATGACCTCTCACCTCATGATTGTTGGCACTCCCCAACCTCTGCCCCAAAGAAAGGCACAATAATGCTCTGCTCTGTTGGGGGTTTCTAGCCCTTCTTCCTAGACACAGGCCCTGGGGTGTGTTAGTCACTGGTTGGGCTTTTGATGGTTGGGCTTATGGCTTGTTTGCATTTGGTTTTGAAGAAGGGTCAGTGACCTGATGAGAGGGGTATTCGCTTTCTGTAACTGTACCTATGTCAGAACCAGAAGTGATGGGCTGGATGCAGGAGTCTTTCGGGGCAGGTCTCTGGCCTGCATTATACAGGAGGTCAGACTAGATAACTGCAATGGTCCCTTCTGGCCTTAAAGTCTATGAATCTCCGGAGCCCTAGGCTGGGTCTGTGCTAGAGACCTCTGCTGGCATAGCTGTGTCAGTCAGCAGTGGGAAGAGGTGGGACCTCTGATTGGCAGTTGTGTTCACAGGAGCACCTAGTGTAGACGCAGTTATACCAGCAAAACTGCTCTTTGGAATAAACGGTACCACTTTGCCAGCATAGCTGTGTCCGCCCTAGGAGCGCTTTGCCATATAGTATATTGATATTTCTAATGTGACGTAGCCCTGGTCCTGTGCCTTAAGCCCAACATCCTCCATTCTCTCTCCTTTTCTCTTCAGTGATCTGAAAGTGGCTATCCCTTTCTCAGTCCTTTCCAGGCCCTGGAGAAAAGACACCTGCATTTTTTAATTAAAACCTGATATTTACTCAGACAGGTAAGCAAGCAATTGATCGGTATTTTAGGAAGATGAGACACATTTAAAAACACAGAGACCCTAGCAATCAGTCTCCCCATGTTTATTATCTCGGTTTAAATGGTATCTTCCCCCCCGGGGATGGAGAATAATAAATATATAAATAGTTCAGGACATTTGTCACTAATAAGCGCGCATGTGTAGAGTGGTTTCCATATTCAAAGCTCTGGAGAAACTTTGATCCTTTATATTGATATGGCTCCCAGGATTTTCTGTTCTGTAACTATGGAGCTTGAAAACTGGGCAAATGAATGGTCTTGCTCCTAGTCAGTGGCAAAGTCCCAGTGACAGCTGTGGGGCAGGATCGTTAGTGCTTGGTACTATTTCAGCTTTGCTGTAATGTAGTGTGGTGTGTGTCCCCGCCCCTGGCCCTGATGCAACACAATTCCAAGTGTTTGGGAAGTCCTCCTGCCGTGTTTCCTCAAATGTTGTCATCCCAGTTTAACGTACAGCATTAAGGAGACCATCATAGCTGCTAGCTGCAGTGGGAGAGAAAAAAATATAGACGGAATGACTAAAATTCTTAAGGATGACATCAAAAATGTTCCAACCTTGGTGCCTAAAGACTGTCATCTAAACTCATGATTATTGTTACATACATTTTTGGTACTTCTAGATACCAAAGACATAGGAACAGGTGGGAAAGAGGTCCTGGAGGCCAAATCTAGGCTGTTAGGTAAGAGATTGAAGTCCGGGACCTCCATGGTAGCATGCTCTGAAATGCTTCCAGTTCTATGTGCAGGGCCAATTAGACATTCAGAATGAATGAATGAGACAATGGTGTTCAGAGGAGAGATTTAGGTTTATTAGGAACTGGGGAACCTTTTGGGGCAGGATGATTCTATACAGAAGGATAGGCTCCCCCTAAACCAAAATGGAACCAGGTTGCTGGCATGTAAAATTAACAAGGTTGTATAGGAGTTTTTAAACTAAGGTCTGGGGGAAAGCTGATAGGTGCAGAGAAAGGAGCACCTGGTTCAGATGGAGACATGCCTCAGGGTAGTATTTGTTAAAGGGGATACGATGTATCCTAGTAAAGAGGCGAGGCTAGAACTTGATAAAGTACAGGTAGGAACTGAAGAGAAACAGTCAAATGAAAAAATCCCATTCAGTTACCTCACATGAAGGCAGACAACGAAATACTGACAAATGTTATAAGTGCTTGTATAGAAATGCAAGAAGTCTAAGATGGCTGAACTTGAGGGCCTGGTAGTAAATGTTGATATTGATAGAACAGGCATCACAGACACTTGGTGGAATGATGACAATCAATGGGATATCGCAATGCCAGGGTACAGAATATATAGGAATGACAGAATAGGGTGCACTTGGAGGAAGTGGCAGTATATGTGAAAGAAAGCACAGAGTCAAGTATAGTAAAAATCTTAAATGAATCAAACACAATTGTGCTTGTATAAGAGCATAGCTGTAGGAATATACTACTGCTCACCGGATCAAAATGGTGCTAGTTGTTATGAAATGCTCAGGGAGATTAGAGTGGGTACAAAAACAGAAACCACAATAAAAATGAGGGATTTCAATTATCCCCGTATTGACTGGGAACATGTCACCTCTGGATGGGATGCAGAGAGAGAAGTTTTAGACATCATTAACGACTACTTCTTGGAGCAGCTTGTCCCGGAACCCACAAGGGGAGAGGCAATTCTTGATTCAGTCCTGAGTTGCGCACAGGATCTGGTCCAAGAGGTGAATACAGTTAAACCATTTGGTAATAGCAGCCAAAATGTAATTAAATTGAACATCCTTATTAGGAGAAAATACCAAAGAAACCCACCACAGGAGCATTTAACTTCAGAAAGGGGGACTATGCAAAAATGAAGACGGTAGTTAAATTGGAAATTAAAAGGAACAATTGCAAGAGTGAAATGCCTGCTAGTTGCATGGAAACTTTTTAAAAACACCATAATAGAGGCTCAAACTAAATGTATCCCCCAAATAAAAAAAAGTAAGTGAAGCATTCAAGGAAGATAAGGCTGGTGCAGAGAAGCTAAGTGAATTCTTTGCATCAGTCTTCACTGCAGAGGATGTGAGGGAGATTCCCACACCTCAGCCATTCTTTTTAGGTGACAGATCTGAGGAACTGTCCCCGACTGAGGTGTCAGTAGAGGGGCTTTTGTAACAAATTGATACATCAAACAGTAATAAGTCACCAGGACCAGAGGGTATCACTCAAGAATTCTGAAGGAACTCAAATGCGCAGAACTACTAACTGTGGTATATAACATATATCACTTAAATTATCTTCTGCACCAGATGACTGGAGGATAGCTAATGTGACGCCAATGTTTAAATAAGGCTCCATAGGTGATCCTGGCAATTCCAGGCTGGTGAGCCTAACTTCGGTACCAGGCAAATTGGTTGAAACTACAGTAAAGAACAGAATTGTCAGACACATAGATTAACACAATTTGTTGGGGAAGAGTCAACACAGCCGTTATAAAGGGAAATCATGCCTCACCAATCTATTAGAATTCTTTGAGAGGTTCAACAAATGTGGACAAGGGTGATCCAGTGTACTCGGATTTCCAGAAAGCCTTTGAGTAGGTCCCTCCCCAAAGGCTCTTAAGCCAAGTAGGCAGTCATGAGATAAGAGGGAAGGTTCTCTCATGGATCAAAGAGATAGGAAACAAAGGGTAGGAATAAATGATCAGTTTTCACAGTGGAGAGAGGTAATTAGTGAGGTCCACCAAGGGTCTGTACTGGGACCTGTGCTGTTCATCATATCCAGAGCTGATCTGGAAAAAGAGATAAACAGTGACATGGCAAAGTTTGCAGATAATACAAATTTACTGAAGATAGTTAAGTCCAAAGCTTACTGCAAGGTGTTACAAAGGGATCTCAAAACTGGGTGGCTGGGGAACAAAATGGCAGATGAAAGTCAATGTTGATAAATGCAAAGTAATGCACCTTGGAAAACATCATCCCAACTCTACATATAAAATGATGGGGTCTAAATGAGCTGTTACCACTCAAGAGAGATCTTGGAGTCACTGTGGATAGTTCTCTGAAAACATCCACTCAATGTGCAGCAGAGTCAAAAAAGCAAACAGAATGTTGGGAATCATTAAGAAAGGGAGAGATAATAAGACAGAAAATATCATATTGCCTTTATGTAAATCCATGGGACGCCCACACCTTGAATGCTGGTGCAGTTCTGGTCACTCCAGCTCAAAAAAAGAGATATAGAATTGGAAAAAGTGCAGGCCAATGAAAATGATGTGGGGGAAGGAGCAGCTTCCGTATGAGGAGAGATTTTAAAGACTAGGACAGTTCAGCGTAGAAAAGAGACGACTAAGGGGGATCTGAGAGAGGTCTATAAAGTCATGACTGGGGTGGAGAAAGCGAATAAGGAGGTGGTATTTACTCATCACATAACACACGAACCAGGGGTCACCCAATGAAATGAAAAGGCAGCAGGTTTAAAAACAAGCAAAAGGAAGCAATTCTTCACATGACGTACAATCAACCTGTGGAACTCATTGCTGGGGGATACTGTGAAGGCCAAAAGTATAACTGGGTTGAGAAAAGAATGAGATAAGTTCCTGGAGGACAGGCCCATCAGTGGCTATTAGCCAAGGTAGTCAGGGATGCACCCAGTGCTCTGGGTGTCCCTAAACCTCTGACTGTCAGATGCTGGGACTGGACAACAGGCATTGGGTTGTTTGATGATTCCCTGTTCTGTTTATTCCCTCTGGGACACCTGGCATTGGCCACTGTCAGAAGACAGGACACTGGGCTAGATGGACCTTTGGTTTGACCCAGTCTGACTGTTCTTATGTTTATGTGTAACCTCCTAGTATCTAACTGAAGTCAGGGCCCCGCTGTGTCAGGTGCTGCACATATCCATGGTCGATCTGTGCACAGCTGGCTAATTGTGCCTCATCGGAGTACTGAAAAGTGAACACGTCCCTTTAAGACCAGGCTAACTGGGTTAAACTCACTTCCAGCAGGGCAGCTCCAGTGACAGCTCCACCAAGCAATAGGCTCTTCTCTTTGATCAGGGAAACCAGGTTATGGAAGCAGCCCTGAAGGGTGAAAAACACGGTGAGGTGTAGGCTGCTCTAAGAGCAATCAGAAACAAAAAGCAATGGCAGCCCATCCCCCGGTGGAATCCCACTGGCTTCAGCACACTTGCTGGGCAAACTTGTATCTTCCCTTCCCCACGGGGCGTGGAATTAGCCCCTGGGTGGCTGACTGGCCACCAGCCTATGGCTGTGCCTAAATCCATCGAGCTCAAAGCACTTGCCAAAAGATGTCTGTATACATTATCCCCCCACACTTTACAGAGAGGGAAACTGAGGCACGAGGGAGTGGCTTGCCCAAAGTCATGCTGCAGAAAGAGCCAACCCAGTGCCCTGCCCCCTAGGCCACAAGGCCTTCATTTAAGGGGTGTACAAGGTGCTTTCTGGTTTTGAATTTAGAGCACATGGGCACCGATCCGGCCATGAGATCCCTGTGGGTGCAGGGAGACGTCCAGGCAGCATTCGCTGCAAGATCAGGTTGCTGATCACTCCCCCTACATGCTCCCTTGCTCCCTCCGACTCCAACAGACCCAGGCTAGGTTTTTAACAGCACTCTTCCCACAGTTTCCTTTTCAACCCCCAAGCTGAGCCGCGACCTCCTGGTTGATGACCACGCTGCTGACGTTGTGTCCGTTGCATGCGGAGCTCATTGGATCTTTGCAGCAGCTTTTGGGATAAGTCAGATTGGTCCGTATTTGAAAGGCAGAGCCAGAAAAGTCTGTGTAGTTATGAACCCCGCAGCAGTTCAGCTAGGAACGACACACAACAGGGTTTGTTAAAGGCCAGGGTCTCGAACGTTTAATTTTTCCTTCCTACCTCCCTTTCCTGCTGTATCGCGATAGAATGTCCTCAATTCTAGGGCTGCCCAGAGGATTGAGGGGGCCTGGGGCAAAGCAATTTCGGGGGCCCCTTCCATAAAAAAAAGTTGCAATACTATAGAATACTATATTCTCGTGGGGGGCCCTGCGGGGCCAGGGGCAAATTGCCCCACTTGCCGCCCCTCCCCCCCCCCCGTGCGGCCCTGATCAATTCTCCTTTGCTCAAATGGTGATTTTACCAGAGGAGAAGTATGTTTAACCCTTCAGCTGATATCAAATGTCTGCATTGTAAACGCTGGGTGAAATTCTAAGGCCTGTGGTTGACAGATCAGACTAGATGAGCAAAATTGTCCCATCTTGTATTCTGGAGTGAGGTTTTTCCACCTTCTTCCGAAGTGTCAGAAATCAATCACAGCGGGAGATGGGACACCAGCCAAGACGGACCAGTGCTCTGGGCTGGTACAGAGACTCTTCTGTCTATCTGGCGAATCTCACTCACGTGCTCAGGGTCACCAGATTTGGGGTTGGGAAGAAACCTCAGCTCAGACTGACAGGGCTTTTTCACCTTCCTCCGCAATGTGGGGCGTCGGTCGCTACTGGGGTCCTGGGGCTTGTCTCACCTAAGCAGTTCCCTGCCATGGCAGGGGCTGCAGACACTGGTCACTTTTTGGTGGGCCCTATTCTCTGCCTGTGGCTCACAAGACATTTGTCTCTGAGGCTTACGCTGCTTTGATCTCACTAGTCACTGAGTGGCTTTGTGGCCTGTGCTGAACGGGAGCTCAGACTGGTGATCTCATCTGGCCTAAAACTTCTGGCCCCAAAAATCTACACAGCAGATCCTCAGCATGTGTGTATCGACTTGATTCCTTTGACCCCAGAGCAGCGCTGATTCACACGGAGGATCTGGCCTGGAAACTCACTAGATACTAGCGTTGAAGGGTGGGTGGGCGTGTGGTTAAGATACTGCTGCGGGATCCAGTTCCCAGCTGTGTTACAGAACCACTTGGGCACATCTGTGCATCTCTTTTCCTGATTGTAGGGTGGGTCTAAGACCAGTCTCCCTTTCGCCTGTCCTGCCTCTTTAGATTGTACCAGCTGGGCATCTGCTCCCAACCTCTCTGCTATGATCCCCATGGTACCGATGGGGAGCAGGTGCCCAGAGAGCCCAGGTGACTGGCCCCAAGTGACACAGGGAGTGCGTGGGAGAAACAGGAATTGAACCAGAATTTTCTGTCCTAACCTCTAGACTGTCCTTCCTCTCACACCACCTCGTCACAGCAGTGACTGTCACTGTGTATATGCAGCACCGGGCACACTGGGAGAGGCCTCTCGGAGCTACCGTAATACTTGGGAACAAATGTGTCGAGTCTTTTGACACAGGAGGCCTGGGGGGCGGAGGGTCCCGTACCTTCAGCATGAATGCGTTCCAGCCATAGGACACGATATCATCGTGTTTGTAGCCGCTGTAGTTCTTCTTCAAGGCAGTCAGCGATTTGTCTAGGACGATGCTGCGAGCCTTGAACGAGGGGAATGAAAAGGATCTAGAGCCAGCAAATATTTTCTCTTCAGATCCCAAAGTGTGGCTAAAGGTTTTCAGGGAGCGAGTCTCAGGTGGGGTAAATCAGAACTGCTCCACCGAGCGAAGAGGAGTGGAGCTGCTGGCCACCTGCTGAATAGCTAGCCCAGAGACAGCAATGCAGCCATGGGCCAGCCTCAGACTAGCCAGCTCACTTTGGCCCTAGTGTGGGCCCTGATCCTGCGCAGATTTACTCACGCGCTTAACCCGACCTGTATGGCTCCTGCAGTGGGTGGGTGTAAATGCAGCCCATGTGGGAATAAGGTGCAGGTACTGAACAGGTGGGGTAATTAGCCAGTGGATCAGATTCCCAAGGGTTAGGGCAGGACACCTTTCTAGAGGAGTCGCTCACTCAACTAAGTTACTGGTCTGGATACAGGAATAACTAGGTGAAATTTTCTGGACTGTGTTATGCTGGAGGTCGCACTAGATCATAACAATCCGTTTGAGCCTTAAACTCTGTGAATCTGTGCAGGGTCTGGGCCTTACCTTTGTGGATGTATATCCAGCCAAAGGAGAATCGATCATATTTAAATTTGCCTTTATAAACAATAAGAAAAAATGAGGTAGGAATAATTCTAAAGCAAAGAGGAACCGTCTAATCGGTTAAGCATGAGGAGTGGGCAGACTTCAGTTAAAGCTGTGAGTTGGTTTGGACGGACACAGCTGGTTCAAATGCAAGGGGGGAGGGGCGATTTCCTTTTTCTTTTATGTGCGACGACATTTTTTACAAAACAGTCAGAATTCCACCTGCGCTCAGAGTCCAGGTGATCAGCACTTGGAGGGGAAATTTTGTCAACATTTTTTTATTTGGCCACCAAAAATTCCAGATTTGGAAACTCTGGGCTTGTTCTATGGTGCAGTGCGATTAAAACAAGACGTCACTAGATGTTTAGGGTCCCACGGGACTCCTGGATTTTCCAAGGAACTCACAAAAGTTGGCCACTTAACTTCCCTTTCGAAATGTCTCCCTGTTTGGAAAAAGGACCCAATCCCAAGTGACTCTTCTTTGTAGGATCGGGGCCTGAAACTTTGCCAAGGAAAATGAGAATTTCCCACATCAGAAGGGAATTCTGGATACTCACGAACGACGTGAAAGCAAATACGACGACAGCTGCTGTGATTTCGGCGTTGAAGATGACCAGCATTATTAAGAAGTACTGTGAGAGAGGGGGGTGGGAGGAAATCGGAAGATCATGAGGGATTGCCAAGTGAGGCACAGGAGTCAAGTTTACACTACAATAAAAGGATTTAGCCCAGAGGGGCTGTGGCTGCCCAGATGAACAGGAGGTCAGGGGCTAGGGGGTCATGCCCACCCATAAGAGTCTTGACAGCTGCTGATTGAGAGGCTGTCTGCTAAACAAAGCATTCACGTGGGTAGAAAGCAGCGCACACACGGTCAGAGTCCCCCCAGAACAGAGAGGGCTGCAGACCACATGAGCTGCCAAAGGGTTTAAGTGGTGCGTGCATTGTCCCGCTCCCTCTGAACAGGCGTGAGTCTCACCCACTAAGGATGGAAAAGAACAGCTTGTGACTGCAAGGGAGACGGCTCTTTAGTTAAGGTATAAGCAGTGTCTAGGGCGAAGTAGGGGGTCAGCTCCCCAGCTGGGGTAAATCACGTGGCTGTGCCAGTGGGTGCATCGTACCGGCACGCTCTGGCTCCCCGCCTTCGCGGGCCGGGACTCCGCCCCAGCCGACAGCGGGTGTGTGCACTCACCGTCAGCAGGAGGCATCTGTTCTCATTCACTGCGCCCCAGCAGCCCATGAACCCCAGCACGACCACCACGCTGCCCACCACGATGCAGAAGTACCCGATGTGGGCAAAGTACACTGAGGTGGTGCCCAAGACCCTGACGAAGGAGGCGTTTCCCAGTTTAATCCACAGGCCCAATCCCACCATGGTGCAGCCGACAACCTGGGGAGAGAATAAACGTATACATGTGTGTGTGTGCGAACTAGTGCGTGCGTTGGACCTCCGGCTTGAGCGCTCCGGCCATGCCCCTGATTCGCCTAGGGCAGGGAATAGAGATGTCAGCCCTGTGCTGGAGGGGCATGAACATCACTGCGAGCCACCTCCTCTGTGTCGTTCCATGGCCAGTCCCTCCTCCCCACTCAGGTCTGCCCACCAAGAACTGAACAGAGGCTGCTGAGCATGACCCACGGTTCTGACCCGCCGTGGGGAGACGTGAACTTCGGGTGAAAGGCTACGTTATCTGAAGGCTGAGGGCCAGATCCCCCATTGATGTAAATCATTGTAGCTCCATCAGTGCCGACAGAGATCTACACTGGCTGAGAATCTAGCCCCCAAACTCTGGGGGAGGCAGCTGGGCACAGAACTGGCTGGTTTTATTCTTTGCTCTGCTCCTGACCTGCTGCGTGACCGTGAACAAGTTTCTTCCCTGCTCTGTGCCTCAGTTTCCCCTCCCACCCGGTGCCTGGCTAGGCCGTGAGCTCTTCAGGGCAGGACTGTCTCTCACTCTGAGTCTGTGCAGCCCCTGGCACCATGGGACCCTGGTGCCACCATAATACACCTAAATAAACGTGTATCTGAAAACACAGGCTTACAGAGACAACGGCGTTGAAGCAAATCATGACAGTCTTCAGAGTGGCATAGCCAGTGCACGAGGGAGCCATGGTGAAAACCGGTCAGCACGGCCGCTCGCAGAATGGGTTCTAGGTTGGAGAGACGGCAGAGAGATTTTCAGCTGGACTTGCTGCTGCAAACAGCTTCGTCTCAGATCCATTCCCACCTCGGTTTTAGGTTAAACCCACCAGCAACACAGCACATTGTTGGAGGCTTTTACTTATGATGGGGCAAATGCTTTTATTTTAAAGCTGGTGCTATGCAGGGAGGTTGGTCTAGTGGGTACTGGCGTGGGGGTCAGGAGATTGGACTTTGCTTCCTGGCTCTGATCCAGACCCCTCATGTGACTGCATCGTTCTGTGCCTCAGTTTCCCCATCTCTGGGCAGGGAGGGTAATAATCGTTTGTCGAGTTAGACTGGAAGCTCCTCGGGACAGGAACTGTCTGTAGCTGGCACAACAGGACCCTGATCTCAGTTGAGAGGGTCTGTGCAGCGCCTGGCACAGTGAGGCCCCAGTCAGCGCGTCCTATAAATAATGATCAGCGGTTGTGCTGAGAGTTATCACTGAGTTTGGGGGCACAGGGTCCCCGTGATGTGTGAGAATCCAGCCCCCCCCCCCCCGGGGAAGATTTCAGTACTCGACGATTGTCATGGCTTTACAGTGTCTGGGCTTTAGGAAGGAGAGTGCTCCTCCCCGCTTGCAGCCACCGTTAGCTTTAGCCCAGACTCCGCTGTGGGGGAAATTCACCCCACGTAGAAGGCTAGCAGGGGGCCGATGCCAGCACTTCTGTCTCCCTTCCCTGCATCAAGGGCTTCGCCTCCCACCCATGATCCAGGCTGGGGTGTCCAGGGGCTGGCAGCCCTCGTGGGTGGCGTGGCGTGGGTGCCACCCAGGCCTCGGGATTGAAACTCACAAGCCCAGAGCTGAGGGAGCGGCCAGCACGTTCGCTCAGAGCTGGTTCACGGGCCTGGAGCGTGAGTTTACTCACCCACGGGGCCTTGGGCTGGCTCTCCTGAGCCTCCTACCCTGGCTGGCCTGGCTCCTGGCCCTGCAATGTGCCCTGGGGATCACGTGTCCTTGGCCCGTTCCCCTGCGCTCCCGCTCGCCCTGCGCCTGCTGGGATTCCAACCGTCCCCCGATGGCTGTTGGAAGGGGCTGTGGTGGGGGTGGGAGGGAGATGGGGAGCAGACTCCATTGTGAAACAGCATCTGCCTCCTTCCTCCCTAGGGGCCAAACAGCGGGACTGTTATAGGGGCTGTGCCTTGGGACAGCTATAGGGGCATAGACTGGGACCGCTGTAGGGTGTCTATAGGGTCCGCAGTTTCCCATCGCTGTAGGTCTGTGGCTTGGGACTAAATCATATCTTCCCCACAGAACAATAGGGGACCCCGTTCTGTCCATGTCCACAAACCGAGGGCTGTTCTTTAGGTCCCATATGTGGGACCCCACCCCCTGCCACCCCCTGCTACCCCCTGCCAGGAGCAGAGCCGTGCCAGCAGAGGGCACAGGGGCCAGGGGCAGCCTGAGCAGCACATGCTGGAACACGCAGCCCAGAACTCTTCAGCTCCTTTCAGCGGGAGATAGTTAAGGGGTGAAACTGAGACTCACGTGACATGGGTTTTGTTCCTGACTCTCACTATGCAACCCTGGTTAAGTCACTTCCTCTTCCCGTGCCTCAGTTTCCCCATCTGTAAAATGGAGTTCTCCTTCCTTTGTCTCTTTAGAATCTTTGGGGGCCAGGGACTGTTTGTACAGGGCACCTCTGAGTGCTACCATAACACAAACAATAAATAGGCACAAAAAACCCATCTTCCTTTGAGAAATTAATCAGATAATTGAATTCCAGAAGGATAGGAGTCACCCCTGGGGAATTTAAGATCGTGTGCGTCCATAATCCCAAGGATGAATTTCACTCCAAAATGAGCAAAGGGAAATCTTTTTTTTCCCTCCAAAACCCAGCTCGGCTATACCCTGAACCCCGCCACTTTCAAACAGCCACTCGCAATAGCCAAGCTAACAACATCTGCATAGAAAGATCATGGATATTTAATTTATACAAATACAAGACATTGGCAGAAAAAACATTGTCGGGTGCAGAAAACCAGTGACAAATTGTTGACTTGATCTTTTCCAAACACACACAAGGGGGGAGGAAAAAGGGACATGAAATATTTCATTAGAATTCAAGTTTATGATGTGCTACATCAGTAAAAGTGCATCGTTGAAGTATTTCTCAGATTGTCGGGCATGTTTAAAGCTGTAGTGAGTATAGAGGGATGAATGGAATTAATAATTATTCCCCCAAGTCTCTGTTTTCATTAAAAGAAGCAGGGAGGGAGCCAGTCTCTAGCTGTTATGGCTGCAATTAAAACCTTCAAAATGTGAAGTAACCAATGCAGTGACATCTGCCTGAGTTTGCAGAGAGCCTGAATCAGTCACTCTGAAAGGGGTGACCTGCCCTTTTCATTGCAACTCAGATGCAATGACAGTACGTTAAAACGTCAACATGGCTCACTGTGTCACTGCTCAAAGCATGTGACAAATGAAAGGAAGTAATGTAAGAGCTACAGAAGTGATCCTCAGTCAGTGCGTGTTTTGGGTAGGGTCTACAATAACACGTGGTGGGGGCATGTTGGTTTCATTCTCTGCTTTTAGATGTTTAGACTGCCACCTTTAAGCTAATTTCTTGTTGAGCACACAAGAAAAACAAATCAGATCTAATTTACCATTGAAACATACACAAAAAATAGCATGGAAAAGATACCATCCCAATTTTCACTGTAGTCTCATTGGCATCGTATCCGTCTGATTGCTCAGTGCTATTACAGATTAACAGGAAATATTAGTGATTAGTTATGAATAAGAAAAGTTAGGTTTCTCTCGCAGTGAACACCAGGAAGATGCAAAGGCAGGAGGCGTTATGGACGGCAGGAGAGACGTTTTGTGTTTCTGGTGGAAATCTTGTTTTTCAGGCATTCGTCCCGATCTGACAATACAGAACCAGGGAAACGGCCATTGCTGCCAGCTGGGAACCAAGGAAACAAAGAGGGAGACATTTACAAAGAGTTCATAGATTTTCAGATCATAATAGATAAGAGGTGGCCAACCTGCAGCTCCGGAGCCACATGCGGCTCTTCAGAGGTTAATATGCGGCTCCTTGTACAGGCACCCGACTCCGGGGCTGGAGCTACAGGCACCAACTTTCCAGTGGGCCAGAGGATGCTCACTGCTCAACCCTTGGCTCTGTCACAGGCCCTGCCCCCACTCCACCCCTTCCTGCCACCTCCCCTGACCCTGCCCTGCCCTCGCTTCTCCGCCCAGAGCTTCCTGCACCCCACGAAACAGCTGATCAGGAGGTGCAGGGAGGGAGGCGGAGGCACTGATTGACAGGGCTGCTGGTGGGCAGGAGGTGCTGGGGATGGGGAGACCTGATGGGGGGCTGCTGACTATTCCTGTGGCTCTTTGGCAATGTACATGGGTAAATTCTGGCTCCTTCTCAGGCTGAGGCTGGCCACCCTGTAATAGATCATTAGATCTTCTAGTCTGACATCCTGCATAACAGGCCAGAGAATCCCCCGCATCCGCACTGCATTGTGAACCCGGATCTGCAGGGCCTGGACTTGGGGCCTCTTTCCACGCCTGCACTTGAGCGTCCGAGCTGGGTTTACAAGGCTAGACCCGGGTCTCACAGCCATGCTGGCATGTCCACACTGCGCTCCGTTGACCTTCTGACTCAGGTATTTGGCTTGAGCTGTGTCCACACTGCAAAGTGACAGGGCTCGGACCCGAGCCCCAGCAGGACTCGGGCTCAGAACCACCCCCATTGTCAGGGTGCTGGGACCTGGCCCTGAGCAGTTGCTGACCCAAGTCACACTGATGTGTGCTTGGACGGAAGCAAGGTTTGGGCTCAAACTGCAATCAGAGCTCAGGGTGCAGTGTGAAGATACTGCAAAGAAGGCATTTCTCCAGCTCTCGGCTCATAGTTCATGGGAGTGGCCCACAAGCTATTATAGCCATTCACGCCTGATGTGACGCTGGGGACTGTTTAAACTCCACTCCCCGAACAGCTATTCCAATACCTCTCATTCCTATCCCGCCATAACCCCGGCTTCTCAATGTCATGCCTGAGCCCTGACACGGCCGAACTTTTCAAGCCAAGATGCCGAGGGGCACGATCCAAGGAAAGATGACTGTCCCCCCTTTTACAGGTGGGGAAACCAAGGCACAGAGCAGGGGCGAGTGGTGGTGGGGCGACTTACTTGCCAGAGGTTACCCAGCAAGACAGTAGCAGAGCCAGTTCTCGTGAGTCCTAGCCCATGAGTATGCCACAAAAGCGTCAAGCGTACCTCAAGCACACCGATTCCTAACGCCACCCCTCCAACAATCTTCCCATTCCTGCTCAGGAAAGTCTGGAACTCATGCAAGCAACCCTGGGAGGGGAAAGAGAATCACAGATGCAACAGTGGGTCCTGGCAATGGGGCCAGTGCATCTCCTTTTGGCACTAGTGGCTTTCTCTCCCCGCAACGGCCCATAGCAGCTCGTTAACTGGGGATGTGATTGTGATATCAAACCTAAGGCCAGATGCTCTGTTGGTGTGAAAAACCAATGGCAGTTCCACAAACTGTCCTGTGGAAAGTTTCTTCTTAGGCCAGGTCTATACTAGACAGGGTTGGCTGATAGAGCTATGCAGCTTTATCAGCAAATCCTCCTAGTGGAGATGCAGCATCTCCCAGCAGAAGAGTTCATAGAGGTGATCAGACAGCAAGCAGGGCAATTCCTTTGTCTTGGAATCTCAATCCAATCAGTTTTTCTGGGAGCAACTCTGCCTCAAGAACTGATGAATCAGAGCCCGAGGCAGACAGCAAACTCTACCCAGAGTCTTGCTAACCCAAAAAGAAGAACACAGAATTTCTTCCCAAGACTGAAAACTTGCTCAGGATGCTAAAAAAAGAAGAATTTGGAAGACCACGTATGTCAGCGCCACAGCACCACTCCTATGGCAAATACCTTGCTAAGCTCTCTTCCTTACCTGCTTGGTGCTGTCCAGTTCAGATTCCAGGCATTCATGCTTGGGCGGCAGGCAGCAGCCCGTGGGATAAGTCTGGCTGTGAGTTTGGTAGAAGTAGGAGCTGTTGAAATCCTTGTAGTTGTTGAAGCCACAGCACTTCAGCTAGAATGAGAATGCCAGTTGGTTTACAGCCACAGCTACGTTTTAGACAGTTTGACTGCTGGGAGGATGCGGCTGTTTACAAAGGCAGTGTTGTAAAAACCTTGCCCTGCCCTGAAAGTGAATCACATAGGCCAGATTGCTAATGGAAGTGGGTGGCTTTGCATTTCAGCTTGGCCGGGACGCAGGAGATCTATATTCAGTTCCTAGCTCAGCTGTAGAGTCCCTGGGTGACCCAGGGCAAGATTCTGTTCCTCAGTTTCCCCATCTGGAAAATGCAGCTAATGATCCTTCCAGCTCCCCAATGGCCCAGCTTAGACTATCCAGAGCACAGAAGCCCTAGGAGTGATGTAAGAGGTGCCTCTGCAGGTGCTTAACTTCAACCATGTGCTCAAGTCCCACTGGAGTTAGATGTGTGCTAATGTGCTTTGCTGAATCAGGGCCTTCCAGCATGGAGCTTCCTCTCCCCTCCACCCCCCACACTGCTGGTGGAATTCTCCCTGCCCCCCATGATCAGCTGGCCAAATCCATCTCTTCCAGGGGGAATGCCGAAATGTGCGCTGCTCACCTCCTTCATGGTTGTGTCCCAGATTGCAGTCACATCATCCTGCCTCCCGTAATCCTCTCGTAAGGTTTTCACAGCCCAGTTTTTCAGGTGCTCAATGAATATATCAGCCTGGAACCCAGAGACATGCACAGATTGGCACCACCTTGTCTTTCAGGAGCTGTTTGGTTTTTCCTTTATTGAGTTTTGCAGACCAACAAAACAACTCCCAGTGCAATGACCACACCAGCCCTCAGGAGGCACACGGGCAGACTAGTGTTTTATAGCTTTATCTTCTCTTTGCTTAACCCAGGGACGGCCTGCCTGGATCGGACCCATGGTCCATCTAATGCAATATCCCATCTCTGACAGTGGCCAAAGTTACATCCGTCAGAGGAAGGTATAAGATCAATTTCCTTCCCAGAACCCTTTATTTGCATTAACTATCACAACTCTGCTGCTCGTAGGCATGTTATCATCCAGTCCCTCTCTGAATTTTGCTATGTTCTCAGCCTAAGCACCATCCAGTGGCAGAAAGTTCCGCAGACCAATAGCATGTTGTGTGAAAACATATTTCTATCGATCAATCTTGAGGTTGCCACCTTTCGATTCCAGTCAGTGTCCCCTTGATCTTGTGTTTTGACAGGGGTTTTAAATGTTGACTCAGGGAAAAGTCATTGGGATTGGAGTGGGACAAATTATTATTGGGCATGCTTATTGGCCAAAAATGCAGTTTTGGTTGAATTTGCTGCATAGTTTCAGCCAAAAAAAAAAGAGCAGGGGGGGTCTCCTAAAAAGTCAAAACATTTCATTTCTACGTTTAATTAAATTTAACCAAAAAAACCCCAAATAAACCCCAAAAGGGTAAAAAAACCCATCCAAACCCAAACCAATATTTAAAACAATTTCTGTTCAGTGGCTCACTCAGCTGCCTCTAGGCTCAGCGAGTACAAAGCCTTGTTATTTACATGGTTATTTACAACATATAGGGAGACAAGTCTAGGCCAGGGCCCCAGAGGTGCTGCAGGAGAGAACCCAGGAATCCTCACTCCCGGGACTTTCCACCTCCCTTAGCAGGATCCCCCTGGGTCCTGTTTTCGAGGGGGAGGAGAGCAGTCGAACAGCTCCCAGCCCGTGGGGCTCTGACTCAACGCCAGAAGCCGGGAGTGGAAGACAGCGGCGGCTCACCGAACTGCTCTGTTCTGAACACTCCCTGGGCAGTGGTGGAGACAGGATCCTGGACTGCATGGACTCTGATCTGCCCCAGGCTGGCAGCTTGGATGTTCTCAAAGCCCAGCCTTTAACTTACCACGGAAGAGAAAGCGAGGACTACGACAGCCCCTGCAACCTCAGCGATGAAGAGAATCAGGATAATGACAAAGAACTGGAGACAGAGAGAGACCAAGATCAAAAGCCGCCTGTGCCCAGCACAGAGACCTCCCCCTTTGCAGGAGCCATCCCGGGGGGCTGGAGTAAAGGGGCTTCAGGCAAGAGCTGCTGCTTCTGCCAGTACCAGGTGTGATGGCTCGCAGGTGGTCACGGTCAGCAACGGACCTACACGGCTGTCATGAACATACAGCTAAGGGTAGCATAAAATCCCTCCTTTACCTGGAAAGCTCACATAACCTGGTTGGCACCTGACCAAAAGGACCAACAAGGGGAGAAGATATTTTCAAATCGGTGGGGGAAAGTTTTTGTTTTGTGCTCTCTGTGGGTGTTCTCTCCGGGACAGCGAGGAACCAGGGCAGGGAAAATACATCTCCGCAAGCCAGACCTGAACTAAGTATCTAAGATTACAAATTGTAAGTAATAGCAAGGAAATGCGTTAGATTATCTTTTGTTTTAGCTTGTGAATTTTCCCTATGCTAAAAGGGAGGTTTATTCCTGGTTTGTTTGTTTTTTTGTAACTTTAAAGTTTTGCCTAGAGGGGAATCCTCTGTGTTTTGAATCTGATTACCCTGTAAAATTACCTTCCATCCTGATTTTACAGAGGTGCTTCTTTTACTTTTTCTTTATAATAAAGTTCTGCTTTTAAGAACCTGATTGGTTTTTAGTGTTATAAAAACCCAAGGAGCTGGTCTGTGCTCACCTTGTTTGCTCTCAAGCCTTCCCAGGAAGGGGGGTAAAGGGGCTTGGGAGGATATTTTGGGGAAACAGGAACTCCAGGTGGTCCTTTGCCTGAATCTTTGTCTAACTCACTTGGTGGTGACAGCGATACCATCCCAGGGTAAGGAATTTGTGCCTTGGGGAAGTTTTTAACCTAAGCTGGTGGAATATAAGCTTAGGGGGTCTTTCATGTGGGTCCCCACATCTGTACCCCAGAGCTCAGAGTGGGGAGGGAACCCTGCCAGCAGCCAAGGGCCAGATTTGGGTATTGAGGCACTGAAGATGCAGAGCCAATGGGAATTAGGCATCCAACTCACTGAGGCACTTTCTACATTCCAGTAAGTGCCTGTTTTATTAATGGGCTCAGCAATCCAGCTGACAAAGGTCTAACAAGGTCCAGTGGCTGGAAGTCGAAGCTAGACTGATTCAGACTGGAAATAAAGTGCAGGTTATTAACCGGGAGGGTAATTAACCATTCGAACAAGTTCCGAAGAGCTGGGCAGCTTCGCCCTCGCTGGCAGTGTTCAAATCAAGACAGGATGTTTTTCTAAAAGATCTGCTCTCACTCAAACAGGAATTGAGTTGGGAAAGGTTGTTCAGCCTGTATTATACAGGAGATCGGGCTGGAGGATCACAATGGTCCCTTCTGGCTTTAGCATCTAGGAATCTGCTTCTGAACTACCTTGTAAATCTGGGTTCCAGCCCCTAGGGGAGATAGTGAGTGGTCCGGTGTTAGCTACGGAGATACCAACTTTTGGAAGAGTCTGAGCTCAGAGCTAGCTGGGAAATTATATTTTTCCCCTGGAAATTTTGAAAAAATTTTGTACATTTTCATCAAATGTTTCTTAGAAATATTTCAGGTTTTCATCCACCTCCTTCCCACAAAAAGTTCTGGTATTTTTCTATCAAAACCTGACATTTCTCAAAGCCACAAAACACCAGTTGCTGAAAACCAATTCTCCCACCCCACACCAGCGAAAACCTGAACATTTCCAACAGCAGTGGGAATTCTGGGGGTGAAAATGTCCAAAAAAACCTTGAGAGGGAAATGTTCCCACCTTCCAACTGGGAGAGATAGCAGGGGTGAGGTAGAGCGGGTGGATGATCTGGCAAAATCATTTTGTGGGAAATATGTCACTGGTTTCCATGGTGGGACTCAAATCCAGGCCTGCAGAGTGATCAGCCAGCCACCGCCTCATGCTTCATAGCCTGTCTACCTGGCAATCTGCAAGCCCCAGAGGATGCACACCATTGGATGGTCTGCCCCGAGAAAGCCAGCTGACCGTTGGTTTAACAATCCCTGATCAGCTCCTTGATCCTCCGTAAGCCCCTGGGCATCCCAGGAAGCACCCAGAGGATAACAATGTGATGATTCTGCTTCTCTGCCTCTGTACAATCGGTATTGACCTTGGCGCCAACCTGTCTCCCGCCCGATCCCTGGAACCCCAAGGCTGATACCGGGCGCTGGCCCTTGGCCTGGACTCCATCTCTGGATCTGCCCCTCGGCTTGACTCAAGACTCAAACCCTGGGTTTGCTGTTCAGCTTCTCTGACCCCGGGCTTTGGTTCCTGGCTCCCAAGGTCCTGCCCCTACTCCTGTCTACCCTCGCCCAGGATTCCAACAAAGACGAAACTGGTTTGGCAGAAGTTGCCACGACCTACTTCCCCATTGTTAAACTGAGGCACGGAGGGGTGCTGTGCCCAAGGTCACTCGGAGTCTGGGACAAAGCCAGAATCGGAAATAAAATGTCCTGTGTCCTAGCCAACCCCCTTAACAACTCCTCTGCCCAGGAGCACTTGATGCGCAAAGGCAGGTCTGGCTGTTATCCCCACTGCGTACTGGGGAGAAGAAGCACAGAGGGGAGCTGGCTGGCCTGAGGGTCGGAGACTCCTGGATCCCAGGTCAGTGCTCTGTCCGTTGGCCCCCAACCCTTCCCTGTTGTTCTGCAGCCCTACCAGCAGCAGCATGCACTTGCTCTCCTTCATGGCCCCGCAGCAGCCCAGGAAGCCCATAAGCAGCAGGAAGGTGCCGACAGTGATGCACAGGTACCCCACGTTGATCAGCTGCATCAGCTGGGGCGCGGCAGCCCCCAGGATCTGCACGAAGGAGCCTCCATCCACCTTCACCCAGATGCCAATGCCCAGCACGGCCAACCCGCTCAGCTGGGGGGGAGAGGAGAGAGGCTGGTAAGCAGCAAGCAGCCTCCCTTCATTCCCCACTGTGGAAAAGGGCCGTACGGGGCCACGTTCTGCACAAGGCTCCTTTCTCCGGCTGCACTGCAGCTCCCAGGGTTACCCCCAGCCTGCAGGGCCTTCTCCTCCCCTTCCACACTGGATCAGAGCTCCCAGCCCACCAGCCAGGGCTTTGCCTACTCACAAATATAACGCCGTTGAACACAAACATCATCAGCTTCAGGAATGAGAAGCAGCCCATCTTCCAGCACCTACACGGAAAGGAGAAAGGGGGCAGTAAAGACGTGGGGTCAGCATGGCCCTGCTCAGTCAGGGGCTGGGGTGGGGGGCTGTGCAGCGCCTGGCACTACAGGGGTCCCCCTGTCTTGGTGTGAGTCTCTGGGCACTACCGTAATACAATAAATACAGTTATCGCTCCGACCGCGCAAAGCCTTCTCAGGCCCAGACTGATTGGGGGTGAAGCTGACCACACAGGGGACAGAGATGTGTTTTTTCCCCACTGTTTATAGTGTTGCCATCTCTCACTATATTTGGGGTTTTTCTTAAAGCCTCAGCCGCTGGAGTCAGGTGATTTTATGAGACTCACAGTTTTCATTTAAAAAAGAGAAAACAGCTTTCTAGCTCTCCCAGCTGCAGAGAGAAGTTTGCAGATGTGACCCTCGAAGACTCAACAAACGGAAGGCAAAGAAACAGATCCCCAGAGAACTACTTAAACAAAAAACAACAGCTCATGATTTTTGAAAGGTCACAGTGACAATTTCTGAACAATGCGGCTCAGCCACGTTCCAGACGCTGATATGAAATAACTTTTCCCCCCTGGTCAGGTTGCAGTGTAATCACACCTTGTATGCAGCTTCCAATTTACAAGGAATCTATAAAAGATGAGTACCTGGCAGTTAGACGTTTTCATAAATAGTCCATCAATTGTCAACCCACTGACATCGCTTATAACCAGGGCTTATAACTGTCTAGAACATCATCCCTCGAGGATCTTACCAGCTGACGGCAAGAGCCTCCAGGAGCTCCAGCCGTTTATGGGTGACTCGGTCACAGGGGGACAAAATTTGGCTACAGGGAATTCTTCAATCTAACAAAAGCCAATGGCTGGAAGTTGAAGCTAGACCAGTTCTGACTGGCAATAAGGCGCAAATTTGTCCTGGGGAGAGTAATTACCCACTGGACCAGCTTCCCCCGAGTCCCAGTGGACTGAAAGCACTGGCAGTTTTTAGATCAGGGTGGGTGTTTGTTTCAGGTCTGAACGGATGGAGGGAATCCCCAAGGTCTGTGTTCTCCAGGAGGTCAGACCAGAAGATCGCAATGGTCCTTTCTGGCCTGGGGATCTAGGAAGCTGTGAACACGGATCACACGAGCTGCTCATGTCTGTAATAGGCTCAGAACGTTGGTACGTCATGTGTTAACCCACCACCGAATGCGCAACCGCAGTAAAAAGCAGCGAGGGACTCGCTTTCCCCCTAGAGCGGGAGTAAAGCACCATCAAGGCGGCTGCTAGGCTTTAAAGCCAGATGGGACAATTGAGAACAATATCTCACTCTTATGTAGCTTCCTCTGTTGTAGGTTGCGAAGCGCTCCTCAAAATGAGGCCAATCTCATTAACTAGCTGGGGAAACTGAGGCAGAGCAGTGCCAGGCCAGTTGCTGCGTGGGTTCTAGAACCCCAGTCTGCAGCACGCGAGTCTCCTGCTCTGGGCACTGGCCCATGCCCCCACTGACCCCCTCTGGCGTGCAAGCCTAGAAACTCACCCCGCAATGCCTGCATCAAGCCCCTCACGTCTGGCTGTGCTAGATTTGGAAGGACGTCCTGTTTTGACTGACAGCGGGCACATGATGGAGAATCTGCCCTGGCCCTGTGGGGCAGCTGCTCCAATGGCTAATTCCCCCCCACCCCCGGTTCAAAATCTGCCTTTTCTTTCCAGTCTGAATTGTCCAGCTTTGGCTCCGGCCGTGGGGTCTCGTTCGGCCGCAATGAGACAGTTGGGCCCCTCCTCCCGCCATGGCTCCTTGGCACTGGGCTCACGTCACAGGGTGCCCCGGGCTGGGGCCAGCAAGGACCTTTGCTCGGTAGCTTCTCACTGCTTCAGGAGCCAGGCTGGTTCCCAAGCGGTGCCCCCCCCCGAAATGTGGAAGCTATAAAAGAGGGGGCTGGGCCTGGAGAAGCAAGTCACTGAGCCGGGAAGAAGGGGTGGGGAGGTCTCAGGGTGACACGTCTCAGTGACTCCGCTGCCAGTTCAGCGGTTCTCAGGCTTCCCTCCTTTCCAGCCCACAAGACTGTGCACAAGCCGTTGGTGGCCGTGCCACCCCAGCCCATGCTGTGGATACTGAGTCAGAGTGAGCCTGGGAACAGGGGCTGCTGAGCCTTCCAGACTCATCACATCCAACATCCACCCAGCTCACGGCTCCCACGAAGGATTGGCCAGATCAAACTGGAGCAAGGCCTCACCCGTCTCCCAGCAGCAATGGGACAACCTGCCCTGCAGCTACAGGCTCCTCCCTGCACTGCTGCTCCCTAAGGCCACCTCTGCAGCATCTTCTCCTAGCCCCTTGTTTCCCTGCAGCTGAGGCTGTTGCCTAGCAGCAGCCAATCGGCTGGGAACCGCCCACACCCCTGTATCTTGGGGGTTCCGCTAACGGCAGCCTCCAGGTAGGAGAGCTCAGGGGCCCCAGGGTGGGGCACTGAAACCTGTCCAGCAGGGTCAGCCCGACTCCCTGTTCAGCCAGGAAGCACCTTCCCTCTCTTGTGTGTGGTCTGCAGCGCTGGGACTGCAGGGGGCTGAGGGCTGGAGTTGAGGGGCATCGGCAGAGACATGTGGGTGCTGATGGCTGGCCCTGAAGCTCCATCTGCAGCAGGAGCCCAGCACTCCGCTGGTGAGACTTGCATTCAAAGCAGGCACAGAAACGCAGGCAAGTCACGCCTGCCCCATGCCTCAGTTTCCCCATCTGTGAAATAGGGGTAACCCTCACTGGCGGGGGGCAAGGATAAATCTATTGTCCACAGTGCTAGAGTGTCAGGAGTGAGGCCACAGGTAAAGCTACGCAGGGAGGCCAGGGCTGGAATAGCAGGGGGCTGCAGGTCGGGAGTGAGGGGCATGGGCAGAGCTGTTGCGGGGGGGAGCCCAGGGCTGGGATAGCAGGGAGTGCGGGTAAGGAGTGAGGGGCACTGGCAGAGCTGCGAGGGGGAGCCCAGGGCTGGGATACTAGGGGTCTGCGGGTCAGGATTGCGAGGAACTGGCAGAGCTGCATGTTGGGAACTACACATCTATAGAGACCCAGCATTTTTGCAAACTGGGTCAGATTTCAGGTTTGCAGGAAATCTCCTGCCGATGTTGCAGTTTCACCCTTTGCTCTCCTGCCCCACACACCCCGCCAGAAAGCACTGGCCCCTCTGTTGATAACATAAAAACAGCCAGACTGGGTCAGACCAAAGGTCCATCTAGCCCAGTACCCTGTCTTCCAACAGTGGCCAATGCCAGGTGCCCCAGAGGGAGTGAACAGAACAGGGAATCATCAAGAGATCCATCCCCTGTGGCTCATTACCAGCTTCTGGCAAACAGAGGTGGGGACACCATCCCTGCCCAGCCTGCTTAATACCCATTGATGGACCTATCCTCCGTGAGCTTCTCTAATTATTTTTTTAACCCTGTTATACTCTTGGGCTTCACAACATCCTGTGGCAAAGAGTTCCACAGGTTGACTGTGCATTGTGTGAAGAAACACTTCCTTGTGTTTGCTTTAAACCTGCTGCCTGTTAATTTCATTGGTGACCCCTAGTTCTTGTGTTATGAGGAGTAAATAACACTTCCCTGTTTACTTTCTCCACCCCAGCCATGATTTCATAGACCTCAATCATATCCCCCCTTTGTCTCTTTTCCAAGCTGAAAAGTCCCAGTCTTATTAATCTCTCCTCATACAGCAGCCGTTCCATCCCCCGAATCATTTCTGTTCCCCTTTTCTGAACCTTTTCCAGTTCCAATATATCTTTTTTGAGATGGGGCGACCACATCTGCACGCAGTATTCAAGATGTAGACATACCATGGATTTATATAGAGGCAATAGGATATTTTCTGTCTTATTATCTCTCCCTTTCTTAATGATTCCCAACATTCTGTTCGCTTTTTTGACTCTGCTGCACATTGAGTGGATGTTTTCAGAGAACTCTCCACAATGACTCCAAGATCTCTCTTGAGTGGTAACAGCTAATTTAGATCCCATCATTTTACATGTATAGTTGGGATGATGTTTTCCAAGGTGCATTACTTTGCATTTATCAACACTGAATTTCATCTGCCATTTTGTTGCCTCGCCACCCAGATTTGTGAGATCCCTTTGTAGCTCTTCACAGTCTGCCTGGGACTTAACTATCTTGAGTAGTTTTGTATCATCAGCAAAATTTGACATCTCACTGTTTACCTCTTTTTCCAGATCATTTATGAATATGTTGACTAGGACTGGGCCCAGTACAGACCCTGGGGGACACCACCATTTACCTCTCTCCATTGTGAAAACTGACCAGCTATTCCTGCCTTTTGTCTCCTGTCTTGTAACCAGTTTCCCATCCATGAAAGCAGCTTCCCTCTTATCCCATAACAGCTCACTTTGCTTGAGAGCCTTTGGTGAGGGACCACAGCACACTGTGTACACACACACACACCCCTGCACACACACGCGCTCACACGCACCTACATACACATGCACACACACATGCCTGCACACACATGCACACCTGCGCGCGCACACACCTGCGCGTGCACACATGCACACACGTGTCTGCACACGCACATGCCTGCACACACACACATGCACGCACACACACACCTGCACACACACACACCTGCACACACATCCCTGCACACACATACACATGCACACATGCGCGCCTGCACACACACACATGCACACATGCCTGCACACACACATACACACATTCGCACACATGCACACATGTGTAAATGCACACACACACATGCATGTGCATGCACACATTTGGCTTCTGGTACGATTCAGAAGCCTGCCAGAGGGTCCTGGCCCCAGTGATTCTCCAGCCACTTGCACTAGGAAGCCCGATTAGGTCGTGATCATCAGATCACGTCTCCCTGGGAGGAGGGAGCAGCCGAGGCAAGTGTTCCTGGAGCGACAAGAACCCTCCTTCCATCCAACCCGCCTCGGGGGTAAAAAACAGGGTGGGCAGAACCAAGCTGGAAAGGGTCTGATGTGTCAGGGGCACTGGATCTAACCACGACCTGCCGGGACCCCAGCTGGGGTAAGCTGGCTGCGTTGCAGTCAATGGAGTGACACTTGTTCCGACATCAGCTGCAGATCTGGGTGCAAAGCCTCCCTCTCTCCCATGGGGGGTTTGCAGAGCTCCCGGGGCTGCCGGTGCCTTCCTGCCATTAGCGCTAATGGAAGGTGCCCGCCTGGACTGGAACGAACGGGGGCGGGGGGGATAGAAACCACTTAGAGCAGGCCCTTAGCACGCAGGCGTACCCACGAGTGCAGACTTGGGCATCGCTGCCAGCCAGCCTGGCCTCTGCCCTCCTCGCCTGTCGCAGCAGCGGGGCCGGATGCCCCCTCTCGGCCAGCTTCGCCCCTCTCCCGAATTCGCCGGCTTCGGGGGAGCGACTCCAGAGTCAGAGCCGCGGGAGGCCGGAATCCGGGCGCTCCCCACGGCAGAATCCCCTGCTGCCCTTGCGGGCTGGCGACTGGAGGGGAGAACAGACAGCAGCACCATCGGGCCAGCTTGGACCCTGACACGCTCTTCAGCCCAGCGCCCAGGTGGGACACGAAGCGCCATCGGCCCTGCCAGCCCCTTGGAGCCCAGGCCCTCCAGATCCTTATCCCTTGGGCAGGACAATCCAGACAAGGGATGAGCCAAGCGGCACCATCCCAGGCCTGGATCTCCTGGGGCCAAATCCTCGGCTGGCGTGAGACGGGCACCACTCCATTGATTTCCCCAAGCTACAGCAAAGGACCTGGCTACACAAGCAAGAGAAATGCAGGTATTGGCCATTCATAAAGCTCTTACCTCTTGGAGGGGTGGCTGAGAAGTTTGCTCTGTGTGCGGGTGAGTGTGTGTGTGTGTGTGTGTGTGTGGGTGTGGGTGTGTGTCTCCTTTCCACAGGGTGTGGCTCCCCACCTGCCGCACGACGGTGAGCTGCGGCTCTGTGGTTCAAGCTCTGCTCTCTGTGCTGGGGTTGCGCCTGCTTCTGGGACTTCATCGCCCTCCCCACCTGATCCCGCCTGAACTCCCAGCCGGGCAGGGGGAGGGGAATACATGCAACTGGCTTGTACACCAGGCCGCAGCTTTAACGCTTTGTTTCCCGAGGCTAGGGCAGGGCTTTCCGTGGGGCTTTGGGCCCAGCCAGATATCGGCCCAGGGGAACGTGGAGTGGAGTTCCCTCGAGCCCGCGGGGAGCGCAGGCATTCAGGGGAGGTTACCCAGAGCCAATGGCACTTGGGTAGAGGAGCTTTGGAAAACCCCACCTATTTTTATCTGTGTTATGGTAACACCGCCAGGACCTGGCTGAGACCCCAGCCAAGATCGGGGCCCTGTTGCGCCGGGCGCTGCCCAGACCCCAACTGAGATCGGGGCCCTGTCATGCTGGGCGCTGCCCAGACCCTGACCAAGATTGGGGCCCCGTCGTGCCAGGTGCTGCCCAGACCCCGACCGATATCAGGGCCCCGTCATGTCGGGTGCCACCCAGACCCCAACCGAGACCGGGGCCCCATACCACAGGTGCTGTGCAGCCACAGAGAGAGAGTCAGCCCCTGCTCAGAAAAGCTCACAGTCTGAACAGACAAAAGGTGGGAGAAAGGATTATTATTCCCACTTTACAGCTGGGGAAGCTGAGGCCCAGAGAGGGCATGGCAAGGGTTGTCAAAGGTGACTCATGACTGTGGGATTGCTCATCCAGAGAGCGGTCAAAGGGCTGGATTTCATTTCAGTGCAGGAAAGGAATTGACCGACCCGTCCAGAAAGACAAGGGGTGAGGGCCTTGTATTGGACCAACTGCTGGTGGTGAAAGAGACGAGCTTCCCAGAGCTCTTCACATAGATCCCCCTGTCCCCAGACAGCCCTCGGTCGGTCTGTCTGTCTGTCCCCAGACACCCCTCAGTCAGTCGGTCAGTCGGTCTGTCTATCCCCATGCACCCCCTCAGTCGGTCGGTCTGTCTGCCTGTCCCAAATACCCCTCTGTCTGTCTGTCTGTCCCCAAACACCCCTCGGTCTGTCTTTCTGTCTGTCTGTCCCCATACACCCCCTCGGTCTGTCTGTCTGTCCCCAAACAGCCCTTGGTCTGTCTGTCTGTCTGTCCCCAAACACCCTTCGGTCAGTCTGTCAGTCTATCTGTCCCCAAACATCCCTCGGTGGTCTGTCTGTCTGTCCCCATACATCCCCTCGATCTGTCTATCTGTCCTCAAACAGCCCTCGGCCTGTCTGTCTGTCCCCAGACAGCCCTCGGTCTGTCTATCTGTCTGTCTGTCAGTCCCCAAACACCCATCGGTCTGTCTGTCCATCCCCATACACCCCCTCGGTCTGTCTGTCTGTCCCCAAACAGCCCTCGGTCTGTCTGTCTGTCTGTTTCCAGACACTCCTCAGTCTGTCTGTCTGCCTGTCTGTCCCCAAACAGCCCTCGGTCGGTCTGTCTGTCTGTCCCCAGACACCCCCTTGGTCTGTCTGTCTATCTATCCTCATTCACCCCTCGGTCTGTCTGTCTGTCTGTTTATCTATCCCCAAAAACCCCCTCGGTCTGTCTGTCTATCCCCATCCACCCCCTCTATCTATCTATCTATCTATCTATCCCCATCCACCCCCTCTATCTATCTATCTATCAAGCATCACTGTAGTGTCTGGGGCCGAATCCTGGCCCGCTGTGACTGAAAGCAGCTCTACTGACTGAATTGGCTTAAGGCTGATTTACCCCAGTAGGGGATCAGGCCCCCAGAACACAGCCAGACCCGGCCGTAAGGTTGCTGCCGCCCTGTCCTGAGTTTTCTTCCATCCACTGGGCTCTTGGGTTAGTGAGAACATTCAAAGCCAGAGTGAGTTAGGATGGGTTATAAAGCCTCATGCTTCAGGGGCTGAGCAGACCTTTGGCGGGCAGTGGTCAGGAAGGAGCTGTCCTCGCTGGCTGGATGTCCCACCTCTGCCTTCTGCAGCAGGGTGTCTCGAAGCAGTTGGTACTGGCCCCTCTCGGAGACGGGCCTCTGCTCTGATTGTGCAGCTGACACAGCTCCGGGAAGCCTGTAAACATTGACCTGAATCAGGGCAGATGCCTCCACAGCTGTCAGCTACTGCCCGGCTCCAGCAGGACGGACGTGGGGCCGCTGCTCGCTGGAGCAAGGGAAAATCTCTCGCCAAGCTTGGCCAGCACACCCCTGCGGTTCATGTGGCTGTTCTGCAGAGCATCACTAGAGGGTGATGTTTCTCCAGCTTCCTGTCGGGCCTGGCAAGCCAGTGTCCTGCGGAGGGAGGTCAGCGGGTGCCTCGCTGTACCCCAGGGCACCGCTGAGTGTTATCTGGGCTCCATCACAGCCCCGTTTGCCCCTTGTCGTGGCTCGGTTACAGGCTCCATCCGTGCCTGGCAACCCAGCAGCCATCTCCAGTGCCAGGGGCCAGCCCAGGCCGGGGCCCACTGGCTGCCTGGCCCAGCTGTGTCTAGCCAGAGCTCCTGGGCAGCCCAGGCTGTCCCGTTTCACCCAGGTGCCCCTGTGCTGAGCCCAGCTGTTTGTGCTCAGCTAAAGCATCTTCCAGGTGCACAGCGAGGCTGGAAGGGAAGCCACGAGGTGCCACAGAATCCACCATTTCTCTGGGGAGTTCCCCCTGCCCCCAGTGCTTACTCACCGCCCCCGTCCCCCCCCGGAAAGATTTGTGTCTTATTTCCAGTTGGATTGTGTCTGGCTTCAATCCTAGCATCAAGAGAATGAGGGTCCCCCGTTCAGCGCTGTGGGTCATATTTATTGGGCCAGATCCTCAGTCAGTATCAGTCCGTGGGGATTGACACCAGCTCAGGATCTGTCACCGTGTTTATAGATTGGAAAACAAAAAAACTTTGAAAAGAGTTTTTGGTTTGGCTGGAGAATCCGCCCACCTGGAGCTGCCCCGGATCGCGAAGGAACGTCTCTGCAAGGCTTTGCGACCCTGTGTCTCAAGCAGCTGGCACTGTCGGAGACGGGATACCGCGCTAGATGGACCCCCACCCAGGTCCGAGCCATTGTAACTAACCCTGTTTGTAGCTAATTCAATCTGCTCTGTGCAAACGTTCATTCCTATTGTAATCGAATCCAAGCCAAGTTAATTTGATCCCATCTGATCTATAGATCTGCCCGCTTTTGTTTCTAATTGAATCTTATTCCCTCTATAGAGCAGGAAAATTCCAATTCACTCTCTGAATCTGATGTGTAACTCTGGCCATTCCTGTGTTTCTAGACCAGGCCGTCTTCACCTACCTGTCCTTTCCACCTTGGCATTCACAGCCCGGCCAACCCATCTCCGATGGTTTCACAGCATCTCTGCACACCAGGCTGCCCCAGCCTGGTGTCCAGAGACATGAGCCTGGCAGCACATTACAGATCAGGAAAGGGGCAGCGAGGCCTGGTGGGTAGGGCTGGACTAGGCTTTGGGAGGCAACAGGTTTGGACATCAGAACTGCCGTACTGGGTTAGACCAATAGTCCACCGAGCCCAGGATCCTGCCTCTGCGAGCGGCTGGTGCTAGATGCTTCAGAGAGAATGAACCAGGGCAATTATCGACTGATCCATCCCCTGTCATCCAGTCCCAGCTTCTGGCAGTCAGAGGTTTAGGGACACCCAGAGCATGTGTCTGTGTCCCTGCCCAGCCTGACTAACAGCCACTGATAGACCTACCCTCCGCGAACGTATCTGGTTACTTTCTGAACCCAGTTATACTCTTGGCCTTCACAACGTCCCCTGGCGAGGAGTTCCACAGGTTGACTGTGCATTGTGTGAATAAATACTCCCTTTTGTTTGTTTTAAACCTGCTGATTATTAATTTCACTGGGTGACCCCTGGTTCCTGTGTTACGTGATGACGTAAATAACATTTCCTTAGTCACTTTCTCCACCCCAGTTGTGATTTTATGGACCTCTCTCAGATCCCCCCTTAGGCATCTCTGTTCCAAGCTGAACAGTCTCAGTTGTATTCCCCTCTCCTCGTACGGCAGCTGTTCCATCCCCGAATCATTTGTGTTGGCCTTCATGGTACTTTTCCTGGTTCTAATATATTTTGTTTGAGCTGGGGCGACCAGAGCTGCAGGCAGTATTTAGGATGCTGGGTGACCTTGGTCAAATATCCTGCTGTCTATGTGCCTCAGTTTCCCCTCCTGCCCTTTGTCTCTCTAGACTGTGATCTAATTGGGGCAGGGTCTGTCTCTCAAAGTCTGTTTGTGCAGCACACTGCGCAATGGGGCCATGATCTTGGTTGGGGTCTGGGCAGCGCCTTGCCCTATAATACAGTGCAGCTAACAACAGGTCGACCCACCAGCCCCACAGAATGAACGATACCCAGCCCCACTCCTTGCACAGGAGGGCGAGGGATCGAATCGCCCTAAAGTATGGGGGTGGGCGACTCCCTATAGGGTCAGAGCTATTTCTACAGGGGAAAGGGTGCCTTTATGCGATTTCTCTAGAGGAAATGGTCTCTTTGCCTTTACAGCTGTATTTCTATAGGGGATCATGCAGTTAATAGGTGTCTTTTGTAAAGGCACTGTTTATATAGGGGGTCTCACTATAGATGCCCTATAAGGGTCTCTGTCTCTGAGGGCTCTCTATGAGGGAAGTGGTCTCTCTGCAGAGTTCGTTATGGGGTGTCTCTGTCTTTATGGGTGCATTTCTATAGGGGATTCTGCCTATAGCTGTGTCTATTCAGGGCTCTCCCTCACATGTGTAGGGGACGGGTCTCTGTAGCGGCTTTCTGTCCATAGGGGGCCTACAAGGGTCTCCCAGGTGGGGAGTGTCCGCCCGGGCAGGGCTGTCTCGGGGCGCTCTATAGGGTCTCCATAGGGGACGCTGCCCCTATAGGGCTCCGGCCGGCAGGGGGCGGCGCAGTCCCGGCGCCCGGCCCCGGAAGGTGCCGCCCCCCCGGTTCGGCCCTCGCCTGCTTCCAGCCCGGTGCCCGGCCCGGGCGCCAGGCGGAGCGGAAGCCGGACGGCAGGGACTGAGCCACATGGCGGCCCCGGAGCGACCGGGCCTTACGCCCAGCGCATCAAACCGGTGGAGACCACGGCCCCCCCCGGCGCCCCCAGCAGCCCAGTCTGCCCCCGGGCCCCCCATGCGCCCCTCCCCAGCGCCCCAGCTCTGTCCCCGGGGCACCCAGCGCCCCTCCCCGGGCCCCATTCTGCCCCCGGCACCTGGGCCCCCAGCGCCCCCTCCCCCGGGGGCCCAGCGCCCCAGCTCTGCCCGGCACCTGGGGGCCCCCCAGCGCCCCCTCTGCTCTGCCCCCGTGGCACCCAGAGCTCTCTTCCCTAGGCACGCCAGCGTCCCCCAGGCCCCCTCCAGCTCTGCCCCCCAGGGCACCGGAGTCTTCCCCCTGGGCACCCAGCGTCGCCCCAGCGCCCCTCCTGGGCACATCAGAGCCCCCTCCCCCCGGCACCCGTCCTGCCCCCCCAGCTCTGCCTCCTTGGGCACTCAGCATCTCCTCCCCTGGGGCACTCATACTGCCCCCCCAGTTCCCCTGGGCACCCCTTGGGTCACCCATCCTGCCCCCCCGGGCACCCACTGCCCCCTCCCCCCTGGGCACCCATCCTTCCACCCCAAGCATGCCCCCTCCCTCACCCCCCAGCTGGCCCCTGGGCACCCAGCACCCACCAGTCAGGGCACCCAGTGCTGCATACTCCCCCAGGCACCCATCACCCTGGGCACTGAGTACCCCACCAGCCAGCCAGCCCCCCCCCCGAGGGCACCCAGCACCCAGCCTCCCCTAGCCAGCAGCCAGGGCACCCAGTGCCCATGCCCCACCTAGCCACCCTGGGGCACCCAGCACCCAGCATTCACAACCCAGGGCACCCACCCAGCATCCGGCACCCACTGCCTCAGGGCACCCCCCACCCAGCCCCAGCAGAACCCCCCTAGTGCCCCCATGGTACCCTGCACCTACTCCATGGGCCCCCCAATCTGTGCACCTCTGCCTCCCATGGGCCCCTCTAACCCCATGGTGCCCCCACTCCCAGCCCCAGTCCTCCCCATGGCAAGCGAATGGGCAGCCACCCCCAGTCCTGACCCCACAAGGCCCTATGGGACACCCCCCATTTTCCATCCACCCATGGACACCCTCAGCCCTGATCCCTCAATCCCTCCCCCATGGGGCACCCCCCATTTTCTAACCATCCTCAGGCATCCCTCCCTTGTGGGGCACCCCTGAGTCCTGCAGCTCCCCTCTGACAGCCAATAGCCTGGTGTTCCCCAAAACCTGCTTCCAGCTTCCAGATGTAGGCTGAACAGGCAGGGGGGTCCCCAGGATGTGCACTGGGGGAGAGGGATAGAATCCTGAACAGCTTCCTAGCAGGACCTTGGCGGGGTGGGTCCATGGGGGAGGGACCCTGTGCACTGTGGGGTCCCAGCTGACATCTCCTCCCCGCCCCCCATGGAAGTATGAGCTGACCACCCCTCCTACCTTTGCCAGATGGGGGCATCACTCGCCTCTTTCCAAAGATGTGGGATTGGGCGCTGATGGGGCTGAAAACTAGTCTCCCCAACCCCCTCCGCCCAATGTGAAATGAGCCCCAGCCTCAGAAGACTGGGGGGGAGGGGGCAGCCAGGAATCCCCACTCTCCCCTTGTAAGGAGCACCGGTGACTTCTTGCATGTGCTTGTGCCAGGCGTGTCCCATCGTGAAATGCTAGGGCTGCACGGGGCCGGGTTGGCACTCAAGACGCCAGGCTGCCTGTGGGGCGGGAAACACGGTGTATTTCAGGAGGGTGCCCTGGGCGAGGTGGGTTTTACCAGCCCAGCGTTCATGGGTGCTCATCTCCGCCACAAAACCTTGGCACAGCTGCAGCCTTGTGCAGGCATTGCTTTGAGAGGGTGCCCGTAGCAGGCGCTGGCTGCTCCCTCCGAGGAGCCTAGTGTGGACAGACTAAGCTGATCGCTGGGAAGTGTGGACTGGCCCTTGGTTCCATGCGAGAGTTTCCTTGGGCCAGGTAATGCGGTGCCATGACAAGGGCCCCATCTACGCCAGGATCTTAACCCAGGTGTGCCTAACGCGCCACCGCTCTCTGGGTCCAGGCAAGACCTGCCCTCGCCACGGTCACTGGGGCCACCTCCCCTTCCCGGCCCTCGGCCAACCCCGCTCTGGCGTGCATTGTTTCATTCTGCGGAAGGAAATTCTGGCCCGTTTCCTGGCTCCCCCCGTGGGGATCAGAGCTGGCCTGGCAGTTTTTAATTGCTGGGCTTTGTTGCGTTGCCTGCTTGGGGGGCGGGTGTGTGTGTATGTGTAGTTTGCAAAGTGTGGGGCTGGTGCTCTGGCAAAGCGCCAGGATCTCGTAGGTGGAAGGCAAGGAGCTGGGGCCGCCCGTGCACTCATTCAGATTTAAGTAGCAGTTCATGGACATTGGACTGTGTCAGTTTCATTCTGCAGCCGGAGTCCTGGATTTGTGTCGCGTCTTTTCCTCCCCAACACAACTCAGCGCCTGGCACTCGCCTGGCAATAACCAAAGGAGTAATGGTGGGGGGGGCATGAAATGGACACTGTTGGGGCCTTCCGGTCAGCTCGGGAGCTGGCAGCAAGCAGGGAGCAGGTGTGTGAATAATTCAGCAGTGCCCTGGGCTCGCCCTCCTCCACCTCTGTGGCTGCTTTCGGCTTCCTCTTTCCTTCGCCAGGCCCCGGTGCTGGATGTGTGTGTGACAGGCTGGGCCGGGCAGCAGGGCATGCAGCTGTGTTTGCCCCAGGTTTCCGAGGGGAAGGCAGCGAGCAGAATGACGTCCCGTGGGGTTAGCTTGAGGGGGCAAGAGACAGGTCTGGGACCTGCCCGGGATGCAGACTCCCTTGGGGAAGTCTCTTCATTTACCTGTCTCAGGTCCTTGTCTGACCCCCATCCCTGTAGCATCTGGGCGCCTCACAGGTTCCAGGCCAGTGCTCTAACCACTGCACCATCCTTCCCTTCAACTCTCTCGACCTCGGTTCCCCCAGCTGCAAAAATGGGCATAAAATTCCTCCCCCCACCCCTTTGTCTAGTCGGACTGTGAGCCCCTTCTGACGGACTCTGTGCAGCACCTGGCACAGCAGGGGAGCCCCCCCAGTCCAGGACAGCACCCCACTCCGATCTCAGGGCTCAAGGTGCTGTCACAGTGTCCTTGAATAATACATTGTTCAGCCTGCGGCTGGAGCCTGTCTCTGAGCTACACCCAGGAACGCAGGGCGGTTGTCCCCCAACCCCTCCCATTCACCCCTTGCTCCCAGGCTGTGGGGAAGATGGAGTCCCTAGCTGTGACTCAAAGGTCCGGGCAATGCAGGAGCTCATAATCCTGGCCTTGCTGGTGACATCAGGCAAGGCATCCCTCTTTGCCTCAGTTTCCCCGTTTGTAAGAGGGAGTGAATGATCTCCCCTGGCCTCTGCTGGATAAGAGCCAAGGCAGGGATTTAGGTGCGTAGCTCCCGCTGAGTTACTTGGGGGCCTGATGCCTTCAGCTAAAGGGGGGCTGGTGTTGTTGTGGGGCTGCAGGCGGGCGGGTTCCCCCTCCCCCATAGCCAGCGCACAGATTCTCCAACAAAGCATCTTCCTGCGCTACCGGCAAGTTGGAGCCAGTTGCCGCCAGGCTTGCTGGCCAGATTCCAGCACCTTGGAGCCGGACGGATACGCCTCCCCTCTCTCCCCACAGGGCTGGGCCGATTGCAGCTTATTTCCGGCCTCCGCATCCTCCCCCAGACATGGCCCTGCCCCGCTTCCCCTGCCCTTTGCCCCTGATAGGGGCAGCTGGGCCTGGCCCGGAGGAGGGGAGGGGGCAGGAAGGCTGGCCTGGCTGGACCGCTCGCCTGGCCTCGTGGATTCCAGGGCCCGAAGGATCTTTGGCTGCTGGACTCCAGCCCAGCGGGAAAGATTTGTTCCCCAGGCTGATGCTTCTGGCCTGTGCTGTAGGGGGTGCTCTCTCCCCCTTTGGGGCCCAATGCCCCAGCTTGGTGCTAGGGGGCCCCGTGCTGCTGTGGGTACCACCCTTTGCATGTGCTGTAATCCCTGGCACGTGGGAGCGATGGGGAGGGACCCTGGAGTCTTGATGAAATCCCGGCTCTGGTCATTGCAGTCTCTCCCCTGCAGCTGGGGGGCACCACTTCCCTTAGGGGGCCGAGCCCCCTGCTGGGCACGGGCGTTAACGGCCCCTGTGTGTGGTATGGGGGCTCTGTTCCCGGCGCATCTTTCCCTGTTTGCACTGCCTGCAGGAGTCCCGCAGTTAAAACCTTGGGGTGGGTTGTCGCTGGTTCTATTGTCCTGGGGTCCGGTTGGCTTTCCCCGGAGATGAGTGGGGGGCTGTGACCCTCAGACCTTGTCTGCACCAGGCTCTGAGCCGCAAGCCCCTCATGTGGCTGTGTGCCCTGCAGTGCCAGGAAGCTGGGGTCCCTGCTGGGCTAGCCTGGGGCACTGGACTAGCCGGCCACCCCGATGACTCCTCTTCCTCTCCCCCCGCCCCGCTGCTGGAGCATGGGATCCTGGCCGAGGAGCCGGCTGGAAAAACATCTGGCTCCCCAGGAAGCCGGGCTGAGCTGGGGAGGCTGGGCTGGCAGCTGCTGCGCCATGGCCCAGTTGCCAACCGGTGGTAGCGTGCAGTCACGTGGGTGGTACCGCCTGGCACTGCCAGCCTCAGCCAGATGGGTGCCCAGCTGGGCCCTGTGCTGAGTCCCAGGCCGGAGCGAGAGTAGAGGGCACGAGAGGAACCTGGCCGGCTAGCGCCAGCTGTGCTGTGCTGTTCCGTTCGCTGGGAGAACTGGGCCCCCAGGGAGCCACTGGCTTCAGACTCACTTGGACCCACTCTGAGCTGCTGGCCTGGAGACGCTCAGCTCTTCAGGCGGCAGGGAGCTCCCCCCGGAGCCCGTCGCTTGCTCAGCGAGCTCTGCACTCGCCTCTGCGGGTGGCTCCGTCCGCCGGAGCAGGGCCAGAAGTGCAGAGCCTCGAGCACTTCAGAGCTGACTCAGGCCCCGTTTGTGGGGAAGCTGCTGGGCAGGGCCCCGGACACCTGGGTTCGATTCTTAGCTCCACCTCAACGGGCCATGGCCCCATTTCAGAAGGGGAAGGTTGGGGCTGAAAGTTGCTGGTTTGACTGATTTGATATTTTCTTTTCCCACTGAAAAGTTGAAATCTAACCCCTAGACCCCGCTCCCCCCGCAGAGCTGAGAGAGAACCCAGGAGTCCTGACCCCCAGTCCCTCCTCTAATCCCTAGACCCTGCTCCCCTCACAGAGCTGGGAGAGAACCAAGGAGTCCTGACCTCCAGCCCCCTGCTCTAACCCCTAGACCCTGCTTCCCTGCCAGAGCCTGGAGAGAACCCAGGAGTCCTGACCCCCAGCCTCCTGCTCTAACCCCTAGACCCTGCTTCCCTGCCAGAGCCTGGAGAGAACCTAGGAGTTCTGACTCCCCCCTTGAAGCACTAGCTCCCCGCTTTTCCCCTGGCTCTGGTACAGGCCTGGCAGGGGTGACGTGATGTTTGAGGGGGGACCTGGGAGACGACAGCAGCCCCCCCCCTGCAGCTGCCCCCCGGGATTGCTTGGGCCAGCTGGCACCTGCTCTCCGAACACCCGTGTCTCCGTGCAGGCAGGTGCCACTTGCAGCTGTCTCTGTGTCGTGTGGGGAGATCTCCGGGTGCGGGGCCACCTGGCAGCGTGGGGAGCCGGGGCAGGGCTTGCCCGTCTCCTTTCACACACGCCAAGCAGTGCCTGTCTGCAAGGACTTGCCCACCCCCCAGGAACTTGAGTGGGAGCCAGGGCTGGGCTGACTCCGGGGCACATGTCGGCTTCTAGGAGGAACAGCCCTGCAGTTGCAGCTGAGCTGGAAGGAAGTTGGGGCCCCCCTCCCGGGATGGGGGGCTAAAGGCAGCAGGGTATCCACTGCCAGGGGGGGAGAGGGTCCCTGCTTCCAGAACACTTGTGCCAGGGACGCAGGACTCCTGGGTTCTAGTCCTGCCTCTGCCACTGGCCTGCTGGGTGCCCTGGAGCAAGCCCCTTCCCCGCTCTGTGACTCGGTTTCTCCATCTCTGAAATGGGAGTGATGGTGACCACCTTTGGAGATTGCTTGCAGATCTACTAAACCCAGGCCCGCTGTTTCTGCCAACTCCTTAGTAGTAGAAGGTGTATTATGGTAGCGCGTAGGAACCCTCACCGAGATCGGGGGCCGCTGTCATGCCGGGAACTGCCCAGCCCCCGACTGAGATCAGGGCCCCATCGTGCTGGGCGCTGCACAGACCGAGCAAGGGACAGTTCCTAACCTAGTGAGAGAAAAATGGAAGGATCATTATCTGCATGTTACGGGTGGGGAAACTGAGGCACAGGGCAGCACAGTGACTTACCCAAGGTCGCACAAGGAATCAGTGGCAGAGCCCTGGTGTCCTCAGAGCGCATCGCTGAGAGAAGGGGAATTAAAAACCAAATGCTGCGGTGAAGCAAGGAGGCTCCCGCGGGCTCGCCGGTGCCACCCCCAGGCCTTGGGGTGATCCGTGGAGGGGAGCTCAGAGCCTGCTGGGTGCCCAGCTGAGGCTGTGATGGGGGGCTGGGTGGGAGGGTCTGGGGGCAGCGCAGCCCTGGGTGGGGAAGGTGGGGGCAGAAGCTGCTGGCATGGGGGTGGGAGTGCATTCCTCTAATCTGCAGCCAGGCACAGAGAGGGGAGTTCACAGGAGCAGGGGCTGGGAGCCTGGACTCCTGGGTTCTGGTCTGAGCAGGAGTGTGACCTAGTGGTTAGACCAGAGGCCTGGGGCACAGGAAGGACTCCTGGGTTCTGGTCCGAGCAGCTGCATGTGGCGAGGTGTCATGGGTGCCGCCATGCCCTAGGCTAGCGAGTGGCCCCGTGTGCGCACTCCCAGCCCCCCTCGGCCGGCTCTCTGCCCCGTGGGATCTCGGCCGAGCCCAGGGCGCCCTGACCCGTGTCTCTTGCAGGACGGTGGCTGCCGAGGTGCGGAAGCAGGTGTCCCGGGAGCACGGCGGGTCCCCCCAGCTCTCCAAGAAGCGCAGCGGGTCCCAGCAGTTGGTGAGTACCCCAGCGCCCTGCCCCCGCTCCGCCCCGGCACCGCCCGGCTCTCAACACGGTCCGGCCACTAGAGGGGGACAGAGCCACCTTGGGGAACGTTAGCGCCAGCTCCTGCCATTGGCTCTTCCCTAAGCATCATGGGAACGTCCCGGGACTCCGCCCCCTGGCCCCGCCCTCCCCGTGCCTGTCTCGCCTGCCTGCCTGGAGGCCCCGCCCACCACTCTGCTGCCCCCCCTCCCCCCGGGCCCAGGCATCGAACCTGCCACCTCGGCGTGTAAAGGCAGCGCCCGCCTGCCCGAGCTGGCACCACCGAGGGCTGGGAGTCGCGGCTGGAGCCGGCTCGTAGCCCCCGCTGGACATGGGGCCGTGGCGAGGCCCGAGGGGGCTGCTGGGCCCCCACCACCCGGGCAGGGAGCCAGCCACGCGATTCCCCACAGCCGCCCCTCTTCCCCATTGTCTCTTCTCCGTTTGGCTCCAGGAGCTGGGGTCCCGCGGGGGCTCAGCGAGGGGCCTGTGGCAGGGAGCCGGACAGCACTGGCTCCTCCTCTACAGCTGTTTCCTGGCCCCTCTCCCATGCTGCCTCTTGTCCCACAGCTGGTGCCTTTCTGAGCAGTGAACCTGTGGAGAGGAATGGGGGCCAGTGGTTAGAGCAGGGGGCGGGGCTGAGAACCTGGACTCCTGGATTCTCTCTCCAGCCCTGGGAGGGGAGTGGGGGTTAGTGGTTAGAGCAGAGGGGCGGGAGCCAGGACTCCTGGGTTCTCTACTCAGCTCTGGGAGGGAAGTGGAGGCTGGTGGGTTAAAGCAGGGGGGCTGGGAGCCAGGACTCCTGGGTTCTCTCCCCAGCTCTGGGAGGGGAGTGGGGGCTGGTGGGTCAGAGCAGGGGGGCTGGGAGCCAGGACTCCTGGGTTCTCTCCCCAGCTCTGGGAGGGGAGTGGGAGGTTAGCGGTTAGAGCAGGGGGGCTGCGCTGCAGGGGGGATGCTGTGGAGAACGGGGCGTTTCCATCCATCTCCCGGTCCCACGTGCTGGCACGCTTGGGGCCAAAGCATTGGCATTGGCCTCCCGTGAGCCCCAGGTGGGAGGCCAGCCCCGGTGGCTGGGACCAGGCGCCAAGGGGGAGGGCTCCGGCGCGCATTAGATCTAACTGCGTTGGTTTCCCCTTCCCTTTCCCGTGTGGTTTCGGTGTCTTGCCCTCACTTCCTGCCCGGTTAGTGCCGGCCCGGCAGGCGCTTGTGGGCAGGTTGGCGCTGAGATTTCCTCTGGCACAGATGGCTTGTACTACCCGTGCCCCTCCCGTCAGCCAGCGTGGTCCCCGCCCAGCCCGGGAGCCTTGAGAGAGCCCCCTTGGCCAGCCACGTACCGGCAGCTGCCTGGTTTCCTGCCACCTCTCGGTGGACCAGGCTGGGAGGATACCGGTGGGGGGGTGCTGGGGGGCTGCAGGAGCAATGCTGGGAGGCCTCTAGGGGGCGCTCTCTTCCCAGTAGATCCTGACTGTCTCTCAGCCGCGCCGGGGTGCCAGGAGCTCTGCAGGGGGCGCTCTCCCCGCTCAGTCAAGGTTCATTAGAAAGACAGGCACTGATATGGTACCCTAGATTGCACCCCGAGTTGGCAAAGGAACCCAGGAGTCCTGAGTCTCCTGCTCCAATCACGGGACCCCACTCCCCTCCCAGAGCCAGGAATAGAACCCACGAGTCCTGGCTCCCAACCCCCCTCACTCCAACCCATCAGCCCCCACTCCCCTCCCAGAGCCAGGGAGAACCCAGGAGTCTTGACTCCCAGCCTCCTGCTCTAACCCTTAGCTTATCCCACCACTGTGGGGAGCACTTGGGGGGCCACACAGGGGTTGTCCCTGCTCCAACGACCAGCAGGGGGCAGTGGCGGGGTGGGGTTTGCGGAGAGCAGTCCTGTGCTGACTGGTCTGTCCCCGCAGGTGCCGTTGACGGAGGTGGTGGAGCCAGTAGACTTTGAGGAGTACCTGGCTGCCCACCCCCCCGAGCTGGAGCCTGGCCCACTCCATGACCTGGTCGAGTTCCCTGCCGATGACGTGGAGGTGGTCCGGGAGCCACGGGAATGCCGCACGCTGGAACCGGGGGTGCCCGACGAGGGGTGGGTGCCTGGGCTGGGGCTTGCTACTGAATGGTGGGACAGGGGTGGGACCTGGCCCCAATAATCACCTGGCCCTGTGTGGTGCTGCAAGAGACCCCCAGCCCCGGATGGGGCAATACAGGTTAGTGTCTCAGTACTGCCCAGCCACCAGCAGGGGGCAGCGCATCTAGCACAGGGTCCTACATCTCGGAGCATTTTGTCCTTTCCTTGGGGAAACTGAGGCACCCGAAGGACTGATCAGACTGGGGAGGTGGGAACTCAGGATAAGGGGAGTGGCCTGGGTTTTACAGACTGGATGGGGCGGTGATTCAGGATAAGGGGTGTGACCTGGGCTATACAGACTGGATGGGGCAGTGACTCAGGATAAGGGGCGTGACCTGGGCTATACAGACTGGATGGGGCGGTGACTCAGGAAAAGGGACGTGGCCTGGCTATTCAGACTGGACAGGGCTTGGGATTCAGGATAAGGGGCGTGGCCTGGGCTATACAGACTGCACAGGGTGTGGGACCCAGGATAAGGGGTGTGGCCTGGGCTATACAGACTGGACGGGGGCAGGGACTCAGGATAAGGGGCGTGGCCTGGGCTATACAGACCAGTCAGGTGCAGGGACTCGAGGCATCAGAGCTTGTGAATTCTCGGCTCCCAGCCCCGTGATCGCCCCCCGTCCTCTCTCTGTCTCACCCTCTTGCCGTGCACACCCTGTGCCTGGCACAGCCCCGTCCTCTGCTGCACAAGGAGGCGCTTTGAGATGGGGCATTTGGCATTGCAGGTCCCTCTCCCCCAGCCTGGACGCATGGCTGGAATAATGTTCCTTGCCTGCTCCCGGGGGCTGTGATGAGGCTTAATTAGAGCGTTATCATTAGTTAATTTAATTCCGGCAGAGTGACTTCCTCAAGGTCACCCAGCCGGCCAGCAGCAGAGCCAGGAAGAGGGAACCCAGGTGTCCTGGAAAAGAGGCCCCTGGGGTTGCTGTGTGCCCGCTGCCCGCACGTTCTCTGCCCTCTTCCCTCCACCCGCTGATTCAGAGGCGAGCCCTGTGTTTCCCTCCCGCCAGGAAGCTGGATGCCCGGGTGCGGGACACGGTGCAGCTCTACACGGAGGACTGGGTCGTGGTGCGGAGGAAGTAAGTGTCACGGAGTGTGGGGGAGTCCGGCCCTGCACCCCTCTTCCTGGAACTCACAGTGACTCTCAGCCAGCCAGTAAAACAGAAGGTTTATTGGACAACAGGAACGCAGGTTACAGCAGAGCTTGCAGGCACAGTCAGGACCCCTCCATCGAGTCCTTCTGGGCTTTCAGGGTGCTTGGATCCCAGCTTAGGATACCCTGAATTCCGCCCCACAGCCCCAAACCCAAACTGAAAAACTGCTTCCCTCCTGCCAGCCCCTTCCTTTGTCTTCCTTCCTGGACAAAGGTGTTGACCTCTCCCCTCCCTTACCTAGCTCAGGTTACAGGCTCCGGTATCGTCCATCCCCTAAAGTCCTCCCCTGCTCTCCCATCCCCCACACAGACAGCTCCTACTCCATCACAGGGGGCAGGGCGAGCCTCGAGCTGCGCTTCGGAGCCGGGCGGGTCTCCCGTCCCCTCTCCTGCTGGCGGAAATCGCTGGCCTGCTCCTTGCTTGGCGGGAGGCCAGGGGGATGGGCCCAGCTCACTGGCGCTTGGCTGGTTTGCCTGGAGCCAGCCGCCCGCTGTGGGCTTCCAAACTCCTACAAACCGGATCCACTCAGTCCTTTGGAGAAAGGGACCTTGTTTCTCCTGGTGCCCGGGGCTCTGTCAGCCCAGCCCGGCTCTGCCGCGTGACCGGACGCTTGGCCAGGGGACAATGGGCTGTTTGGCTTCTGCCCCATCTGTCCATCCGTCAGCCCAGGGTACTGTCACGGAGTCCCCGGGTGATGCTCTGCAGCTGCTCCCCCCAAAGCCAATCAGGACTTAGGGGAGCCTCCTCTCCCTTGGAGCATTCACCATGTGCCCCTCCATGTGCATCCCACAGGAAGTCCACCCTGGCGGGGTCCTGGGCAAGCCACAGGGTCCTGCACCCCCACTTAGCAGTCAGACGTGACTCTCAGCCAGCCAGTAACACAGAGGTTTATTTGGACGACAAGAACACAGCCCCAGACAGGCCTTGCCGGTACAGGCAACAGGACCCCCTTTAGTTAGGTCCGTCTGGGCCTCCAGGAAGGCCTCAGCCCCGTTGGGAAGCCCATTCCCTGTCGGGCACCTCTCTCCATTTCTCTGCCAGCTTCAAACTGAAACTCCCTCCAGCCTCTCACTCAGCCTCCCCCCGGCTCCTCACCCAGCCTGTGTCCCCATCGTTCAGTGTCCCCGGCAGAGGTGTCACCTGGCTTCCACGCCCCCGCTCCTGGGTTCTCGGGTTACATGCTCAGGTCTCCTCCCTTCCCCAATGCTGGCAGTCCCAGCAGAAGTCCACTGCACCCTTCCCAGGTCAGTGCTCCCCACTCAGCATTCACAGAACACAGCCAGAACATTCCCACTTTGGCAGAGTTACACAACAGCTGAATCCTTGGAAGGAGGGGGCGCCACCCTCTGTTTTACAGATGGGGAAACCAAGGCACAGAGCGGGGTGGTTAGTTCCTGGCACCCACTCCTGAGCTCTGAGCTGGGGCCCAGCCCATCTCTGGCTGGGCCGGGCCGATCCGGGCATGTCAGAGGGCGATACAGGACAGACGAGCCCCACAGCTGGTTCTGTCCTCCATCCCCGTCCTCCCAGTGAGGTGTGACCAAGGCTCCCCACGCCCACAGGTACCAGCAGCTCAGCACCATGTACAGCCCCAACACGGCCGAGCGGCAGCGCCAGAGACGGAGGGGGCTGCCCCGGCAGGTCTTCGAGCAGGACGAGGCCGTGGAGGAGCCGGTGAGGCGGGGGGGCAAGGGAGGATGCCTGCAGGCAGAGCGTGGCCCCGGTTGGGGGGGGATCTGTGGCTGTGTCACCAGTATCTGGCTCTGCAGGAGTGGGGGCTGGGCGGGAGGGACATTGGGGTAGAGGGGCGCGTTGGGGGGGCTGGACTGGGGAGGTGGGAGGATACCCCCCTCACCCCTCCACCCCACCCAGGAGGAGCTGAAGCGCCGCTCGGCCTCCCTGGATGACACACCCCGGGGCAGCTGGGCTTCCAGCGTCTTCGACCTGAAGAACTCAGTGGCCGACCCACTGCTGCCGGGCCTGCTGGAGCACACGGCCATGGAGGAGCTCGACCACTGTAACGAGGAGCTGCGCAAGGAGAACCGGCACCCGGAGCTCCTGGCGCTCTTCCCCGCCCCCGACGAGGTGAGCCCCAGGGAACGGGCCGGGTCTCCTTTCCTAGGAGAGTGAATGTGGCACCCTAATGCCCCACGCAAGATCGGGGCCCACCATTGGGCTGGGCCCTGCCCCAAGAGCTCCCAGGGGAGGGGAAACTGAGGCACAGAGCTGAGATGTAACGATGCTGCCTTTGGTGGGACACTTCTGAGAGTGTCAGTTCAGGACAAATTGCCGAGAGCTGGGCAGTCACAGCCCAGGCTGGGGGTTCTCCACTTCTAAGGGACCAAACCAGCCAGCCAGAGAGGACTTTGGTCTCACCCCACTGGCGAACCACAAGTCACACAAGCAATTCCCTCAGACACTCCAGTTTCCCAGTATCCCCACCAGTGCCACTCGCTATGGGGCCGAATGGTTATGAAAACCAAGTCCACAGTAAAAGGGAAAAGGTTCTTCCGATCCCAAAGGACCAAGCCCCAGACCCAGCTCAATATACAAATCAGACCCACAAATCACGCTGGTGCCAACTCTTTAGAATCTAAAATCTAAAGGTTTGTTCATAAAGGAAAGATTCAGCTGAGAGCTAGAAGTGGTTACATGGAATCAGTGACATCCCGTAATGGCAAAGTTCTGGGTTCAGGCTTGTAGCCGTGATGGAATAAACAGCAGGTTCAAATCAAGTCTCTGGAACATCCCCCGCTGGGATGGGTCATTCAGGCCTTTGGTCAGAGCTTCAGTTTGTAGCAAAGTTTCTCCAGACGTAAGACGCAGGATTGAAGACCAGATGGAGGAGTTTTCAGGGCCTTTTATATCCTCTGCCTGTGGAAGGGCCCCTCCATTCTTACTGTGGAAAATCACAGCAGCAAGATGGAGTCTGGAATCACATGGGCAGGTGTCATGTCCGTGCATGACTCGGTTTACAGGCCAACGCCATCGTGTCCATGTTAGTTTGAACGTTCCCAGGAAAGCTCAGATGTGGTTGGCGTCTCCCAAAGTCCAGTGTCCATTAAGTGTTTCTTGACCGGGCACTTCCTGAGAACAGCCCCTTCTCGAGAAGCTGACCAGACACTTCAGTGGAGCTACTTAGCATCAAAGCACATTGAGACGCAAGTACAGAGCCAATATTCCTAACCCCACCCCGCCACACACACACACACAGAGCATCATCGTAACCAGCAAATCATCACCTCTGTATAGACACCTCACGGGGCCTCCTTGCTACAAGATTTGTTGCAACTACATCACAGTGGTTGTAACCATGATCTATATGGTCACAGTTCATGTCAATAACGTCACAGCCCCAAGAGCTCCCAGTCTAAACATACTGGGGGGAGGGGAAACTGAGGCACAGAGCTGCAGTCAGTGGCAGTTCTGGGAATAGAGCCTCGGTGTCTCCACGAGGCCACGGTGCCTGCGCAGGGCCTGCCCATGCAGTGGGTATAAAGGCAGGGTCTGCTTGGCCCCATGGGGCAGGCTGGGGGGTGCTGGGCGGGCACTGGGTTCGAGGGGCCGCTCTCACCGCTGCTCCCCCGGCTGGCAGGACGAGGTGGTGGAGCGCTGCAGCCTGCCCGAGGTCCCCCGGGAGCACTTCGGCCAGCGGATCCTGGTGAAGTGCCTGTCTCTCAAGTATGTCGCCCCTCATCATTGCAGTGATGGGGTTGGGGGGGCTCCCTGGGGCCGGGGGGAGGCAGCATTTTCATCCCCACTGTGGGGAGGTGCCTACCAGAGCCAAGTGAGCTTCCCTGTGGGCTGGGCCAGTCCAGTGGGGGCGGGGGGTGTCCCCTGTCTCCCCCCAGGGAATGGGGAGAGGAGGGGGGCCTGGCTGTGAGGGCAAACAGCTCAGCCTTGGACGTCCATGCTGAGCCCTACTCATCCCTAGAACCTCGGGGGAGGGCATGTGGGGGCAATGATGTCTGTTAGAGGGGAAACTGAGGCACTGGGGGCAGGGCTTGGCCATGGTGGCCCAGTGAGTCAGTGGCAGATCCAGGAATAGAACCCAGGAATCCTGGCTCCCAGTCCCCCCCCCCCAACCACTAGACCTCATTCCCTCTGAGCTGGCCCCTGAGTGCCGAGGGGTGTGGGGCTGGCGGGGGGGCTGTCGCTCCCCGCCGAAGGGCCCTGACACACTCACCATCTCTCCGGCACCAGGTTTGAGATCGAGATCGAGCCCATCTTCGGGACACTCGCCCTGTATGACAGCAAGGAAAAGAGAAAGGTACCCGATGGCCCCTCCCCATCGGGGCGTGTGCCAGGCCAGGGGGCGGGGATGCAGGGTGAGGGGCATGCCCTGGCTGGGTCTGTACCTACTGGGCGGGGATGCAGGGTGAGGGGCGTGGCCCAGGCCGTACTGACCAGGGGGCGGGGATGCAGGGCGAGGGGCGTGGCCCAGGCTGTACTGACCAGGGGGCGGGGATGCAGGGCAAGGGGCGTGGCCTGGGCCATATGACCAGGGGCGGGGATGCAGGGAGAGGGGCGTGGCCTGGGCTGTATGACCAGGGGGTGGGGATGCAGGGTGAGGGGCGTGGCCCAGGCTGTACTGACCAGGGGGTGGGGATGCAGGGCGAGGGGCGTGGCCCAGGCTGTACTGACCAGGGGGCGGGGATGCAGGGCGAGGGGCGTGGCCCAGGCTGTACTGACCAGGGGGCGGGGATGCAGGGTGAGGGGCGTGGCTTGGGCCGTATGACCAGGGGGCGGGGATGCAGGGAGAGGGGCGTGGCCTGGGTCGTACTGACCGGGGGGTGGGGATGCAGGGAGAGGGGCGTGGCCTGGGTCGTACTTACCAGAGGGTGGGGATGCAGGGAGAGGGGTGTGGCCCAGGCTGTACTGACTAGGGGGCGGGGATGCAGGGCGAGGGGCTTGGCCCGGGCCGTACCGACTAGGGGGCAGGGATGCAGGGTGAGGGGTGTGGCCTGGGCCGTAACTGACCAGGGGGCGGGGATGCAGTGTGAGGGGCAGGTCCCAGGCCATACTGACCAGGGGGCGGGGATGCGGGCGAGGGGCTTGGCCAGGGCCATACTGACCAGGGGGTGGGGATGCGGAGTGAGGGGCAGGGCCTGGGCTGCACTGGCCAGGGGGTGGGGATGCGGGCAAGGGGCTTGGCCAGGGCCATACTGACCAGGGGGCGGGGATGCGGAGTGAGGGACGGGGCCTGGGCTGCACTGGCCAGGGGGTGGGGCTGAGCGGTGTGGCATGGGCCGTACTGGCCAGGGGGCTGGGATATGGGGTGAGGGGTGGGGCCCAGGCTGTACTGACCAGGGGGCAGGGCTGAGGGGCAGGGCCTAGGCCAGCCCGCAGGGTGGCGCTGTCCCTTGCTTTCACCTTTGCTCTGTCCCTAGATCTCGGAGAACTTCTACTTTGACCTCAACTCGGAGCAGGTGAAGGGACTGCTGCGGGCGCCCGGCGGCCACCCTGCCATCTCCACGCTGGCGCGCTCCGCCATCTTCTCCATCACCTACCCCTCCCCTGACATATTCCTGGTCATCAAGGTGAGGGGGGGCATGACCTGGCCTCTCTGCCGCTTGCAAACGCTCGTGCGGCGCTAACCACTAGACCTCACTCCCTTCCAAGAGCTGGGGTGGAACCCAGGAGTCCTGGCTCCCAGCCCCCGCTTTACGCCCTGGCCCCGACTCCCCTCCACAGTGGTCACTCATTTCTCTTCTCCCCCAGCTGGAGAAGGTGCTGCAGCAGGGGGACATCAGCGACTGCTGTGAGCCCTATATGGTCATGAAGGAGACAGACGCAGTCAAGGTGAGTGCTGCTCTCGGACCCGGACCCAGCCCCGTCTGCAGGGCGGCTCACCTGGGAAACTCGGTGTGGGTCCCTGCCGCCCCCTGCTCTCTGCTTTAACCTCTAGACCCCACTGCCCTCCCAGAGCTGGGGAGAGAACCCAGGAGTCCTGGCTCCTAGCCCCCCGCCGCTTTAACCCACCAGTCCCCACTCCCCTCCCAGAGCTGGGGAGAGAACCCAGGAGTCCTGGCTCCCAGCCCCCCACCTCCCTACTCTAACCACTTAGCACCACTCCCCTCCCAGAGCAGGGAGAGAACCCAGGAGTCCTGGCTCCCAGCCCCCACCCCCCAGGGGTACCGCTCTGACAGCAGAAGTGCAATTCCCCACATCCCCAGGGGGCTCGGTCTGGGAGTCGGGGTGAGCCGGGGTTACCCCGCCCCGGTGACTCCGTGACCGTCCCTGCCCCAGAACAAGGAGAAGCTGGAGAAGCTGCGCGGGGCGGCGGAGCAGTTCTGCAGCCGTCTGGGCCGATACCGCATGCCCTTCGCCTGGACGGCCATCCACCTCCTGAACATCATCAGCACCGCTGGGTCCCTGGAGCACGACCCCACCGATGCCGAGAGCGGTGAGCCCGGCTGGGATCGCGGGTGCAGCCTCTGGCTTCCGGCAGCTGGGGCTCGGCCTCCTGCGCCGGGCGTAGGCACGGTCCGGAGAGCTCCGCGGAGCGACGTTCCCCACAGCGCTGTGGGGCTGGGTGGGGGCATTCTGCCCTCTGGACCTGTGCTGGCCCCAGTGCCCCAGCATAGCACTAGGGGGCGCTGTGGGGCAGGGGCTCAGCAGGGGGCGCTCTTTCCTGGCAGGCAGGGCTGGCCCCATGGTGGCGCTAGGGGGTGCTGGGCTGCAGGGAGAGGTGTGGAGGTCCCTAGGGCAGGGCTAGGGGACGCTGTGGGGCAGGGAGTGGGGCAGAGGTCCCCAGGGGTCGCTCTCCCCTCTCAGGCAGGGCTGGCCCCAGGGGGCGCTAGGGGGCGCTGTGGGGCAGGGAGTGGGGCAGAGGTCCCCAGGGGACGCTCTCCCGTGGCAGGCAGGGAGGTCCCCAGGGCGGCGCTAGGGGGCGCTATGGGGCAGGGAGTGGGGCGGAGGTCCCCAGGGGACGCTCTCCCCTGGCATGCAGGGAGGTCCCCAGGGTGGCGCTAGGGGGTGCTATGGGTCAGGGAGTGGTGCAGAGGTCCCCAGATTGCACTCTCCCCTGGCAGGCAGGGCTGGCCCTAGGGTGTGCTGGGGGTTCTGTGGGGCAGGGAGTGGGGCGGAGGTCCCCAGGGGATACTCTCCTGTGGCAGGCAGGGAGGTCCCCAGGGCAGCGCTAGGGGGCGCTGTGGGGCAGGGAGTGGGGCAGAGGTCCCCAGGGGGCGCTCTCCCCGGGCAGGCAGGGCTGACCCCAGGGGGCGCTGTGGGGCAGGGAGTGGGGCAGAGGTCCTCAGGGGGCGCTCTCCCCTGGCAGGCAGGGAGGTCCCCAGGGTGGCACTAGGGGGCACTGTGGGGCAGGGAGTGGGGCAGAGGTCCCCAGGGGGCGCTCTCCCGTGGCAGGCAGGGAGGTCCCCAGGGTGGCGCTAGGGGGTGCTGTGGGGCAGGGAGTGGTGTGGAGGTCCCCAGATTGCACTCTCCCCTGGCAGGCAGGGCTGGCCCTAGGGGGTGCTGGGGGCGCTGTGGGGAAGGGAGTGGGGCGGAGGTCCCCAGGGGGCGCTCTCCCCTGTCAGGCAGGGCTGGCCCCAGGGCAGCGCTAGGGGGCGCTGTGGGGCAGGGGGTGGGGCGGAGGTTCCCAGATTGCACTCTCCCCTGGCAGGCAGGGTTGGCCCTAGGGGGTGCTGGGAGCGCTGTGGGGCAGGGAGTGGGGTGGAGGTCCCCAGGGGGCACTCTCCCCTAGCAGGCAGGGGTGGCTCCAGGGGGCACGGGGGGTGCTGTGGGGTGCTCTCCCCGGCAGGCAGGGAGGTCCTCAGGGCAGCGCTAGGGGGCGCTGTGGGGCAGGGAGTGGGGTGGAGGTCCTCAGGGGGCGCTCTCCCCGGGCAGGCAGGGCTGTCCCCAGGGTGGCACTAGGGGTCACTGTGGGGCAGAGGTCCCCGGGGGCGCTCTCCCGTGGCAGGCAGGGAGGTCCCCAGGGCAGCACTAGGGGGCGCTGTGGGGCAGGGAGTGAAGCGGGGGTCCCTGGGGGCACTCTCCCGTGGCAGGTAGGGCTGGGCCCAGGGTGCGCTAGGGGGCGCTGTGGGGCAGGGAGTGAAGCGGGGGTCCCTGGGGGCGCTCTCCCGTGGCAGGTAGGGCTGGGCCCAGGGTGCGCTAGGGGGCGCTGTGGGGCAGGGAGTGAAGCGGGGGTCCCCGGGGGCGCTCTCCCGTGGCAGGTAGGGCTGGGCCCAGGGTGCGCTAGGGGGTGCTGTGGGGCAGGGAGTGAAGCGGGGGTCCCTGGGGGCGCTCTCCCGTGGCAGGTAGGGCTGGGCCCAGGGTGCGCTAGGGGGTGCTGTGGGGCAGGAGGTTTTGATCTAAAGCCAGGTCCTGACTGCTGCTGGTGGTGAATGGCTCCTGTTCCCTGTGTCCGAGTGCCGGCCGCTCCCCACCCCCAGTGATCCCCCCCTCCCATGGGCCACTGCGCTGCAGGTTTCTTCCCAGTAGCTGTTCAGGCAGCTGTTGCATCCCACCCCAGAGGTGGCTGCAAAAAAACTCCTTCGTTTCTGCCGGGCTTCCGGGCTTCTCCCTGGGTGGCCGGCAGGCCCAGTGGAGTCTCTGGTTGGCGCGGCCCGTGGGGCTTTGCTGGGCCCGCCCGCTGGGAGCCCCCCTTGCCCGGTGTGACCCCTCCCCTCCCCCCCGGCAGAGCGTCGGGGCACCTGGAACGAGCGCAAGAGGAGGACGCTGGAGCGCATGAGCGCCGGGGAGGAGCTGTGCAGCTTCGCCGGCTTCCGCCCCGCCACCCTCACCGTCACCAACTTCTTCAAACAGGTAACAGGCGGCGCCCCCTGCCGGCCGCGAGGGGGATTGATGGAGGTGCTTGGGGGTGGAGCTGTCTGGGTGAGATGGGCGGGGCTTGGGGCACCTGGGGCCAGGGGGCATCTGCTTTGGGGGCGCGGCCAAGGGGTTGTTTGCTTTGGGGGCGGGGCCAGGGGTGTTTGCTTCGGGGGCGCCTGGGGGGTGGTGCCAGACGCTGCAGCCTGCTCTGCTCTAACGCCCGCCCGGCCCCGGCAGGAGGGCGACCGGCTGAGTGCTGAGGACCTGTACAAGTTCCTGGCGGACATGAGGCGTCCGACCTCGCTGCTGCGCCGGCTGCGGCCCATCACAGGTGCTGCTGGTGGGGATGGCCCGGGCAGTGGGGACGGCTGGGCACCGCCAGGCTCTGTGTACTGCGGGGGCGTTAGGGGGCCCGTATGCAGCAGGAAGGCCCCCCGGGGGCAGCCGCAGAGCCACACCCATGGGGGCTGCTGCACCCAGGGCAGCCCTCACGGCTGCTCTAATCTACATCGAGGCCAAAGGAACCTCTGGCAGCCCTGGAGGAGGGGAGCTCCAAGCCCCCTCTCATGTCCCCCATGCCCCACCCCTCCCAGGTCCCACCTTCTCCCTGCCCAGCGCCATCCCCTGTTGACGTCTTCCTCAAGCCCCTTCCCACCTGTCCCTGGGCTCAGTCCCGTGGGCTAGCGTAGCCACGGCCCTCCCTTCCCATCAGCCGTGGGGGTCTGCCCCACACACCGGCCCCATAGTGCTGAGATCCTCACGGCCCGTTGTCTCCTCTCCCCAGCTCAGCTCAAGGTGGACATCTCGCCGGCGCCCGAGAGCCCCCACTACTGCCTCTCCCCAGAGCTGCTGCACGTCAAGCCCTACCCGGACCCCCGGGTGCGGCCCACCAAGGAGATCCTGGAGTTCCCGGCCCGGGAGGTGTATGTCCCCCACACCACCTACAGGTGGGCACCCGTGGGCGTGTGTGCCGCTGCCTTCTCCTGGGAAGTCACTGGCAGCCCAGTGGCGCCCGGGCATGGCTTCATCGGCCATCAGATGGGCGCTTTGCTGATCAACAGGGCCGGGCGCATCTGCTGGGACCCCTGGGACGGCAAGGGGGGCTGGCTACCAGCCCTGAGCCCCGAGTGCACCCACAAAAGCCACTGGGAAAATGTGACTGGGGGTTAGTCTGACCTTTGGCGCCGAAGGGCCAACAACAAAGATGGGGTGTGGGGAGCTGGAGCTGGGATAGCAGGGGCTGCGGGTCGGGAGTGAGGGGCACCGGCAGAGCTGGGGGGCAGGGCTGGGAGAAGGGGGATTGTGGGTCAGGATTTAGGTTCTCTGGTGGAGCTGGGATAGCAGGGGCTGCAGGTCGGGAGTGAGGGGCACCGGCAGAGCTGGGGGGCAGGGCTGAGAGAAGGGGGATTGTGGGTCAGGACTGAGGTTCTCTGGTGGAGCTGGGATAGCGGGGGCTGTGGGTTGGGAGTGAGGGGCACCGGCAGGGCTGGGTTGGGGGAGGAGAGCTTTTCCCCAACGCCCCTGTAGAAGCCGGAGTCACTTTCTCTCCAATAAGCCCCAGGAGGAGGGTGGCTCCCCCAGCCCTGGGGTTCATTTATTTCCTGGGGGAAGGGAGCCTCCAGCGCTCGATACCAGAGCCCTTGGGAGGCATGTCCGTCCCTCGGGAGCTGGGGGTCCTCCCAGATCCAGCGGCCGAGCTGGCGCTGCCCGGCCCCTTGTCACAGCAGCCCCTGGAGCCGGGGTCCCTCGCGGCGGTGAGGCTCCGTGTGGCTTTCCTCGGCCGTCCCGTGGGGCCTGTTCATGTCCTGGTGCCAGCATGACCCTCCATCTGCCAGGTGGGAGCGGGCAGGCTGAGAGCAGGTGTGTGTGGGGGGGGCATGGGCATCATGGGGCAGCCGGAGCGGGGGACCCACTGGCTTTTCCGGGAAACCACCTGGGCTCCGCCCCCACGAGCAGCACCCAAGGGAGTCGACCCTGCTCGGGCTTCTGACAGACCCAGGGTTCCCAGCCTGGCTCAGGCCCCCTGGCTGCAGAGGCCGGGGGTAGGGGTGGGGATGGGGTTGTGCCTGAGTCAGGGATCATGGGGTGCATGGGCTAGTGGCTAGTGCCATGGCCACGGGGCACCTGGTTCCAATCCCGGCTCTGCTATGGCCTCTCTGCTGCGTTTCCCAGTGGGTAGCGGCTGTGCCCCCCTCATGCTTCCCCAAACCGAGCCCCCCAAACACCCCTACCGTGGGGGCCTTACCTGCTCCCAGAGCCGGGCCAGCTGCTCCGCCTGCCTGGCTGCTTGCTGCTGCTGCTGCTGGGCCATGTCCACCAGGAACTGGAGGGTGAGGTTCTGCTGCTCCAGGTGCAACTGGGGAGAGGCAGGGGTCAGACACTCCCAGGGGCAAGTGCCAGGTGACCCTTTGCTCCCCCTCCCCCACCAGTCACTCTCTCCCCCATTTCCCTTGTGTTCCCCCATGCCCCCTTCCTGGGGGCCACCTCCCCGCATCATCCCTGAGTTGGGGGCCCAGCAGTCCGGGGGGATCAGTGCGCCCCCCTCTGTTTTGGCCTGGGGCTCAACAGATCATAGTGCCTGGATCCCAGCTGGGGTTGCTCAGCATCACTCCCTGGAGGTCGCTGGGGTCACTCCCCTCCCCTTGACGTGGACATGGTGATCCCCCCCAGGGGAGGGTTGAGCCCATGGTTCAGAGCTCCCCCTGCTGGCAGCAGCGGTGCAGGCTGGGCTGGGGGTGGGTTTAGGGTTGTCTCACACCCAGGCCCAGAGCGAGGTGGGGTCAGGGCAGCATCTGGAGCTGTGAATTCCCGGGGCCCAGGTCTGTAAGGACCCCAGCGTGCGCGTGTTACCTTGAGAGCAGCCATCTCCGTGGCCCCATGCTGGGGGCCCCTCCCCACCAGGCCAGCCAGCGTCTCCTCCAGCTCCTTCAACCGCTCCGCCAGCAGGAGGCGCCCCGCTAGCATTGTCTGGAAGGCCTGGGCCGTGCTGTGGGTCTGCAGCTGCAGTGCTGTCTCCTTGGTCTGGCGGAGGGAGGGGAGAGCAGCAAAAGCATCCTGCCCTGTGCCTCAGTTTTCCCATCTGGGGCTGGTAATCCTGCCCTCGGGGCTCCGGGCACCCTCAGTTGGTCAGATGAACTGGGAGACCTGGAGACTTGGGGGTTAGTAGGCACCTGGCCCCAGTCGGGAAGAAACCCCCAAATCCTCTTAGCCCCAGAACCAGGATCCAGCGGGCTCATCCTCCTCCCCACCTGGCCTCCTGCAGGCTTTGCAGACTCTAAACCATCACCCCCTGCCATACAGCTAGGGAAACCGAGGCAGAGATGTGAACCTCGAGGTTTCAAGCTGAAGAAGTGCCAGAGCCAGGAATCCTGGCTCCCAACCGCCCGCTTCCCCCAGGCAGGTACCTTGAGCCCCTCCACTGCCTCCCGCATCTCGTCCATGGCTTGCCGGGCTTGCTGTGCCTGGCGGTGCAGGGCCCATAGCAGGTGCTGGCAGCTTCTGAGCCGGTGCCCGGCCTGCTCCAGCCGCTGCCCTGTGGCACTGTAGGTCTCATGCAGCGCCTGGCTAAACTGCAGCACCCCATAGACCAGGATGTCCACCTCCTCCTGCGGGGCCATCCCTGGGGGGGGCACGGTGGGCAGGGCCGCACCAGGGGGCAACAGGGGCAGAAGCAGCAGCAGCAGGCTCAGCATCGCTCCGGCACCGGAGGGCGGGAGATGGCCTTATACAGGCCTGGGGACGGCGGGAGGTGTGGGGCAGGGCATTGGGTGTCTGGTGAGACTCTCCTCCCCGCCCCTGGGGCTCTGGTGCCAGCAGACTTTGGCAGCTGGCGCAGGTCCAGCGCCCTGTCCTGACGGCTGCTCCGGGGCATGGAGCCCCTGGCTGGGTCAGGGCAGTTGCGAAAGGGGATTGCGTCAGAGAGGCTGCAGCGAAGGGTTAATAATGGAGTTGGCTTGTGCTCCTCAGAGCTTCCTCCAGCTGGGGCGGGGGGCAGATCCTCAGCAGGCAACCATAGAGCTCCTGACACACACAGCTAGACCCCGCTCCATTCCCAGAGCGAGGGAGAAAACCCAGGAGTCCCGGCTCCCAACCCTGCCCATCTAACCACTAGACTCGGCTCCCAGCCCCCCCCGGCTCTAACTGCTAGACCCTGCTCCCCTCCCAGAGCTGGGGCGAGAACCCAGGAGTCCTGGCTCCCAGGACCCCCGCGCTCTAACCACTAGACCCTGCTTCCCTCCCAAAGCTAGGCTAGAACTCAGGAGTCCTGGCCCCCAGCCCCCCTGCTCTAACCACTACACCCTGCTCCCCTCCCAGAGGTGGGGAGAGAACCCAGGAGTCTTGACTCCCAGCCCCCTCCCTCCAACCGCTAGACCCCACTGCCCTCCCAGACTGGGGTTCCAGCTGAGACAGGATCTGGGGCAGTCCAGTCCAGTGCAGGGTACCAGAGAAGGGCACCTGAGCTGGGGGGGGGTCTCAAAGCAAATCCCCCCCTCTGCCTTTTCATCCCCCTCCCTCGCACTCCTGGGCCCCTGCTGTCCATTGGCTCTTTGCCTGTCCAGCTGCATGCCCGCCCCAGAGCGGCCTCGTGATTAATGCGATCAGGGTCACCAGCGGGCAGCCATGTGTGGGCGGGGGGCAGGCAGGGAATGGGGGTCAGGAGGCACCACTGCACAGCCGGGGGTGGGGGGACAGCACCATCTAGGAGCTAGGATACCTGGTTCTCTCCTCTGTCTTGGCACCAAGGCTCTTCCCCTCTTGGTGCCTCAGTTTCCCTTCCTGCAATGGGGCTGCTGCTCTCCCCCACAGGCCTCTGGGAGACGGGACCCCATCCCAGCCCGCAGCTGTGTGAATGGACATTGCCAGGCCCCCGTTGACCCCCTGCGTGTCTCTCTCCCACCCCCCAGGAACCTGCTCTACGTCTACCCCCAGAGCCTGAACTTCAGCAGCCGCCAGGGCTCCGTGCGCAACATCGCCGTGAAAGTGCGGTTCATGGCGGGCGAGGACCCCAGCCAGGCCCTGCCAGTGAGTTCCAGCCCCAGCCCCGAGCTCCCCGGCACGACAGCCGGCAGGGCACCCAGCTCCTTGCGCTGCTGGAGGAACCACCCGCCCCTGAGGGATGCGACTGGCCTCAGCCTGACACACGTGCCCCCAGCCCAGTTCGGAGGCAGTGGAAATGGAGCCGAGAAAGGGCCACGGATCATGGGGTGAAGCGGAGATGGAGCTGAGAGCTGGCACCGCCCCTCCCTGCTTGTGGCCCGGAAGCAGAGTCTGGCCGAGAAAGAGTCCGCGGGTCCCTGGCCCTATATCAAAGCACCATCCCGAGGCAGGAGGGTGCTGGGTCCATGGCACCAACAGGCTCCGGCTCTTCTTGGGGCTTCACTATGCTGCAGCCTCCAGCCCATTTGGGGATTTTCAAACTGATCTCGGGATTTCAGGGGTCTGGCTAGAGACTTTTGCCCCCTCTGGGCTGCCCGACCTAAGACCCCAAAAACGCTGGGGGGGACGCGTTGCCTGCAACCTCAGGGCCCTTTGAGGCACTTTCCATCAGCCCCAAGATCAGGTGGGGGGGGGCCAGCTCAGCGATGCTACACAGGGGCACCCGAAATTTCCGGCCCAAGGTTAAACTCTCCAGGATCCCAGGGAGGTTAGGCCTGATGCCTGAACCCCCGAGGCAGCACTATCCCTCTCCCATCTCTTGCAGCTGTGTCAGTCTGTGGCTGACCTGCCTGTCTGCCCCCCCTTGCCCCATGTAATGTTTCTTTCACCAGGTGATATTCGGCAAGTCGAGCTGCAGCGAGTTTACGAAAGAGGCTTACACGGCCGTGGTGTATCACAACAGGTGAGCACTGCCCACCGAGCTCTTGAGGCATTGGTGGGGGGGCTATTTCAGGTAATATGGTAACCCATCCGGGGGTGTCTAGGTGAAGGGGGTGCTAAGCAGGATGGGGGGCTATTCCAGTTAATATGGTAACCCACCTTGGGATGTCTGGGTGTGGGATGCTAAGCTGGATGGGGGGGCTATTCCAGTTAATACGGTAATCTGTCTTGGGGTGTCTGGGTGGAGGGGAGCACTGGGCTGGGCTGGTCTCTGCCGTGGGTCTCCCCAGGACGTGGGTCGGGGCCCAGGGCAGCCCCCCAGCCTGGAGACTGGGGGGATTTCAGTGCCTGAGCGTGGAGATCGGGGGACGCCGCGGGGGGCTCACTGCCTGCTGGCCCCCCCAGGTGCCCCGAGTTCTACGAGGAGTTCAAGCTGCAGCTCCCGCCCACCCTGACGGACAATCACCACCTGCTCTTCACCTTCTCCCACATCAGCTGCCAGCCGAAGCAGAACGCGCCGCTGGAGACGCCCGTCGGCTACACGGTCAGCCCGCCTGGGGAGGCCCCTCGCTGCCCCCCGCCCCTGATCCTGCCCCCGGGCGCCTCCTCAGCCCGGGGCCCCCTGCCCCAATCCCTGCCCCCGGGAGCCTCCCCAGCCCCCCAGGAGCCTCCCCAGCCCTGGGGCCCCCAGCCCATGTCCCTGTCCCCCGGGAACCTCCTCAGCCCCCCGGGCATCTCTCCAGCCCTGGGGCCCCCAGGCCTCCTGGCACTTCCCCCACCCCGTGTCCCTGTCCCCCAGGAACCTCTCCAGCCCTGGGGTCCCCTGGTCTCATCCCTGCTCTCTCCTGCCAGTGGGTCCCGCTGTTGCAGCACGGCCGCCTGCGGACAGGGCCCCTCTGCCTGCCTGTGTCGGTGGAGAAGCCCCCACCCAGCTACTCCGTGCTCACCCCCGACGTAAGTAGGTGCAGCAGGTCTGGGTCAGCCCTGGGCCCAGTGCTCCAGCCTCTGGCCCTAGGGGCACCGGCTGGCTCGGGCTGGGGTCTGGGAGGTGGGCATCCAGGCCGGCAGACCCAGTCTGGACCTGCCCCTGTGAGGCTGGGACTGGGGAGCCAGCCCCCTTGAGATGGGAGCTACATTGGGGGGGAGCGGGGAATGTTCTGCCTTTGGGCACCACCCACCCTGCAGCTGGCAGGGAAACTGAGTCACAGGAGTGGTCAGATTCCGGGAGGGAGCGCCGCTGCACTCCTGCCTGGCATCCATGCCCTCTGCCCGTGGGGATGGGGTGGTAGCTGAGACCTGGAGGTAAGGGGAAGGAGTGGGGGCCAGGCCAGGAGCGCTCAGGGGCAGAGAGGATGCGCCGCTGCACCCCTGCCTGGCATCCCTGCCCTCTGCCCGTGGAGATAGGGTGGTAGCTGGGACCTGGGGGTAGGGGGAAGGAGTGGGGGCCGGGTCGGGAGTGGTCAGGGGCTGGGGCCCACGGCTCTCCCTCCCCGCCGGCAGGTGCAGCTCCCCGGCATGAAGTGGGTTGATAACCACAAAGGGGTGTTTCACGTGGAGCTGCTGGCCGTGTCCTCAGTGCACACGCAGGTGAGGGCGGGGCTGGGGCCGATGTCCTGGGGGGCTGGAGCTGGGTGGGGAGATGGGGGGTGCTGGAACCCAGGGGGCAGGTCAGGGGGTGGGGGGTAGGGAGGCTGGGGGTGCTCTGTATGGATGGGAGGCACTGTGTCTAGTTACTGCATGGGGGGCGCTTTGCCAGGCTGCGGGGGGGCCATGGACCTGGCCGAGGATCTGGGCCCTGCCCCCCGGACTCAGGCACAGCCTGTCTCTGGGGCTGGGATTGGCTCCAGACCTGGCACCCCAGCCCTTGGCAATCACGCCATGCCCGCTTGCGGCCCTCCTGGGCTGCCAGGCACGGCTCCCCTCTGCCAACGCACCCAGCGTCTCTGGGGCTGACGGGTCTGATCCCTCCGTGCCCGCGCTACTACCCACCCGCCCGTGGGGAGCTAGAGCCTGGTGTTGGGGGGCCAGGACTCCTGGGTTCATTTCGTTGGCCTCCTCTGCACTGCGGGACGGATACTAGTGCAAGAGGCCAGAGCGGCGCCAGCCAGTGCCCGGCGGTCCCAGGAGGCGGGAGCTGGGGCTGGAGCCCCCCAGTGCCACCTGCCCCTGTCCCCCGGCAGGACCCTGCCCTGGATAAGTTCTTCACGCTGGGCCACGTGCTGGAGGAGGGGCACTTCCCGGTGCGGCTGCGGGACGCCGTGCTGACCGAGGGCAGCGTGGAGGGGGAGCTGCGGGCCAGCGTGGCCGGGCTACGGGGGGCTGGGCTGGGGCCACTGCTTGCCCACTGCCACCGGGTCCTGGACAAGCTGCTGCTGCTCATCGCCCGCCCGCCCGTCATCGGCGGCCAGATCGGTGAGTGCCCAGCGCCCCCACCTCATCCTGTGAGCAGCGCCTGGTGCCCTCCACCTCGCGGGGACCTTGCCCTGTGATTGGGGGGGTGCCCGGCGCCCCCACCTCACCCTGTGAGCAGCACCTGGTGCCCTCCACCTTGCGGGTACCTCGACCTGTGAGCAGGGGGGGTGCCTGGCCCCCCTACCTCGCCCTGTGAGCAGGGGGGTGTGCCTGGCGCCCCCCCACCGCGCGGGGACCTCTCCTTGTGATCGACGCCAGGCACCCTCCCCACCCCACAGGGACCTCGCCCTGTAATCAGGGGGTGCCTGGCGCTCCCCACCCCTCGGGGACCTCGCCCTGTGATTAGGGGGTGACTGCCCCCACCCTCACCTCGTGATCGGGGGGGGGTGATTGCCCCACCTCCACCCCACAGGGACCTCGCCCTGTGATCGGGGGGGTGCCTGGTGCCCCCCTACCTGGTGAGGACCTCGCCCTGTGATCGAGGGGGGGAGAGAATTTTGCAGCTGCTCTGATTGGCTGTTCTTCTCAAGGGGCAGGGCAGAGGGGAAGACAGCCAATCAGAGGGGGAGTTTTGCAGTTTATTTCCCGTTTGTGACCGGGACGCATGACGCCGGCGTGTCAGAGCCCCCGCAATCGGCCAAAGCCCCAGGGGAGCATTGGCCCTGCTGTCCCAATGGGGAAACTGAGGCACCAGGAGAGGCGATGGCTTGCATGTGCTCAGCCAGCAGGCCAGAGGCAGAGCCAAGAAGTCCCAGGTGCTAGTGCTGGGCTCCCCCCACTGGGTCAGGACTGATGGGGACCTGCACCCATGCCCCAGGGAGAGGAACCCAGGAGTCCTGCGGCCCGGCCCAGCCCTCCCCCCAACCCTGGCTCACCCCTGCCCCCTTCACGTCTTCCCTCAGTCAACCTGGGCCGTGCCGCCTTTGAGGCCATGGCCATCATGGTGAACCAGATCCACCGGGGCCTGGAGGCCAGCCAGGGCCAGCACGGCCACAACCCGCTGCTGGCCGCCTGCGTCCACTTCGCCTTCCGCCTGCCTGCCGAGACACCACCAGCGGGGAACGGTGCGCAGGGGGTGGGGACAGGGGGGCCCTTAACTTCCATGGAGCTGTGTGTCCTAGGGGGGGCGGGGGCGGCTGCTGGGGGCCAGTTCCCAGGGGTGTGGTGGAGGTAGGGGCTGCGTCTGGGGAGGGGCAGGTGGGAGGAGGAGGGCCGCTCCCAGAGGGGATGGTGGGGTCTGATCCCAGGAGGGGTCTTCTGGGAGTGTTTCCTCGGGGGGATCCTCGGGAAGGGGAGCAGAGTTGGAGAGAGGAACCAGGCTGGGAGGCAGGACTCCTGGGTCTATCCCCGGCCCTGGGAGGGGAGTGGGAGCTGGTGGTTAGAGCAGGGGGCTGGGAGCCTGGACTCCTGGGCTCTCCAAGGGGGTTAAAATGCCTTCCCACCCCCTTGACTCCCCCCGGGTGTTTGTTCCAGAGGCCGGGATGCCACCCCAGGGGGCTGCCATCCAATGTGCCACCCTGTCCCGCGCCACCGGCCGCCCCGCCAGCCTCAACCTGTCGCGCTCCAAGAGCATCAGCAACAGCAACCCCGACCTGGCCACCGTGCCCGGCTCCCCCGACGACGAGGTCCAGAAGATCCTGGGCAGCAAAGTAAGGCACCCAGTGCCCCCACCTCCTTCCCTGCTCTGCCACTCTGCACCCCCGGGGGTGGAATCAGCCTCCTGGGCTCCCTGCACCCCGCCAATCGGGCACAGCTCCCCCATCCTCTGCCACCTTGGTGCTTTTGGGCTGGGGGCTCTGGTGGTGGGTTGCTCTGAGTGGGGCGTTTCCTGCCGGTTCCCGTCTGAAATCCCGCCATGGGCAGGGGGCTGGCTGGGCAGAGAGGGGCTGGGGGGGGGTGTCCTGCTCTTGGCTCTGAATCCACCCTCCCCCGGTGACGGTTCTCGCTGCTCTCTTCTCTCCCGGCGGCCGCGGTGCAGGGGATCGACCGCTCGCACTCCTGGGTGAACTCGGCCTACGCCCCCGGTGGGCCCAAGGCCGTGCTCCGCCGGAACCCGCCCAGCTCCAGCGCCGACCTCAAACAGGTGCCCCTTCCCCTTCTCCACTTCGCTTGCCGGCTGTGCCCGCCCCACCTGCCCCGGTAACTGCCCAGCTGGGTCTCCCCGTGCAGCGCTGACCCCTAGGGGTGAGGAGCGAGGACTGCGGTGCCTCTCCACGGTCACTCTGCACCTCCACCCAGGGTGGGCGGGTAGAGCCGGCACAGACCCCCATGGGGCACTGGTGGGGGGGTGTTCGTCCATCACATCTCTCCTCTGCTCCATCCTCTCATTCCATTCACTCCTCTGCTCCATCATCACCGCCCGCCGCGTCCCACAGGCCTGCGAGCGAAGCTCTAACCGCCTCTCCTCCTTCCTGGAGCGCACCTCCGCGCCCGCCGCCCCCACCAGGCCGACCGCCAAGAAGGTAGAGGGGGCGGGGGGGCGGCTGAGCAAAAGTCTGGAGGGCGGAGGGTGGGTAAATGATTCTTGCCCAGCTACAGCTGATCCTCGGGCTCCTGGGATAGACACTCCCCCCTCCCCCCACAACATCCCTGCATCCATCCATGGAACAGACATGAGGGCCTGGACTCCTGGGCTGGGGTCCCGGACTCCTGGGTTCTGTCCCCAGTGCTGGCAGGGGAGTGGGGTCTAGTGGTCAGAGCAGTGGGGGTTGTGAGCCCGGACTCCTGGGTTCCATCTCCGGCTCTAGGAGTGGGAAGTGATGTAATAGCTAGAGCTGGAGCCCTGGGAGCCCAGAGTCCGGTCCCCTGCCCCCAGCCCTGCCACTGATGTCCTGCCTGGTCTGGGTACATCATGTCCCTTTTCCATGCCTCAGTTTCCCCACTGATAACGCTTGCCTTAGCCTCACTGGGGTGACATGAGGCCTCATTAATGAATGCCAAGCACGTGCTTGGAGCCCTGCCCTGGAGAATCCCAGTGTCTGTAAAGCGTTGAATTGGTACCGGGCTCTGATCCCGCTCGCGCCCGATGCATTATCCAGAATCCCTGAGCTCCAAAATCGCTCTGAGCCCTGGGTCTCCCTGGCCGGACAGAGAGAGAATCCAGGTCGGGAGGGGAGGTTCCTTTCGGACAGGGTCCATCTATCACCCGCCAGCTAAAATCTCCTGCCTGTTACTCTCCATCCATCTTCTGCCTTGTGCCCTGTCACCATCGACCCCTCCTTCGCCGTGTCTGTGTGAGCCGCCTCCCTCACTGGCGTGCCCAGGGAGTGCTCCGCTGGGCCACTTTCTCCTCCGGGTTCGCAGGCTCAGGCTGGCAGGGGGGTCCCACTAGCCAAGGGCAGGCCTGGCGCCCAGGGATAGCCATGAGGTAACAGAGGGGCCCAGTGTGTTATGGGGGGCCGGGGGGCGCTGGAGGCTGGCTGCGTGCTATAACCCAGGGTCTGTCCTGGCCGAAGCCACTAACGCCTCCACCCTGGGCGCCTCTCCAGAGCATTTCGGTGCTTGACCCGCCTGGGCAGGCGTCAGTGGGTAGCGGGGAACTGTTCCCAGGCCGGGAGAACTGCTGGAGCCAGGCCCAGTTTGTGGCACCGGGGCTGGACCGACGTAGCTCAATCTCCCTGGGCCTCGATTTCCCGCCTGTGCCAAGGGGTCAGAGCCTGGCCTGCCGCGGGGCGGTGGGGGAGCCATGTGGATTGCAGAGCAGGAAGGGTGATGGGGGCCGGCTGAGCACCGCAGGCAGAGGGGTAAATTCCTGCTGGGGCCAGGCCTAGGAGCAGTGCGGGGGGCGGGAAGACGAGCTCCCCCTACTCCCTGGTGTTACCCCCTTGGTGCTGCCGGCCGTGCCCCCCCCGCCCCCCAGTAACCACCTGACTGTCTCCTCCCAGTTGCTGCACGAGGAGCTGGCCCTGCAGTGGGTGGTGAGCACCAGCACCGTGCGTGAGGCCGTGATACGCCAGGCCTGGTTCTTCTTCCGGCTGCTGGTGAGTGCCGGGGTGGGGGGACAGGGCCCCTGCTTCAGCCTTGGCCTGGCAGCCCCACTAGTGTCCAGGCTCCCCCCCTGCATCGGCCTTGGCCTGGCAGCCCCCTAGTGTCTGGGCTCCCCCCCCAGCCCCCGTATCAGCCTTGGCCTGGCAGCCCCCTAGTGTCCAGTCTCCACCCCCTACTCCCATCAGCCTTGGCCTGGCAGCCCCCCCTAGCATCGGAGCTGCCCCCACCCCACCCCCAATCGGCCTTGGCCTGGCAGTCCCCCAGCACCACCTCTTGGAGAAGGTCCAAGCGAGGGGACCGCTGGCCCAGTGTGCGCCGCCCCCAGGCGCAGCATCCCCGAGCCCCCCCACATAGCACTGTCCTGCCCCCCTGCTCCGTCTGCCCCTTGGGGCAGTCCAGGGGTCAGTGTCCCTGGCTGCCCTCCCCTGGGGGTCCCCGCAGCCCGTGCCCAGCGCTGGCGGCTCTCGCCCGCAGGGGAAGAGCATGGCGCTGCACCTGCACCAGGCCGAGAAGCTGGAGGCGCCGCGCCGGCTGCGCTTCCCCAGCCGCTTCGTGGACGACATCGCCGCCCTGGTAGGCGCCGTCAGCATCGAGATCGCCAGCCGCTACCAGAAGGTCGGTGTCCCCTCCCCTCACCTGCCCCTGCCCCACTGCCCTGCCCCCTTAGCTACCTCCCCCCCACCCGCCCTCATCTATCCCCTGCTCATCTGTCCATCCAGGTATCCAGCCAGCCCCCTGTAACCCCCCAGTGTGTCCCTCCCTCCATCCCCAGCCTGTCCATCCCCCGTTTTCCATCCATCCCCTACGCGCCCCCCCCCCAGCCAGTCCCCTGTTATCCATCCACATCCCCTCGCTGTCCCTCCCTCCACCTGCCCTTGCTCGCCCCATCCCAGCCTGCTCTCTCACCCCACCCGTTGCTCCTGTGCTGCTTGGAGCCCCGTGTCCCTGGGGGACATTAACCCCCACCCCCCGGCCTTGTCCCGGCAGGATGTGGAGCTGGTGGAGCGCCTCAACAGCAGCCTGGCCTTCTTCCTCAACGACCTGCTCTCCCTGATGGACCGCGGCTTCGTCTTCAGCCTCATCCGCCTCTACTACAAGCAGGTTGGCGGGGGCAGCTTCCTGCGGGACGTCCTGTGGCTGGGAGCCCCCTGGGGTGGGCAATTCTCCACTTGGAGCTGCAGCCTTGGAACCGGGGTGGGGGGATGTGCCCCTGGGCTACGGGAGGCCAGCCAGTGACCTCCCAGAGCTGGGGAGGGCGTGGGCATGGGGCATCGCAGCGTGTACAGCTGGGTGGGGGGGCTGGGCAGGAAAGGGGGTGGTTGTGGGGGGCAGGTGGGAAAGGGGGTGGTCAGAGGGACAGCTGGGTGGGGGCGACAGGCGGGAAAAGCTGTGATGGGGGGCAGGCGTGGGAGAGGGCAATCGGGGAGGACAGCTGGACTGGGGGCAGGTGGGAAAGGGAGTGGTCGGAGGGACAGCTGAACCGGGGGGGAGCCAGGCAGGAAAGGGGGTGATGGGGGACAAGTGGGAGGGGGGTGGTCGGAGGGACAGCTGGACCGGGGGACAGGTGGGAAAGGGGGTGATGGGGGGCAGGTGAGGAGGGGGAGCGGTCATGCCGAATAAGACCTGGGCGGGGGGAAAGGGGATCAGGGTGGTGCGGGGGAGGGGCAATCGAGATGAGGACAGCGGGCTTAGGGAGGTGGTGAAAGGGGTGGTCGGTAGGACAGCTGGGACGGGGGGGAGAAGCAGGAGGGGGTAATGGGCAGGTGGGCGGGGGTGGTCGGAGGGGGACGCTGGTGGGGACACGCGCCGAAGGCGGAAGTGGCAATTGGAGGGGGACAGCTGGGCTGGGGATTTAATCGGGGAAGCTGTCAGCCGCTGGGCTGTCCCTGGGATCCCAGCCCCCCATCACAGGCTGTGCGCCCCCAGATTGGTAACCGACTGCCAAGCGCCCAGAACCCCCCCGCCCTGGTGGCGCTGCGCGTGGATTTCCTGCGTATCGTCTGCAGCCATGAACACTACGTCAGCCTGAACCTGCCCTGGCACAGCCTCTCGCCGCCCGCCTCCCCCTCGCCCTCCGTGTCCTCCGCCACCTCCCAGGTACCAGTCCCGCCACCCTCCGGAGCGGAGGAAAATCGGTCTTGTGTCCTGGGCCCGGGGGGCTCTGTCTCGGGGTGGGGCTGGGCCCTGGGGCGCCCAGGAGGTGCCAGTCTGGGGAGGTCCCACACTGAACGCTGGCAGCCCTGACCCTGCCATCACAGCTGCAGGGAGAGCCCCTGGCCGGTGGGCGGGACTGCTGGGTGGGACCCCAGGCGTGGGGCAGCTGTAGCTGCTGGCCAGGCAGTTCCTGTTCCTGTGCCCCCATGGCTCCCCCCCACCCCATGCTCTCGGCTCACTCCCGCCGGCTCCCCCAGGGCTCGGCCTTCTCCAGCCCAGCACAGGACCAGCGGGTGGCCGGCATGTTCGAGCTGTCCGTGCCCTACCGCCGGCAGCACTTCCTGGTGGGGCTGGTGCTCACGGAGCTGGCGCTCATCCTGGAGCCGGACGCCGAAGGGTGAGCGGGGTCGCCCCGGGGTCCAGCCCAGAGCTAGCGACAGCTTCCCGGGGATGGGGCCAGGACTTCTGGGTTCTATCCCGGCTCTGGGAGGGGAGTGGGGTGCAGTGGTTAGAGCAGGGGGGGGCTGGAAACCCGGACTCCTGGGTTCTATCCCGACTCTGGGAGAGGAGTGGGGGTTGGTGGGTTAGAGCAGGGTGGGGCTGGGAGCCAGGACTCCTGGGTTCTATCCTGGATCTGGGAGGGGAGTGGGATGCAGTGGTTAGAGGGAGGGGGGAGCCAGGACTCCTGGGTTCTATCCTGGATCTGGGAGGGGAGTGGGGTGCAGTGGTTAGAGTGGGGAAGTCTCATTCCCAGGTCCCCTCTCCCCGCTGCCAGCGTTTTCTTCCTGCACAAGAAGGTCATCAGCGCCCTGCACAACCTGCTGTGCAGCCACGACGCCGACACCCGCTACGCCACCCCCCCCGTCCGCGCCCACGTGGCCCAGCTCTACCTGCCCCTGCTCAGCATCGTCCTGGATGCCCTGCCACAGCTCTACGACTTCACCGGTGAGCACTGCCCCCCCAGCTCTAACCACTAGACTCCAGCCCCCTCCCAGAGCCGGGGATAGAACCCAGGAGTCCTGACTCTCAGCCCCCCTTGGCTCTAACCACTAGACTCCACCCCCTCCCAGAGCCAGGGAGAGAACCCAGGAGTCCTGACTCCCAGCCCCCCCAGCTCTAACCACTAGACTCCACCCCCGTCCCAACCCAGGAGTCCTGACTCTCAGCCCACCCTCCCGGCTCTAACCACTAGACCCCACCCCCCTCCCAGAGCCGGGGAACCCAGGAGGCCTGACTCCCAGCCCCACCCCCAGCTCTAACCACTAGACTCCACCCCCCTCCCAGAGCCGGGGAGAGAACCCAGGAGTCCTGACTCTCAGCTCCCCCCGGCTCTAACCACTGGACCCCACCCCCCTCCCAGAGCCGGGGAGTGAACCCAGGAGTTCTGGCTCCCAGCCCCCCCGCTCCCAAGGCTAGGGAGAGGACCCAGGCGTCCGAGCTCCTGAGCCTGTCCCCTTTCCTCTGTCTTGGGAGCCCCCGGGCTGGCTGGTGCCCGATGCCCCCCAGCTCTGTGCTCTCCCCTCACAGAGAACCACAGTCCGCGTGGGCGCCTGGTCACCGTGCTGGGGGACGAAGGAGACAGCGACAGCAGCACCATCAGCCAGTCGGTGGCCATGGCCATCGCCGGCTCCCCCCTGCCCCACGCCCACCGGGCCAGCCCCTTCCCGCCGCCGGCAGCCGTGAGTAGCCGTGGGGGGGTGGGGGCAGGGGGAGGAGGACCCCGATCTCGAGATGGACAGCTCCCTTCCCGGGATCCCCTCTCCCTCCCAGAGCCAGGGAGAGAATGGCTCCCAGCCCCCACCCAGAGCCGGGAGCCCCTTCAAGAACTACACCCCCTGGAGGTGGGTGGTATCTGCAGGCTCGTTTGGCCTTGCAGGGCCTGTCCCCAGTGAGCAGCCGGGCGGGGGGCCTGCCCCCAGGATTGATCCTGGGCCCCCCGCAGGTCCCAGCCCCGACTGTGAGTGAAACCAGGGCAGCTGCTGGAGGGCGCCCCATGGGGTACGGTCCTGAGCTCCCCGCAAGCCGGGTGGGGGATGGGCGCTGACCCCATCTCTCCCCCCAGCCGACCCTGTCTCTCCTCCCAGCCAGGCGGGGGATGGGCGCTGACCACCGTCTCTCCCCACAGCCCCTCCCCCCCCATGCCCGGGCGGGGGATGGGCCCTGACCCCCGTCTCTCTCCACAGCCCCCCCGCCCGAGCGGCACTCTGTCGGCGGAGGCGAGCCGCACCCTGCTGGCCTGCCTGCTGTGGGTGCTGAAGAACGGGGACGCGGGGGCACTGCACAGCTGGTGTGCGGAGCTGCCCCCCCTGCACCTCGGCCGCCTCCTCGACCTGCTCTACCTCTGCGTGGCCTGCTTCGAGTACAAGGTGGGGGGGCTGGGGGGACCCAGCGGCCAGGGGGATCTGGGGGCAGGGATCCAGCAGGTGGGGGGCAGATCTGGGGGGACCCAGCGGGCTGGGGAGATCCGGGGGCAGGGATCCTGCAGGCAGGGGGTGGATCTTGGGGGGGAACCCAGTGGGCCAGCAGGGGATCTGGGGGCAGGGATCCAGCAGGCAGGGGGGCAGATCTCGGGGGGGACCCAGCGGCAGGGCCGGCTTTAGGCCAATTCAGCCAATTCCCCTGAACTGGGCCCCCCCCTAAGCGGACCCCGCATCCAAGCCCCAGTACGGTGTACCAGCAAGAGCTGGTGTGCTGTACCAGGGTGGCCCGGCTTCCCCAGAGGGCAATTTAAAGGATCTGGGGCTCCCAGCAGGGGCTCCCCGCACCCCCTGCCCTGCCTCCAGCCCCGCACCAGCCAGGGCTGGCTCCAGGCACCAGCATTCCAAGCAGGTGCTTGGGGCGCCAATCTGCAAGGGGCGGCAGTGCGGGTGGTTTTGCCCCCAAGCAGCGTACCGAATTGCCACCACGGACGGCGGGCATCAGCCCGTCTCCAGCCAGCCCTGCACACCCTGCCCGGCCCACACCAGCCCCTGCCCGCAGCCAGCCCCTGTCTCCAGCCAGCCCCGCACCCCCTGCCCTGCCTCCAGCCCCTGCTGCACCCCCTGCCCTGTCTCCAGCCAGCCCCTGCTGCACCCACTGCCCTGCCCACACCAGCCTCGTCCCCCCTGCCCTGTCTCCAGCCAACCCCTGCTGCACCCCCGCCTGAAGCCAGCCAGTCCTGCACTCCTTCTTTGTCTCCAGCCCTGCCAACCCCTGCTGCATCCCCCTGTGGCCCTGCCTGAAGCCAGCCAGCCCACCCCACACACCCCTGTCTCCAGCCTGCCCCACACCCCTTCTCGGTGTCACGGAGTGTGGGGGAGTCCAGCCCTGCACCCCTCTTCCTGGGACTCACAGTGACTCTCAGCCAGCCAGTAAAACAGAAGGTTTATTGGACAGCAGGAATGAAGGATACAGCAGAGCTTGGAGGCACAACAAGGATCCCTCAGTCAAGTCCTGCTGGGGGTTCAGGAAGCTTAGTCCCCAGCTTGGGATTCCCTGAATTCCAACCACCCAGCCCAAAACCGAAACTGAACTCACCCAACTCCCTCCAGCCAGCCCCTTCCTTTGTCCAGCTTCCCAGGCAAAGGTGCTGACCCCCTACCCCCCACCTGGCTCAGGTGACAGGCTTAGATCCTGTCCCTCACCTAAAGCCACCCCCTGCTCTCCCCTCCCCCACACAGACAGTCCCTACTGCATCACCCCCTGCCTGCAGCCAGCCCCTACCTCCAGCCAACCCCACGTCCACTGGTGTCCTGCAGGGCACTAACCCTGCACACCTGCTTCAATGAGGGGGGCAGGGAGCAGCTGGGACCCACACATGTGCACACCCCCAGGGAGTGGCGGGGACCCACACATGTGAAACGGAGCTCAGTTCTAGTTCGGGCCCATCTTTTTAAAAAAAGAACTTTTTAGGTAGGGTTAACATACAGCCATATTTTACTGGGCATGTCAGGCTATTTGGTTCTTAAATCGCCATCCAGGTGGAAAATACGGACGTATGGTAACCCTACTGGAACAAGAAATACACACTGTGGCACAGCCCTTAAATCAGAACTTTTTAGAGGGAACTGGTTGCTAAGAATTGAAAGGCTTTTTTTTAACTTTTTTTTTTTTTGATCATTCCTGCCGGGGCCCCACCAAAAATATTCGAATTGGGCCCCGCACTTCCTAAAGCCGGCCCTGCCCAGCGGGCTTGGGGGATCTGGAGGCAGGGATCCAGTGGGTGGGGGCGGGGTCTCCGGGGGGACCCAGTGGGCTGGAGGGATTCCCCAGGGGTCCGATTCCTAGTGCTTAACCTGACCCCACCCCGCAGGGCAGGAAGGCCTTCGAGCACATCAGCAGCCTGGCCTTCAAGAGGTCGCTGGACATGAAGGCGCGGCTGGAGGAGGCGATTCTGGGCACTGTCGGCGCGCGCCAGGAGATGGTGCGGCGCAGCAGGGGTGAGCCATGGCCATGCCCCCCCTGCCCCCATCAGCCCTGCCCCTGCCAGACTCCCCCAGCCTGCCCCTGCGCCCCACCGTGCCTCTACCCCACCCCTGCCATGCAGCTCCTGACACACCCATTCCCGCAGAGCGCAGCCCCCTGGGGGGCCAGGAGAGTGTCCGCTGGAGGAAGAACCTCACCCACTGGCGCCCGAACTCCGACAAGGTGGACAAGTGCGTGTGCTGCGGCGCCGGGGCCCTGGGCTGGGAGGGGAGGGTGGGTTCTGGGGGCACAGGGGTGGCAGCTGGCCGCTGAGGGGGGTGGAGGGGAGGGAGGATGCTGGGGGGTGCCGTGCTGGTGGCTGGGCGGTGGGGGGTGCTGGGGGGCCCCGGGCTGGGGAGGGCCAGGCAGCGACCAGGATGGAAGCGATGCCAGGGAGCCCGGGGCACTGTGGGGTGCTGGCCCTGGGTGGCTGTAGGCTGGGGGCTGCTGGCGCGGTGTCGAGGTGGGGGATGGATGCTGGGAGGCCATGGGGTGGGTGGGTGCTGGGGGCACCGAGCAGGGACCAGGATTGAAGCGACTCCAGGGAGCCCAGGGCACTGTGGGGGGCTAGTCATGGGGAGTGCCAGGCTGGGAGGTGGAGGGGTGGATGCTGATGCCCCGCTCTGCCCCCAGGAGCCGGGAGGAGGTGGAGCAGGAGGTGCTGGTGGAGGGAAACCTGGCGACCGAGGCCAACCTGGTGGTGCTGGACACGCTGGAGATCATTGTCCAGGTGGGGGCAATGTGGAGTTACCCCCTTCCCTCCCAGCGCCCCCCAGCAGCTGCCACTTACCTGTCCTGCCCCCACCCAGAGCTGGGGATGGAACCCAGGAGTTCTGGCTCCCAGCCCCTGCCCCCCGTGAACAGGGCCGGCTCCAGGCCACAGCGCGTCAAGCGCGTGCTTGGGCGGCATGCTGCGGGGGCCGCTCTGCCGGTTGTCGGGAGGGTGGCAGGTGGCTCCGGTGGACCTCCCCGCTGTTCCTGTGGCTCCGGTGGAGCATCCGCGCTGCGGGAGGTCCACCGGAGCCACGGGACCGGCGAGCAGCAGAGCGCCCCCCGCAGCATGCTGCCGTGCTTGGGGCGGCGAAATGGCTAAAGCCGGCCCTGCCTGTGAACATCAGGCACTGGTTTCCCCAGGAGACTTCACCCTCCCGGCCCCTCCGGCAATACCCCCCAAGCTCTGCCCTGCGGCGAGCTCCACCCTCACAGCCCCTCCCCAGAAAGCTCGGCCCTCCCCCCTCCCAGCCAGGGGGAGGCCCTCCCATCCCCCAAAGCTCCGCCCTCCCACTTCTTCCCCTCCCCCCGCCGAGCTCCACCCCCACGCATCAAAAGCTCCACCCCCAGAAGCACCACCCTCATGGCCCCTCCCCCAGAAAGCCCCGCCCCCTGGGAGCTCCACCCCATGGCCCCTCCCCCAGAAAGCTCTGCCCTCCTCCAGTCGAGCTGCACCCTCACAAGCCCTCCCCCAGCGAGCTCTGCCCTCCCTGCCCCCCCCGAGCTCCGCCCTCACGACGGGTGTCCCCGCAGACGGTGCTGCTGGCGGAGGCCAAGGAGAGCATGCTGGACGGGGTGCTGCGGGTGCTGCTGCATAGCATGGCCTGCACGCCCAGCGCCCTCTTCCTGCAGCACTGCTTCGCCTCCCAGAGGGCACTGGTGAGCAAGGTGAGTGGGGCCCCCCCGTGGCTCCCCGGAATAGATCCAGGGGGCCTGCCGGGAGCTGGGGGGTGGTTGGCGGGTGACGGGGCTGCTGGGGAGAAGGGAGATCAGAGGGGGGAGGGGTTCACCTGGCCCCATCCCACAGGCAGCTGGGCTGGGCTGGCTCTGGGAGAGTCGCACCCGGGTTCGTGTCACTCCATCCAGAGGGAATGGGGGAGCCAGGATGGAAACCCAACCCCCTGCCCACTGGACCCCACTCCAGGCCAGCGCTGGGTGAGAACCCAGGCGTCCTGGTTCCCAGCGCCCCTCCCCCACATTCCAGCCACTGGACCTTGCTCCCTGCCAGCGCCAGGCGAGAACCCAGGCGTCCTGGCTCCCAGCACCCCTTGCTCCAGCCACCGGACCCTTCTTCCTGCCAGCGCTGGGCGAGAACCTAGGTGTCCAGGGGGCTCTAACCCCTCTCCTCGCGGCACAGTTCCCAGAGATGCTGTTCGAGGAGGACACGGAGCTCTGTGGCGACCTGTGTCTGCGGCTCCTGGGGCACTGCAGCAGTCGGGTGGCTGCCATCCGCGCCCATGCCAGCGCCTCCCTCTATCTGCTCATGCGCCAGAACTTCGAGATTGGCCACGTGAGTGCAGCCCCCCCCCCTCCCCCGGCAGCCGTGCGGCTGTCTTTGGGGTGGAGATCAGCAGTCAGGTGGGCTGGCTGGGCCATGCCGCCGGCTCCTTTGCAGGTGGAAGAGGGGGGCGGTTTGTTGGAGACTCCGGGGATCCCCCCTGCTCCATGGGCCAGGCTGCCAGGGAACTTGGGCACAGCCAGCCAGCGGGATCCCAGGGGCTGTCTGGGCATCCCCTGCCCTCACCCCCGTGCCAGGAGCCTGGTGCACTGTGCCCAAGCAGCAGGGAGCGCTGCAGGTTCCTCGGCTCAGCCTCCCCCACCCCGTCCTCCCACAGAACTTTGCCCGTGTGAAGATGCAGGTGACCATGTCTCTGTCCTCACTCGTCGGGACTTCATCCAACTTCAACGAGGAGCATCTCCGGCGCTCGCTGAAAACCATCCTGACCTACGCCGAGGAGGACGCCGGGCTGCGGGACAGCAGCTTCTCTGAGCAGGTGGGGGGGACCTGCCCTGATTGACAGGCTTCCCCCTCCGAGGGCCCATTCCTGTAACTGAGTGGGTACCGGGTGGGGCCTGTCCCCAAGGTAGCTGTGGGGCGACAGGATCCACTCTACAGCCTGGGGCTGGCCCGGCCAAGGGCTCCCCGACTCTCAGCCCCCCGTGGCAGCCAGAGGCCCTGGCCCAGCCACGCCCCCAGAGTGTGGGGTGATGGGCGGGGAGGGGGGAGTCTGAGCCCACTGCCTCCCCAGGTGCAGGACCTCGTCTTCAACCTGCACATGATCCTCACCGACACCGTCAAGATGAAGGAGCATCAGGAGGATCCGGAGATGCTGATAGACCTGATGTACAGGTGAGCGCCCCGGCCATGCCCCCTGCCTGGCCACGCCCCCATCCTCCGCCAGTCTCCTCCCACAAGCTCTCTCCGCCCCCCAGCCAAGTTCATGGTCCTGCCCTCACCTGCTGCCCACCCCCCTCCACAGAGAGAACCCAGGCATCCTGGCTCCCAACCCCACTCATCCGCAGACCAGGGGGAGAACCCAGGCGTCCTGGCTCCCAGCCCCCACATCCCCAGACCAGGGAGAGAACCCAGGCATCCTGGCTCCCAACCCCACTCATCCGCAGACCAGGGGGAGAACCCAGGCGTCCTGGCTCCCAGCCCCCACATCCCCAGACCAGGGAGAGAACCCAGGCATCCTGGCTCCCAACCCCACTCATCCGCAGACCAGGGGGAGAACCCAGGCGTCCTGGCTCCCAGCCCCCACATCCCCAGACCAGGGAGAGAACCCAGGCATCCTGGCTCCCAGTCCATCTCTCTCCCAGGATCGCCAAGGGCTACCAGAACTCCCCAGACTTGCGGCTGACGTGGCTGCAGAACATGGCAGCCAAGCACTCGTCGCAGGGGAATCACGCCGAGGCGGCGCAGTGCATGGTGCACGCGGCTGCGCTGGTGGCTGAGTACCTGAGCATGCTGGAGGACTCCCGCCACCTGCCCGTGGGCTGTGTCTCCTTCCAGGTGAGCCCCAGTGCCCCCGGGCACTGGCCAGCAACACCACCCCTGCCCGGGGGAGCGGGAGAGAACCCAGGAGTCCTGGCTCCCAGCCCCCTGCTCTGACCACCAGACCCCGCTCCCCAACCTGAGCTGGGGAGAGAATCCAGGAGTCCTGGCTCCCAGCTCCCACCACCAGACCCCACTCACCTCCCAGAGCTGGGGAGGGAACCCAGGAGTCCTGGCTCTCAGCCCTCCCACTAGAGCCCCCTCCCTGCCCCACCCCCAGACAGGCCTGCGTGCTGACCCACCCGCCCGGGTGGGTTCTCGGCCCCCCAGCCCCTCTCACTGCCCATCTCCGGCAGGTTATCTCGTCCAACGTGCTGGAGGAGTCGGCCGTCTCGGATGACGTGCTGTCCCCAGACGAGGAGGGGATCTGCTCCGGGAAGTTCTTCACCGAGCTGGGGCTGGTGGGCCTGCTGGAGCAGGCGGCTGCCTTCTTCACCATGGTGAGTGCCCAGGGAACGGCCCTACTGCCGCCGCTGGCCGAGGGAGGGAGCCTGCCTGGCGGGGCCCTGGAATGGGGAGGGGGCTGTGCGGGGCTTGGCAGGGGGTGTCTGGGCCTGGGGGAGCCGGGCAGGGGCAGACCCTGGCCTCTACGGTCCCTGCCCCCTTTGCTCATGTGCCTAGGGGGCTGCGACCCCTGTCTGACCCCCTCCCAGGGTGGGCTGTACGAGGCAGTGAACCAAGTGTACAAGATCCTCATCCCCATCCACGAGGCCAACCGGGAGTTCAAGAAGCTGGCGGCTCTGCACGGCAAGCTGCAGGATGCCTTCAGCAAGATCAGCAGCCAGGTGGGCGCAGGACCCAGAGCCGGGACTCCTGGGTTCTCTCCCTGGCTCGTGGGGGGGGTGCTTAGAGCAGGGGGGCTGGGAGCCAGGACTCCTGGGTTCTTTCCCTGGCTCGTGGAGGGGGGGGAGTGTGCGTAGAGCAGGGAGGCTGGGAGCCAGGACTCTTGGGTTCTCTCCTTGGGTCTGGGAAGGGAGTGGGGTCTAGTGGTTAGAGCAGGGGGGCGGGGAGTCAGGACTCCTGGGTTCTCTCCCTGCCTCTGCCACTGTCTGCCTGCGTCCCTGGGCAGATCCCTCCCTGTCTATGGCTCAGTTTCCCCCTCTGCACCATGGAGCGATTTCTGTTAGCCTGAGGGGGGCCCTTTGGCTGCTCCCCTAAGGCAGAGTGTGGGCATGGTCCCTTGGTGACAGCGCCCCCTTCAGGCAGAGATGTGCGTTGCAGGGAGTGGACCCCAGCCTCCCACTGAAGGCAGAAAGCGGGGTGCCTAGCTGGCTGCAGTGGGGAGCTGCCTCGGAGATGCCCTGGTTCTCTGGGGGGGTTGGGGGTCAGTGTTTTCCAGGGGGTCAGGCCTTACCCCCGAGCCCCATCTGCAGCATCCAGGGGGGGTCGGGGTGTGATGCGGGTACGGCCCGGATCTTGCGCTGTGGGGCGAGGGGGCAGGGGGGTCCCAATGGCAATTGATGTGCTCTCTCTCCTGCTCTCTCCCCCCACCCTGCGCCCGTCCTGTCAGAGTGCTGGCTGGGAGGTAGGACACGTGTGTGTGCGCGCCCCCGCCCGCCCTAAGCCAGTGTGTGCAGCACCCTCACAGCTCCTGACCCCCACCCCCTGCATGGTCCAGGCTGCCTGGCAAAAGGGTCTGTTTCTAACCCTGTCCAGCTTGGGAAGTGGGGTCTAGTGGTTAGAACATGGGGTAGGGGGCTGGGAGCCAGGACTCCTGGGTTCTCTCCCCGGCTCTGGGAGGGGAGTGGGGGCTGGTGCGTTAGAGCAGGGGGCTGGGAGCCAGGACTCCTGGGTTCTCTCCCCGGCTCGAGGAGGGGAATGGGGGCTGGTGGGTTAGAACCGGGGGGCTGGAAGCCAGGAGTCCTGGGTTCTCTCCCCAGCTCTGGGAGGGGAGTGGGGTCTAGTGGTTCGAGCGGCAGAGGCTGGGAACCAGGACTCCTGGGTTCTCTCCCTGGCTCGGGGAGGGGGACAGGGCCTAGTGGTTAGTGCAGTCATCCTGGGCGTGATGAGTTACCAGGTTCGGCTGGTCCCGGCTTAGCACCCACTTCTGTGCTGGGGGACCGGGTAGCCCTGTCTGGGAAGAGCCTGAACCAGGGCAGGAAATCCCCAAAGGGGGTGGGGGTGCAGCCCCCTCAGCCCCTCTGCCCCAGTGTGCCCAGAGCGACCCCCAGCTGTGACCCTGGTGACCTTTCACCTCTGAACGGGGGGTCAAAGTGGAGGTGGCTGAGGGAGGCAGTGCCTCAGGGGGGGCTGCATGGTTGCAAGGGGGGTGGCGATCTGTCCCGGGACACCCCCGCCAGGCCCTGGCCCCCCCCCCAGCGCCACGCCAGGAGACGCTCACTGCCCCCTGCTAACCTGCTGCCTCTCGTCTTCTCTCCCCGGCCGCCGGTCCTGCCCGCTGCTGCTCCCCCGCCTCGATGCTGCGGTAAGTCACCCCCCTGGGGCATCCCACTGATTTGGGGGGGGGTCCCTGGGCCGTGTCCTCCAAGCTGTGGGCAGGAGTGGGGGGCTCAGTAGGGGGCACTCGCTCCTGCTCCCTAGCTGTTGCTGTATCCAGCTGTCGTGCTGCACCCCAGAGGTGGCTGCACTTAAGGGAGAGCCGAGCCCATGAGGTGCTTGTGGCCCCCGGCTCTTGGCCTCTGCCCGCCCAGGCTCACCGCCCCCGCTCTGCCCCAGGCCTCAGCGCATGTTCGGGACGTATTTCCGGGTCGGGTTTTACGGCAGCAAGTTCGGGGACCTGGATGAGCAGGAGTTTGTGTATAAAGAACCGTCGATCACCAAGCTGGCCGAGATCTCCCACCGGCTGGAGGTGAGGCGCGGGCAGGGGGAGCTGGGGGCTGCGGGTTGGGAGCAAGGGGCCCTGGCAGGAAGCGGGGAGCCCAGGACTGGGGGACCTGGGGGCTGTGACTCGGTTGGAAATGGCCCCTGTTCTCCCTCTTGGCTGGAGCCCTGTCGGGGTGGGCGCAGGGTGCCCCGTGGGCTGGTTCTGCCCCTCGCACTACCCCCCCGGCTCCCCACATCGGGGTGGGTACGTGGATGGGAATCCTGCTGGATTTTGGCAGCTCTCTCAGTGCCCCCCCTCACGGAACCCTGATCCCAGGCACCCCTGCCCCCTCTGCCCATCACTGTGGTCTCTGGGCCCCGAGGCGAATCCTGGCTGCAGCTTGGGCAGCTCTGCCCCAGGACAATGGGATGGGGCCCTGGGGGGCCCTCGACACACACTGGGCCTCCGTGGTCCCTCTGCTGCCAGCCAGGGAGGCTGTGGGCTGGGGCACCCCGGGCTGTTCTGGAGGTACCGGCCGGAGGCTCCTTGGCTGGAAAGTGGCCGGTTCCAGGTCCGGCCCCACAGAAGGGGGGTCTCTCCCCCTACACAGGAGTTCTACGCCGAGCGCTTCGGGGACGACCTGGTCGAGATCATCAAAGACTCGAACCCTGTGGACAAGGGCAAGCTGGACCCCAACAAGGTAAATTGCCTGGGCCCATTCGGGTACACAGCAGTGCCTGGAGACCCCGGCCGAGATCGGGCCCCCTCCCTCCCCCGCTGCACCGGATGCTGCCAAGATCAGGGTCCCTGGGTGCTGCGTGGACTCCAGCTGAGATTGGGGGTCCCTGTCGTGCTGGGTGCTGCCTGGACACAGCAAGACAGGCCCTGACATGAGGCAGGAGGGGAAACCGAGGCACGGAGCAGGACAAGGACTCTCCCAGTGTCACCCAGCTCTGGGGCCGTGAGGAGGGCGGTGTGGGCTGGGTGCTCCTGGTATGGGGCTCCCTGGGGCTGGGGGGCAGATCCCCGGCCATGCCCCCCCACACGGCCTCCCCCCCGTCCCAGGCCTACATCCAGCTGACCTATGTGGAGCCGTTCTTTGACACCTACGAGCTGAAGGAGCGAGTCACCTACTTTGAGAAGAACTACAGCCTGCGCACCTTCCTCTTCTGCACACCCTTCACGCGGGACGGGCGGGCGCACGGGGAGCTGCACGAGCAGCACAAGCGCAAGACTCTGCTCACTACCTCGCACGCCTTCCCCTACATCAGAACCCGCCTGCCCGTCGTTCACAAGGAGGAGGTGCCACTGGCCGGCCGCTGGGGGGCGTCGCGGGGTGGAGGGCTCGCTGGGGGCACCGTAGAGTAGGGGAGGGGCGCTTGGCAGTGGGTGCCGGACTATGGGGCGTGAGGTGGGAGCTTGCCAAGGGCACCGTGGGGTAGGGGAGGGGCACTCGGCAGTGGGTGCCGGGCTATGGGGCGTGAGGTGGGAGCTTGCCAAGGGCACCGTGGGGTAGGGGAGGGGCACTTGGCAGTAGGTGCCAGGCTATGGGGTGTGAGGTGGGGGCTTGCCAGGGTCACCGTGGGGTACGGGAGGGACGCTTGGCAGTGGCTGCCGGGCTATGGGGCGTGAGGTGGGAGCTTGCCAAGGGCATCGTGGGGTAGGGGAGCGACGCTCGGCAGTAAGTGCCAGGCTATGGGGTGTGAGGTGGGGGCTTGCCAGGGGCACCATGGGGTAGGGGAGGGGCGCTCGGCAGTGGGTGCCGGGCTATGGGGTGTGAGGTGGGGGCTTGCCAGGGGCATCGTGGGGTAGGGGAGGGACGCTCGGCAGTGGGTGCCGGGCTATGAGGCGTGAGCTGGGGGCTTGCCAGGGGTGCTGTGGGGTGGAGGAGGGGCACTTGGCAGTGGGTGCCAGGCTAGGGGGCGTGAAGTGGGGGCTCAGCAGGGGGCAGGATGCTGCAGGGATCTGGGGAGGCTGAGCTAACACCTCCTCCACGGTGCCCCTAGATCATCCTGACCCCTATCGAGGTGGCCATCGAGGACATGCAGAAGAAGATGCAGGAATTGGCCTTCGCCACCCACCAGGACCCAGCTGACGCCAAGATGCTGCAGATGGTGCTGCAGGGCTGCGTGGGCACCACCGTCAACCAGGTCGGGCGGCGCCCCAGGCAGGGCAGGGGAGTTCGGGGGTCAAGCACCAGCCGCGGCCTGGGAGGGGGCACAGATCCTTCCCTGCCCCGCTGGGCCTGCCTTAGGGCAGCTTTGACCCTTGTGCCAGGACTTGAATCATGCGGGTTGGGAGGGAGGGGCACTGGCAGAGCTGGGTGGGAGGGCAGGGGTAGCGGGGGCTGCGGGTCAGGAGTGAGGGGCACCAGCAGACCTGGGGGGAGGGCTGGGGTAGCAGGGGCTGGGGGTCAGGAGGGAGGGGCACTGGCAGAGCTGTGGCGGAAGGGGCAGGGCGCTGACCCACTGCCCGTTGCCCAGGGCCCGCTGGAGGTGGCCCAGGTGTTCCTGGCCGAGATCCCAGACGACCCCCGGCTCTACCGGCACCACAACAAGCTGCGTCTCTGCTTCAGGGACTTCACCAAACGGTACCAGCTCCCCCTCCCCACCTTGGCACCCCTGTCTCCCCCTCTGCCCCCCCCGGCACCCACCATCTCCCCCCCCTGCCCAGCCCCTCACATCCCTTCTCCAGGGCCGGCCTCACCCCCAGGAGGTGGCGGCTGGGTCCTGGCCCCTCCCTGCCCCAACCCTGCTTGGGGCAGGGGCTTCCCTAAAGGGAGAAGGGATTCCCTCTCCCCCAACTGGGGTCCCTCCTTTGGGCTCTGAGCGCCCCCAGATCCCTCTCCCCTGCCATTGTCCTTCCCTGGCACTGAGCCTGCACTCAGCAGGGGGGAGAAGCAGTGCATTCTGGGAACCCTGTTGGCCGTGGTCATGAGCCGCCCCCCGGTTCCAGGTGCGAAGACGCCCTGCGTAAGAACAAGTCGCTGATCGGGCCGGACCAGCGCGAGTATCACCGGGAGCTGGAACGCAACTACCTGCGCCTCCGGGAGTCGCTGCACCCCCTGCTGAGCCGCCGGATCCCCCAGCTCTATGCCCCCCTCGTCCCGCGCTCCACCCACCGGTGAGCCCCCCAGCGCCAGGCCAGGTCATTCCCAGCCACAATACACACAGGACCAGAGGAGAAACTGAGGCAGAGAAGAGCCGGGACTTGCCCAGGGTCACACACGGAATCCTGTGGCAGAATGAGGAATGGGACCCAGGAGTCCTGGCTCTCACCACTCCACCCCACTCCCTTTCCTGAGCTGGGAATCCAGGACTGGCTTGTTCCCTGGGGTCTCTCCACAGCCGGCAGTTTCCGGGGTCCCACACCCACTGGGTAGGGGGCGGATTTGCCACTTGTTAATTTCACCCATTGGATTAATTGGAGGGTCCCGTCCCCCTTGAAACTCTCTGAACGGGTCAAGTTTCCACAAGCTCAAGGTGCTAGGAGGAGCCAGCGGGATCCCTGAGGACCCGGGGTCAGCTGCGTCCGCTCTTCCAGCCCGGGCCGGGGGGCAAGACGTCCCTCCCAGCCTCCAGAGTGCCTTGCTGAGCCCCCCACGTGGAGCCGGTCCAACCAGCCTCCCCCGGGGTCCAGGCCCACTCTCAAACCCTGCCCCTGGGGGGAGACCACTCCGCTCTGTATGTTTCTTTTCTCACCCGGAGGAGCCCCCCTTCCCCCGGCTCTGCAATCTCTTCCCTTGACCGCCCTGGCGGAAGGGAGGTCTGGGACGTTCATTAACCCAGGGGTGGAAGGAGCAGGGCTGGGGGGCTGAGCTGGTTAAAGTGGGGGGAACATGGGTAGGCTGTTTGAAGTGAGTTGAGGGGGGCTGGTGTATTGGCAGCGGGGCGGGCAGTGCCCCTAGCAAAGGGGTACAGAGATTTGGGGGGGGAGTGCCAGCCATGGGCCCCTCCACTAGCTCCCACTCCAGGCCTCCACATGTGGGGCAGGCAGGGGATTCCCCAGGCCTGCAGTGTCAGTGCCAGCCCCCCACACCCCCCAGCAGCAGCCAGATGTACCCTGGGGGGCCCAAGAGTGGCCGTCGTGGGGCCCTGCTGCCTCCTTCAACTGCGCCACGGCCCGGGGGGGGAGCCCAGGCCTTCCCTGTCCCCCTCCAATCACAGCTGCCCCCCGTCTGTTACCCCCACCCCCACCCTCTTCACTGTCTGAGCCACCAGCGTTAACCCCAAACTGGAACCCCCCCCCATGCACCCAATTGAATTTGTCTCCTGCCTTGTTCCGGGCCAGAACAGGGGTGCGTGGTCTCCCCTCAGCATCCTCCCCAGCCCAGGCCCGTCCCCCCGTGTCTGGCCGGCTGGGGAGAGGCGCTGGCCAGGGGTTTATTTATAAAGTGATTTAACAATAAAACCAAAAACCTTTGGATTGTTTGAATTCCCGGGAGCCGAGTCTGGTTTGTGGGGCCGAGTGACAGCAGGGCCCTGGGGGGCAGAAGGGGGCTGGGCAGACCCCCCCACCTGCCAGCCCCTGTGCAGCCCCCCAGGAGCATGGGGCCCCCCTCGGGCCAAGCGCTGGGCAGACAGTCCCTGCCTGAAGAGCTGACGCTCACCAAGGCTTTGGAGGGGAAACTGAGGCCCCAGCCTATGGCAGAGCCAGGCCTCACCGCACACTCACTCCCTTTCCCTGGAGCACCGACCCCGCCCGCTTGTGGCATCTAATCTGGCCAGGCCCGTGCCAGCATGTGCTGGGTGATAGCGCCCAGCCCTGATAGACCCAACGGCTGGTGCAGGGGAGGGGGCCCGGCTCATGCACGGGCACCGGGGCAGGAGTTGCTGATGGGTGTGGGGGGCAGTGAAGGGCCTCAGCAGGGTATGGGGCTGGGCTGGATGTGAATTAGTTACTATCAGGTGTATTATGGTAGCGCTGAGATCTGCTGCCCCCCGCCCCCCGCTTTGTGCCAGGGGCTGCTCAGGCCCTGCCCAAGATCCAGGCCCTGTCGCGCTGGGCGCTGCCCAGACACAGGGTGCAAGGGCATCCAGACCCCAAAGAGCTCCCAGTCTAGCTCGATGCAGGGTGGGAGGGGAAACTGAGGCAGCGGGTGGGACTTCCCTACGGTTGGAGCTGGGAAAAGAACCCAGGTGTCCTGGGCTGTGTGGCTGCGGTTCGGCAAGGCAGCGGGGAGGGCGCAACGTGCAGGTATCGGCGAGTCGCCCCAGCAGGCCTGGGGCCCGGCCCCTGCCAGGTGTGGGGATGGGGACGAGGGGCCCTGATATGGAGGCTGGAACTTCGGGATCAATTCCCAGCTCAGCCCCAGGCCCCTAGGCAAGTCACTGGGTCTGGCTGGGCCTGTTCCCCGGGGGGCAGGGGGGGATTGTCCAGCCCTAGAGCTGCTGGGGCCGGGCCGGCCCAGCCCAGGGGTGCGATGGGCCCCCGGCAGGAGCGGCCGGGCGCAGCCGAGTGAAACGAAGCCAGCACGGGACGGTGCCAAATGCATCTGGCTGCAGCCCAGGCTCCATGGGGCTCGCGAGGCCCGGGCATAGATGTCCCTTGCCAGCCCCTCTCTGCCCCCGCTGGGCCGAGCCCCCTCGGCAGGGCTGGGCGCCTTCTCCCGGGGGCTGGGCAAAGCTGCGGCCAGCTGGGCTGCTGTTCACAGGGCACGACGCTGCCTACCCCGGGCCTCGGCCAAAATCCTGCCGAGTGGGGTGAGGAATCGGCACAGCTGGGTTTGCTGGCTACCCTGGGGGGGGTGGACGGGAGCAGCTGGAACTACAACCTAGATCGAGGCCCCCACTGTGCCAGGCGCTGCCCAGACCCCTACCCAGCTCCGGGCATCGTGCCAGGCGCTGCCCACACCGGCCGAGATCGGGGCCCCCTCGGGCCGGGCGCTGCCCAGACCCCAGCCGAGATCGGGGCCCCCTCGGGCCGGGCGCTGCCCAGACCCCAGCCGAGATCGGGGCCCCATCGAGCCGGGCGCTGCCCAGACCCCAGCCGAGATCGGGGCCCCATCGTGCCAGGCGCTGCCCAGACCCCTACCCAGCTCCAGGCGGCCTGGCCGGACTCTGTAATTTGCCCCCCGTGAGTCGGGGCCGAGGCAGGTGCAGAACCCAACTCTCCCTGCACCCTGCTCGGGAGCCCCAGTGCAGCCCGAGGGCCCGACCCGTCCAGGATCTGCCGCTGCCCTGGGCTACCTGGTGGAGTCCAGGCTGCGGGATCGGGGCCTGTGTTTGGCAGCAGCGCCCAGCGGTTTGGTGCAGCCGAACCCCAGCCTGCAGGAGGCAGAGCAGCTCGGGGGGGAGGGGTGCTGTGCCGATGGATCAGGACGCCTGGGTCCTGCCCCCACTTCTGCCACTGGTTCACGGGGGGCCCCGACCAGGTCTTGCCCGCACCCCGACTGGCTGAGCAGCGAGCCTCCTTCGGGCAGACTGAGAGCTGCGTGTGGAATGGAACGTCTCTGATTTGGGGTCTGGGCAGCACCGGGCCCGGCGGGGCCCTGATCTGGGTCGGGGTCTGGGCAGCACCCGGCCCGGCGGGGCCCTGATCTGGGTCGGGGTCTGGGCAGCACCCGGCCTGACGGGGCCCTGATCTCAGCCGGGCTCCACCCATGTAGCTCTAACCCACATTATTATCACTAGCCACAAACTCCTCGTGCAACTTTTCAGCTCCAAGCAAAAATGCACCAACAGCTAGAAAAGCAGCTAAATTAGAACCAGGCCCCTGGAGCCGGTCACCAGCCGCTGCCAATTAACTCCTGCCAGGCTCGATCCCAGCTGCCCGCTGGCCCGGGGGAGCCCAGGAGTGGGGCAGCGCAAGGGGCAGGGGCTGCCGTTGTGTTCTGGGTCTGTGCAGCGCCTGGCGTGGGGACGGGGCGCCGCTGAGATCAGGGCCCCGTCGGGCCGGGCGCTGCCCAGATCCCAGCCGAGATCGGGGCCCCGTCGGGCTAGGACTTTGCCCAAACCCCGCCGAGATCAGGGCCCTGTCGTCCTGGGCGCTGCCTAGCTCCCCCACCCCCATCAAGACGTGCCCATTACCCTGATGGGCCCAGCCCAGCGCACCCCCTTTGCCCAAATCCCCGTTGCCTGGAGCGCGGGGGCAGCCGGACCCGAGGCCCATCCCCAGCCGCTCTGGGCTCCTGGTTCTGTGGCTCCCCGGCGGGCTGCAGCCGGGAGCTGGTTCTGCTCCTCGAAGGCCGGATCGGGCCCTGCTCACTCGGGCGCTGCCCCTTTTAGCTGGGAGGGGTGTGTCCCGGGCGGGGGGAGGCGGGACCAAGGCAGCCCCCGGAGCTGGGCTGGCTGGTCACTCCAGAGCTCTGGAGTCTGTGCCGGGGAGCCCTGGAAACTGACAGCGGAGGGAAAGGTACCAGCCCCTGCGAAATCCCCCCCGAGCCCCCTGCCGCCGGGCCCCCGGGGGGCACAGCTGGGCCCTGGGCAGGCCTGAGACCCGGGCAACCCGCCCGTTCCCCCCAAGCAGCTCGGCTGGTTCGGTGCCACCCTGGGGGGCTGTTCGCCAGCGCGGCGTCGAGGGTCAAGGCGGGGAACCGCGTCTCCTTTGGGGCCTGCGGAGAGCAGGGTCCGTCCGTCCCGTCTCCAGGGACTTTCGCTCAGGTCACTTCACCCGCTTCTTCCTCTGCCCCTGGGACCCGCCCAGCCCAGACTGGGACCCGCGGGTGCCGCCGTCCCGACGCCCTCCCCCGATTTCACAGGGACAGTCCCGTTTTGTGGGGCTTTGTCTTGTACAGGCTCCGATTCCCCTCACCCCGGTCCGGATTTGTCACATTTGCTGTCTGGTCTCCCTACCCGACGCCCCCGACCCGCTGGGTCTCGTTAAGCCGACGCCTTTCTCCTCCCTTCGCCAGGTCCGGCCGGGGCGGCGAGTCCCCCGCGGGGAGGAGGACGGGGACGGGGTTTCTCCCACGGTAAGTGAGCGACGAGCCCCCGCCCTGCTTCGCGGGGCGACTTTCCAGCCCAATTCCCGGCCCCTCGGGGCCCGGACGGTCGGGAAATCTAACTGCACCCAGGGCGGCGATGGGGCTGGCCGGGGTCCATCCGAGGGGCCGAAGGCGGCCTCAGGAGCCCCGACTCCCGGCCGAGCGGCTCTGGAAAAGGCTGGAAGCGGATTTTGCTGGAGTCCCGTTGCAGCAGCCCGGCCAGGGGGAGCCGCGGGGCGGGGAGGGCTCCGGGCGGAAGCCAGCGGATATATTTGTAAAGGGCCCAGTTCTGCTGCCGGGCTGAGCCGGGGGGGAGGGGAGCTCTGGTCATTCTCCCAGCTCCAGATGTTTGTCATCAGACTCCAGCGGCTTTACCCCTCGCTTTCCACTCGCGGGCGGAGGGTGGCTAGCGGCTGGGCCGGACGGGGGCTCACTGAGCGGCTTCCCGGGCCCTGGGGACGGGGAACACGGGAGCGGCCCAGTTCTGGGGACTGAGATCGGAGGGGGATGGGGATGGGGATGGGGACTTCCCCCGGCCTGCAGTTCGATTCCCAGTCGGGGTTCCGGGGCCCCCACCCCCGTCTGGTTCTTAGATGGCCCCTGCCAGAGTCAAGTCCCTCGGCCCGGCCTGGCCCCCCACAATAGAGGCTTTGGCCAGCTGCCCTGGGATGGGCATCTTGGCTTCTTCATGCACATCTGGGCACGAGGTGAGGGTGCCGGGCGAGGGGGCAGGGGGCGGCCCGTGGGGCCAGGGGAGAGAGGGCAGGTGGGGTCGTGCTTCTGGCACATGGGCCAGGCTGGGAGATTCGTGTCAAACCCCCCAGCTCTGCCAGCAACTTGCTGAGTGGCCCTGGGCTGCTCACTTTGCCTCTCCGGGGGTAACGTGGGGGGCGTGACTCCTTGATTGGGAGATCGCAGAGGCAGGGACTGGGTCTGATTGTGAGTCTGGGCAGCACCCAGCACAAGGGAGCTGATCTCGCTCGGGGTCTGGGCAGCGCCCGGCGCCACGGGACCCCGATCTCGCCCGGGGTCTGGACAGTGCCCGGCCCGACGGGGGGTCACAACCTTGCCCGGGTCTCTGGGTACTAAATATCTGGCAATGTTACCTCATTTCTCCTGCAGTCGCTGGAGGCCAGATCTCGCCTGGATGCCCCACTCGGGTGGAAATGCCCCTGGTTAAGCAGTGGGATATTTGCTCCCACACCCACGGGAGGTTCTAACACGGGAGGTTTACGGCGTATGTTGGAGTAGCGCCCCGCGGCTGAGTTTGGGGCCCAGGCAGGCCGGGTGCTGGAGACTCAGAGGGGCAGAGCCTAGAGGTCCCGGGCTAAAATCCCAGTTCTGCATGAGCAAAAGCAGTTGCAGAATCGGGCCCATAAATCACAAGAGCCTGTTTCCTGCATCCTCACATGCAAGAATGCAGCTGCCTCTGGTGCGCACCGCGGCAGCCGTTTGGAACAGGAAGTGAGGGAGAATCCCAGCTCCGGGGCCCGTTATGGGGCTGGAATTTAGAGGGCGGAGCCAGTGCTAAATTCAGGAGGCGAAGGTCTGTCTCGGGAGGCGTTTCGGGGGTGGCCGGGCCCCGGTGACCGGCGAGGGCCCCGGCCCGGCAGGCAGGCTGGGCGCGGCGGCTGTGGGGACACTGCCAAGTTGCAGCTGAGAAGTGTGATGTCAGAAGGGAAGGATCAGAACCGGGACTAGCCGATTAGGGGCGATTAGCGTTTAACTCTTCCGTGGCCACGTCCTGGGGGACGCTAGGAGCTGCTTGGGGAAAGCCCTCGGGCAGACGTGGCTGCGATCGGGGACCCCCCCACTGTGTGTCCCCCCAAATTCAGGGCCCCCATCGTGCCGGGCACTGCCCAGACCGCAGCTGAGATCAGGGCCCCGAGTCCCCACATTGTGCTGGGTGCTGGGACACGTCCTGCAAGGCAGAGCCGGACCTGGAGACCTCACAGTCTAACTAGACATGGGGGAAACTGAGGCACAGAGAGGGGGAAGGGACTCAGCCAGGGGATCAGAGGCAGGCATGGAACCCAGGTGTCCCGGGCTCCCAAGCCAGAGCTGAAGCACCTCGGGGGCGGCCACCTGGGCCCAACAGCTGCTGCTTTCAGCTTCTGCATAGGGCCCCTTGTGGGGTAGCCAAGGAGCTGGGGGGGGCCAAGCAGGGTGCAGTGTCGGACAGGTCAATGGGGCAGGAGACGCCCCCCGCCCCCCGGACATGCTTGACTGTGGCTCAAAACCAGCAAAAGCGGAAGGAATTTCTGTGCCCAGCGGGCAGGCCTCACCCCCACCCCACCCCACCCCGACCCCCGGCCTCAGCGCTGGGCAGGGAGGGGCTGCGGGTAGCCGGGCCCCGTCGTGCTGGGAGACGAACTTGAGCTGGTTGAGGGGGGACTCAGCCTGCGGGGGGGGGGGCTGGACCATGGAAGGGGGGTTTGGCTTGCAAGTGGGGGATCGTAGGGCTGTGGGCAGGGGAGGAGGGATGGGACAGAAGGGTGGGGGCTCCTGGCCTGCAGGGAGGATCGGGGGAGGGGTCCGACCCACATTAGCCAATCTCTGTCTCCCCTCACTGGAGCTCGAGGAGCCCCCAGCGTGATTCCCCCCTCCCACCCCAGTCACTGCCCTGGGCTGTGGGGGCTGCTTGGCCCAGTTCTGTCTGGACGGGGGGTGGCTGCCACAGCTGGGGCTGGCTGAGTTTGGGGGGAGGGTCTGGGATGGGGCTGCTCTGGGCAGAGGGATGAGCCTGTTCCAGGGGCCATGGGAATAGTGGGATCCCTCCTGGCACACCCCATCCCCCCAGACCAGCTCCCCCAGTATCCCCCTGTTGGACCAGCCCCCCAGTATCCACTCTGCCCCCACCACCCAGCCCAGCCCCATGGGCCCAGCTCCCCCTGTTCCTTGCCACCCCAGTTTGGATCCCTGGACCCAGCACTTCACACCACAGAGGACCCTGCCCCTGCATGAACAGTGGGTCCTTCCTGACCCCTACAGCTGCTGAAGCCCTGAAGCATGCGGCTGTTTTTTTCCCCTTTGCAGCCTCTCTGCTCCCCCCAGTCTCGGCGCTAGGGCCAGGAACAGCATCGGGAGGGTTGGCTTAGGTCCTGCCTTCTGAGGGGGCTCTAGGCCATGTGGAGAGAGTGGAAAGGGTCCCCCAACCTTCCCCCTATTTAAGAATCTGCCCCACAACCTGCAAGTCCATTTAACTCCCTGCTGCCCCTGTCTCCCACCCCCAGGTCTGTGGAGCCGTAATGGGAGGATTCACACAGACGCCCTCATTTTGGGGGGCCCGTCTCCTAAGGTGCAGCTCTTCCCACGGCCCCCCGGTCCCTGTGCACTAGCTGGACCCCGTTTGGGGGGGAGGGGGCTGGGGGACTCCTGAGGCTGAATGGCTCCGTTGTGCGAGTGAGGCGCAGGGAGCAGGGGAAGGTTGGACAATCGTTGCTTTCATGCCAGGCCCAGGCGGAAGTAGGAAAAGTCCCTAAGGGGGCCCGGGCGGGGCCTGTGGCTGGGGGCGGAGCTCAGAGCATGGGGCTGGGGAGCTTGGGGGTGGGGGGATTCCGGCTGGGATGGGGGTGGGGGCTTGGTTCAGTTCCTTTGCTCCTGCAGCTCCTCCCTGGGGCAAAGATGGGGCAGGAGATCCAAAATCTGTGGGGCTGCAGCGTTGCCCATCTGGAGGTCCTGCCCCACCCATTCCAACCCCTCACCCGGCCTCTGACCCCATCTCCACTGTGGGACACAGGGCCTTTCCCCAGGCTGGGGGCTGGCTGGGGTGACCTGGCCTCTGCCCACAGGCTGGGTTTCAGGGCAGCCCGTCCATGTCTTTGCCACAGGGCCGGCTCTGAGGGTGGCATCCGAGGCCTGGATGCCCTGGGGATGGGCACCCCGGAGGGGTCACTGCTCTCAGCAGCAGCCCAGGGCCCAGCGCGCCGACGGTGGGACAGGACCGGCCTTGCCAGGGGTTGCCGCGCCTGGAGCTCCTGGTAGGCGGGTGCCCCCTGGCCATGGCCCCCCCCTCTTTTGGGGCACTTGCTGTGGGGGGCCAGCGGGAGTCAGAGCCGGGTAGGTCACGTGGTCACTGGGGACCCCCGTGGCTTAGAACAGAGCTGGATGCAGGCATCTGAGAAAACCCACTCCAGTGCCTCAGCCAGGAGCAATCACAGGTTTCTGATTCACTGCCCCCCCCCCCCCTCCGAGGCTGGGCCCAGCTGACCCGCTCCACTCCTGGCACCAGCCCACCCCGGTGCCAGCACCATCCTGCCCAGCTGTGTAGCTGAGTCTGCCAGCTGGGATCCCTGTATAACCACCCTGTGCCCCACCCCAGAGGTGGCTGCATCTCAGCACCAGGCAAGGGGTCCCTATATAACCAACCCCATGCTCCTCCCCAGAGGTAGCTGCATCTCCACGCTAGGGGCAGGGTCCCTGTATAACCAACCCCTGTGCCCCACCCCAGAGGTAGCTGCATCTCTGCGCTAGGGGCAGGGTCCCTGTATAACCAGCCCCCACGCCCCACCCCAGAGGTGGCTGCATCTCAGCGCTGGGGGCAGGGTCCCTGTATAACCAGCACCTGTGCCCCACCCCAGAGGTGGCTGCATCTCAGCGCCAGAGGAAGGATCCCTGTATAACTAGCCCCCCATGCCCCACATCAGAGGTAGATGCATCTCTTCTCTGGGGGTAGGGTCCCTGGATAACCACCCTGCGTCCCACCCCAGAGGAAGGATCCCTGTATAACCAGCCCCTGCACCCCACATCAGAGGTAGCTGCATCTCCGCGCTGGGGGCGGGGTCCCTGTATAACCACCCTGCGCCCCACCCCAGAGGTAGCTGCCTCTCTGCGCGGCAGCGCTGGGCCTGAGCGGCTGATGCTGAAACCTGAGCCCCTTCACGGACCCATGTGAGCCCAGCCCGGGCTAATTGGTTCCATGTGCTGCCCAGGGCTGTGCAGGGGGAGCGGATCTGCCTTAAAGGGGCCGTGCTGAGATCTGGGGTGGGGGAGAGTTTCCCTTCTGCGACCCCCGCCCCCAAAGCCACAGCCTGGCCCTGTATAGACTGGTCCATACGGGGCACCTGTGAGCACAGCACTGGGACACAGGGCCCCAGGGTGTGATCTGGGGGGCCAGAACACCCCTTCCAGGCCTGGATCTAGAACCCAGGCGTCCTGACTCCCAGGCCACCCCACCACCACCACCCGGCACATGCAGCAAATCGGGGGTGACAGTCCCTGGTGGTGGCCAGGGGGTCACTGGGCGGGGGTCTCTTTAACCCCATTGGATCCACCCCAACTCCCGGGTACCCTGGGGGTTCCAGACACCCTGAGCCGCAGGATTTAGCAGGACCTGAGCTGGGCTGGAGGGATGCGGGGGGATGGAAGACACAGACACAGACACAGACACACACCCCGGCAGCGCGGCCCCCGCCCCTCGGGCGTGTCCCAGAGCCAGCGCCCAGCAGCTCCCGGCTGCAAAACAAGCAGGAATGTGGCAGCTTCGCCTCGGCCTCCTGGCCTTCTATAGACAAAGCCACACGGGGGGGCTGCGGGTTGGGAGTGAGGGGCACCGGCAGAGCTGGGGGTGGGGGGAACCCACGGCTGGGCTAGCAGGGGGCTGCGGGTCGGGAGTGAGGGGCACCGGCAGAGCTGGGGGTCCGCCTGCTGCATCCCCTACCACGCTCTGCTACCCCTACTGCTTGGCTCCCCCACTCATCCCCTCTCACTGCCCCACCGCCACTTTCTTCCCTGCTCGCCATCCCCAGCCTGTGCTCCCCTACTTGCAGTAGGGCCTGGGGAGGACGGCCCTTGGTCGCGTGTGGGGCAGCGTCTGCGAGATGGGGCATGGGGGGAGCAAGGGGGCCGAGGACTCATCCAGTCGGGTCAGATTTGCACAAGCACTGCCCCCCCAGCCCCTTACCACCCCACCCCCAGCCCCTACAGCCCTGCCAGCACCTGCGCCCCTTGCACCGCCCCTAGCCCCAGCGTCTTACAACCCCCTACCCCAGCCCCTACACCCCTGCCACCCCCGGCCGCATTGCACTCCCTGCACCAGATCCTTTACATCCCTACCCCAGCCCCTTAACACCCCTGCCCAGCCCCCACCCCTTGCACACCTAGCCCCAGATCCTTAACCCCCCTACCCCCAGCCCCCTTACACTCCCTGCACAGACCCCTCCCTACACTCCGCCCTAGACCACCCCACCCCTGTACACCCCCACCCCCCCTATACATGCCCAGCAGCCCCCTCACCCCTTACACCACTCCCTGTACGTCGGTCCTACGCCGCGCTCCTAGCACCGCGCGCGCCTTCCCCGATCAAAACCACCCCACCAGCACTTACACCTCACCCCAGCCACCCCCACTTCCCCACTCGAAGCTGCCTCCGGCAGCTTATACCACCCCCAAGCCCCAGCCGCTCCTGCTGGCCCTCCCCCCCATGACCAGATGCTGGGTAACTGGTGCCGGTGAAACCCCGGCATCCTGCAAGGTGATGCCACCTCAGTCCCATGCAAAACGGGGGGGCTGTGATATTTCCCTTCTTGAGTGTGTGCTCCGCCTGTTGGCTGTCGTGGGGGGGGGGTGCAGAAGAGGAATACCTCTGCCTCAATTGGATGGTGCTCCCCAGGGCTAAGACGGGGCTTCGGGCCAATTCCCTCCCCAGCGCCAGTTCCAAGGCACCAGGCGCGAGAGACAGCGCAGCGGGACACGTGGCATGTCAAAGGCCCATCGACCCAGCGGGCCATGGAAAAATCAATGGCGGCTGCGCGGGGGGCGGGGGGGGGCCGTGAACTCCCCATCTCGCAATCCATGGTGCTTTCCACGTGACTCGGGAAGGCGCGTGTCCCTGCCATCGTCCGTCTCCCCCAGCCCGTGGTCTTCTCCAGTGTGAGGCTTTGCGAGGTGCGTGGGGGCGCGGGGCGGGCGCGAGCGGCGGGATTAATCTCGGTGTTAATCTCAGTGGCACCCCGAGATTAACACCGGCATCAGAGCCCAACCCCAGCTCCCCACTCCTAGTTCTACAATCCCTTCGCTTGGAGTGGAGTGAGACTAATGGGTAGAAGTGGGGGGGGCTGGGAGCCAGGATCCTGGTGTCTCTCCCTGGCTCTGGGAGGGGAGTGGGGCTTAGTGGTCAAAGGCTGGAGGAGCTGGGAGCCAGGCTCCTGGTTCTCTCTCCGGCTCTGGCAAAGGAGCACTGTCTCCCAGCCCACCACTCATCCCACTGCCAGCGTCGACGTGCCTGAGAGGATGCAGCCCCTGCCGGGGAGGCGGACAACCCGGGGGAGCCTTTCCCCTCCCAGGAGAAGCTGTCTTGGCCCAGTTCCACCCCTTCCCAGCATCAGGACTTCCCAGAGGCCTGCACCGGAATGACGCCCGGCAGGGGGCTGGAAAATCCCTGTGGCTCCCTGTCCCCATCCCCTGTCTCTGCGCCCACATCCATGGCAGAAATGCCTTGGGCGTGATGGTGCCAGGGTGCCAGATCCACAGCCCCTCAGTAGCAGCCAGGCCAAGCAGCTCACGTTAAATGCCTGGCTGGGGAGCGGTCCAGTGGTTAGAGGGGGTGGGGGCTGGAGCCAGGACTCCTGTTTTCCTCGCTCTGGAGGGGAGTGGGGCTGGTTGGGTTTAGAGCAGGGGGCTGGGAGCCAGGACTCTGTCTCCCCTGGGCTCTGGGAGGGGTGTAGGCTCTGGTGGAGGGTTCCAGGCTCAATATGCGGGTGGCGGGACCATTGCTTGGATCCAGGTGTGGCTGGGGTGGGGAAAGGCCCCCCATGCAGGGGGAGGGGTCGCCCCCGTCCAGGCATGCCCAGCCAGGGCTCTTGGGGCAGGAGTGGAACATTGGTTGAGTTATGCAGCCATGTTAGCCCCCCCAGCCATGGCGGGGAGTCTGGAGTGGCCAGCGGGGGACCGGTGGGTCAGGGAGGCATGTCCCAGCCCTTGGCGGCTGAGCAGGCTGGGGAGGGGAACAGCCATAGACCCCCCAGCGAGCGGAGGAGGGAGGACAGGAATCCAGGCTTGCTGGGCGCCGGCCCACCTGACGGGGCCAGGCAACCAGACCAGCAGATGGGAAAGTGCTGGGGGTCTGGCCTGGCTGTCACCGGGGAGGGACGGTGGGGGGGGGCGGGGGTGCTTGAGGTCAGTGCTGTCAAGCAACTGGATTGGGGGGGCTGGGGTAAGCAGGACTCTGGTTCTCTCCTGGACCTGGGAGGGCAGTGGGGGCTGGTGGTTGAGCTGGGGGGGTTGGAGCCATACTCCTGGGTCTCTCCCCGGCTCTGGAGGGGAGTGCGGGCTGAGTGGGTTAGAGCAGGGGGGGACTGGGAGCAGGACTA
>NC_133794.1:5154868-5166735 GCF_003597395.2 Chelonoidis abingdonii
GGTTATTTCGGCTCCACAACCCGGGAGGTTCTACACACGGGGAGGTTTACGCGTTATGTTGGAAGTAGCGCCCACGGGCTTGTTTGGGCCCAGGCAGGCCGGGTGGCTGAGACTCAGAGGGGCAGAGCCCTAGAGGTCCCGGGCTAAATCCCAGTTCTGCATGGCAACAGTTGCAGAATCGGGCCCAATAACTACAGAGCCTGGTTCCTGCCTCCTCCATGCAACGACATGCAGCTGCCATCTGGTGCGCACCCGCTGGCAGCCGTTGGAACAGGAAGTGAGGGAGAATCCCAGCTCCGGGCCGTTATGGGGCTGGAATTTTAGAGGGCGAGCCCGTGCTAAATTCAGGAGGCGAAGTCTGTCTCGGAGGGCGTTTCGGGGGTGCCGGGCCCCGGTGCCGGCGAGGGCCCCGGCCCGGCAGGCAGGCTGGGCGCGGCGGCTGTGGGGACACTGCCAAGTTGCAGCTGAGAGTGTGATGTCAGAAGGGAAGGATCAGAACCGGGACTAGCCGATTAGGGGCGATTAGCGTTTAACTCCTCCGTGGCCACGTCTGGGGGACGCTAGGAGCTGCTTGGGGAAAGCCCTCGGGCAGACGTGGCTGCGATCGGGGGACCCCCCACTGTGTTGTCCCCCAAATTCAGGGCCCCATCGTGCCGGCACTGCCAGACCGCAGCTGAGATCAGGGCCCCGAGTCCCCACATTGTGTGCTGGTGTGCTGGACACGTCCTGCAAGGCAGAGCCCGGACCTGGAGACCTCACAGTCTAACTAGACATGGGGGAAACTGAGGCACAGAGAGGGGGAAGGGACCTCAGCCAGGGATTCAGAGGCAGGCATGAACCCAGGTGTCCCGGCTCCCACAAGCCAGAGTCTGAAGGCACCTCGGGGGCGGCCACCTGGGCCAACAGCTGCTGCTTTCAGCTTCTGCATAGGGCCCCTTGTGGGGTAGCAAGGAGCTGGGTGGGGGCCAAGCAGGGTGCAGTGTCGGACAGGTCAAATGGGGCAGGAGACGCCCCCGCCCCCGGGACATGCTTGACCTGTGGCTCAAAACCAGCAAAAGCGGAAGAATTTCTGTGCCCAGCGGGCAGCCTCCACCCCTCACCCCCCGCCCACCCCACCCGACCCCGGCCTCACGCTGGGCAGGAGGGGCTGCGGGTAGCCGGGCCCCGTCGTGCTGGGAGACGAACTTGAGCTGGTTGAGGGGGGACTCAGCCTTGGGGGGAGGGGGGCTGGACCATGGAAGGGGGGTTTGGCTTGCAAGTGGGGGATCGTAGGGCTGTGGCGGGAGGAGGGATGGGACAGAAGGGTGGGGGCTCCTGGTGCAGGGTAGGATCGGGGAGGGGTCCGACCACTTAGCCAATCTCTGTTCTCCCCTCACTGGCGCGAGGAGCCCAGCGTGATTCCCCCTCCCACCCAGTCACTGCCCTGGCTGTGGGGTGCTTGGCCCAGTTCTGTCTGACGGGGGTGGCTGCCACAGCTGGGCTGGCTGATTTGGGGGGAGGTCTGGGATGGGGCTGCTCTGGGCAGAGGGATGAGCCTGTTCCAGGGGCATGGGATAGGGGATCCTCCTGGCACACCCCATCCCCAGCCAGCTCCCCCAGTATCCCCTGTTGGACCAGGCCCCCAGTATCCACTCTGCCCCCACCACCCAGCCCAGCCCCATGGGCCCAGCCCCCTGTTCTTGCCACCCAGTTTGGATCCCTGGACCCAGCACTTCACACCACAGAGGACCCTGCCACTGCATGAACAGTGGGTCCTTCCTGACCCCTACGCTCTGAAGCCTGAAGCATGCGCTGTTTTTTTCCCCTTTGCAGCCTCTCTGTTCCCCCAGTCTCGGCGCTAGGGCCAGGAACAGCATCGGGAGGGTTGGCTTAGGTCCTGCCTTCTGAGGGGCTCTAGGCCATGTGGAGAGAGTGGAAAGTCCCCCCCAACCTTCCCCCTATTTAAGAGATCTGCCCCACAACCTGCAAGTCCATTTAATCTCCCGCTGCCCTGTCTCCCACCCCCAGTCTGTGGAGCCGTAATGGGAGGATTCACACAGACGCCCTCATTTTGGGGGGCCGTCTCCTAAGGTGCAGCTCTTCCACGGCCCCCCGGTCCCTGCTGCACTAGCTGGACCCCGTTTGGGGGGGAGGGGGTGGGGCCTCTGAGGCTGAATGGCTCCGTTGTGCGAGTGAGGCGCAGGGAAGCAGGGGAGGTTGGACATCGTTGCTTTCATGCCAGGCCAGGCGGAAGTAGGAAAAGTCCTAAGGGGCCCGGGCGGGCCTGTGGCTGGGGGCGGGGCTCAGAGCATGGGGCTGGGGAGCTTGGGGGTGGGGATTCCGGCTGGGATGGGGGTGGGGGCTTGGTTCATTCCTTTGCTCCTAGCAGCTACCTCCCTGGGGCAAAGATGGGGCAGGAGATCCAAATCTGTGGGGCTGCAGCGTTGCCATCTGGAGGTCCTGCCCCACCCATTCCAACCCCTCACCCCGGCCTCCTGACCCCATCTCCCTGTGGGACACGGGCCTTCCCAGGCTGGGGGCTGGCTGGGGTGACCTGGCCTCTGCCCACAGGCTGGGTTTCAGGCAGGCCGTCATGTCTTTGCCACAGGGCCGGCTCTGAGGTGGTGGCATCCGAGGCCTGGATGCCTGGGTATGGGCACCCCGGAGGGGTCACTGCTCTCAAGCAGCACGCCAGGCCAGCGCGCCGTACGGTGGGGGACAGGACCGGCCCTTGCCAGGGGTTGCCGCGCCTGGAGCTTCCTGGTGGCGGGGTGCCCCTGGCCATGGCCCCCCCCTCTTTTGGGGCACTTCTGCTGTGGGGGCCAGCGGGTGTCAGAGCCGGGTAGGTCACGTGGTCAATGAGGGACCCCCCGTGGCTTAGAACAGAGCTGGATGCAGGCATCTGAGAAAACCCACTCCAGTGCCTCAGCCAGAGCAATCACAGGTTTCTGATTCAATGCCCCCCCCCCCCCCCCTCGAGGCTGGGCCCAGCTGACCCGCTCCACTCCTGGCCACCGCCCACCCGGTGCAGCACCTTCCTGCCCAGCTGTGTAGCTGAGTCTGCCAGCTGGGATACCCTGTATAACCACCCTGTGCCCCACCCCAGAGGTGGCTGCATCTCAGCACCAGGCAAGGGGTCCCTAATAACCAACCCCCTTGCTCCTCCCCGAGGTAGCTGCATCTCACCTAGGCAGGTCCCTTATAACCAACCCCTGTGCCCCACCCCAGAGAGAGCTGCATCTCTGCGCAGGGCAGGGTCCCTGTATAACCAGCCCCACGCCCACCCCAGAGGTGCTGCCTCTCAGCGCTGGGGGGGTCCTGTATAACCGCACCTGTGCCCCACCCCAGAGGTGGCTGCATCTCAGCGGCCAGAGGAAGATCCCTGTATAACTAGCCCCCATGCCCCACACTCAGAGGTAGAATGCATCTCTTCTCTGGGGTAGGGTCCCTGGGATAACCACCCTGGCGTCCCACCCAGGAAGGATCCCTGTATAACCAGCCCCTGCACCCCACATCGAGGTAGCTTGCATCTCCGCGCTGGGGCGGGGTCCCTGTATAACCACCCTGCGCCCACCACCAGAGGTGCTGCCTCTCTGCGCTTCGGCAGCGCTGGGCCTGAGCGGCTGATGCTGAAACTTGAGCCCTTCACGGACCCATGTGTGAGCCCAGCCCGGGCTAATTGGTTCCATGTGCTGCCCAGGGACTGTGCAGGGGGGAGCGGATCTTCTTAAAGGGCCGTGCTGAGATCTGGGTGGGGAGAGAGAGTTTCCCTTCTGCGACCCACCTCCCCAAAGCACACGCCTGGCCCTGTATAGATGGTCCATACGGGGCACCTGTGAGCACAGCACTTGGGACACAGGGCCCCAGGGTGGTGTGATCTGGGGGGCCAGAACACCCCTTTCCAGGCCTGGATCTAGAACCCAGGACGTCCTGCACTCCAGTGCCACCCCACACCACCCGGCACATGCACAAATCGGGTGGTGACAGTCCTGGTGGTGGCCAGGGGTCACTGGGCGGGGTTCTTTAACCCATTTGGATCCACCCCAACTCCCGGGTACCCTGGGGGTTCCAGACACCCTGAGCCGCAGGATTTAGCAGGACCTGAACTGGGCTGGAGGGATGCGGGGGGATGGAAGACACAGACACAGACACAGACACACACCCCGGCAGCGCGGCCCCCGCCCTTCGGGCGTTCCCAGAGCCCGCGGCCCAGCAGCTCCGGCTGCAAAACAAGCAGGAATGTGCGCTTCGCCTCGGCTCCCTGGCCTGTCTATAGACAGAAGCCACCGGGGGGGCTTAGCGGGTTGGGGAGTGAGGGGCACCGGCAGAGCTGGGGTGGGGGGCACCCACGGCTGGGCTAGCAGGGGCTGCTCGGTCGGGAGCGAGGGGGCACCGGCGAGCTGGGGTGGGGGGAACCCAGGTGGCTAGAGCAGGGGCTGCGGTCTTGGGAGTGAGGCGGCACCGCAGAGTGTGGTGGGGGAACCCCGGCTGGGCTAGCAGGGGGCTGCGGGTCGGAGTGAGGGGCACCGGGCAGCTGTGTGGGGTGGGGACCCAGGGCTGGGGTTTCAGGGGCTGAGTCTGGACTGAGGGGCATTGGCATTGCTGGGTGCAGTGCCCCCCGCAAAAAAATGCTTCCAGCAGAGATCCCAGGGCGGTGGGGGTGGGGAGGAGTTTCATTGCCTGCCTATGCTGGCTGGGTGCCGGGTGGGGCTGGCACAGCAAACTTCCCTGGGGGGCACCCCCCAGCCCCACTCTGTCTCCTTAACCTGGGAGAGCCCATGGGGAGGTGGACTCCTGGGTTCTCTCCCCAGCTCCGGGAGGGGAGTGGGGGCTGGGGGGTTAGAGCTGGGGGCGCTGGGAGCTGGGACTCCTGGGTTCTCTCCCCAGCTCCGGGAGGGGATTGGGGGCTGGGGGGTTAGAGCAGGGATTTGGGATCCAGGAGTCCTGGGTTCTCTCCCTGGCCCTGGGAGGGGAGTGGGCATTTAGCAGTTTGAGGCAGGACTCTTGGGCCAGGCAGACCCCTCGGGAATGGGGGGGCCTGGAGCTAGATGGGCCCCTTGCTACGTCTCTTCCCCCAGCCACGTCGCTGCCTCTCGTTGCAGGTCGTGGGGCTGTGTCATCCAACTTACTAAGAGCTCCCGGGATTTTGGTGACGGGCTGAGGCTCGGTCACAGGCCAGGATGGCGCAGGTGCTGCACATGGAGTCCGGCTTCCCTGGTGAGTGCTTGTGCTCGGGGCTTTGCAGAGCTCAGGTGTGAAAGTGGGAGTCAGGGCCAAAGTCTCCTCTGAATGTGGTTTCAGTAGAATACAGCAGCCTCACTTCCTGTCCAGTGCAGCAGTGCTGTGGGGTGTTGTCAGCAGCTGTGCTCCACTCCAGAGGCGGGTGCATTGGAGTGCTAGGCAAGTGATCGCAGTATAAATGGCTGCTGTGCCCCACCCCAGAGGTGGCTGCACTCTACCCATGCGATAAGGAAGCTGCCTGGGCACCTATAGATAGTAAATGAGTTTTCTAAGGACCTTTGGGTTCCTCCAGGGCTTAAGGAACTGGATAAACCCAGATCCCATGGGCCTAACAGTGTTCCTGGGTTCTCTTCCCAGCTAGGGCAATGGGGTCTAGTGGTTAATGTGTGGGAGGGGCTAGGAGCCAGGACTCCTGGGTTCTACCCCCAGCTTGGGGAGGGGAATGGGTTGGTGAAGTGGGGCCTGGGTGCCAGGACTCCTGGGTTCTACCCCCAGCTCGGGGAGGGGAGTGGGTTGGTGAAGTGGGGGCTGGGTGCCAGGACTCCTGGGTTCTACCTCCAGCTCAGGGAGGGGAGTGGGTTGGTGAAGTGGGGGCTGCGTGCCAGGACTCTGGGGGTCTAGTGGCTCAGTTTCTCTCTCTGCAAACGGGGATGGGGGAGTCAGCTAATGCCTGTGCAGTCCCAGTGCCCCCCATGGACCCCTGCCCTCCCTCCCTGCTTGCAGGGAAGCCCACCCCGACCTCCCCCAGCGCCTTTGGGGCCCAGGAGCCGCAGCTGCCCTACTCGGTGGAGACGCCGTATGGCTACCGCCTCGACCTGGACTTCCTGAAGTACGTGGACGATATTGAGAAAGGCAACACCATCCGGCGGGTCCCGGTGCACCGGCGGCCCCGCTACGGCTCCCTGCCCCGCGGTGCCGGCTCCTGGTGGACATCCACCGAGTCGCTCTGCTCCAACGCCAGCCTGGATAGCCGCCACTCCTCCTACTCCTACTGCGCCCCCGGCTTCTACCCCCAGTGTGGGACGGGCGCCTTCAACGCCCGCGTGGAGAAGACCCTGCTGGACGCCCGCAAGAAGCTGGAGGACCAGGCGGGCGACCGGGCCGGGCAGGGGGGCTTGGGGAGCCTCCACAGCAGCGTCTCGGGCTCCACCAGCTCCCTGGTGGGTGGGCAGCCTCCGGGCAAGCTGAACGGCTCACAGGCCGGGTTCACCCCGCTGAGCTCGGGGCTGTCCACACCCGTGTCCCCCAGCCCTGGGCACCTGCAGCTCGTGCGGGAGCAGATGGCCGTGGCGCTGAAGAAGCTGCGGCAGCTGGAGGAACAGGTGAAGATTATCCCGGTGCTGCAGGTGAAGATCTCGGTGCTCCAGGAGGAGAAGCGACAGCTCAGCGTCCAGCTGAAGAGCCAGAAATTCCTGGGCCACCCGGGCGGGTTTGGGAAGGGCAAAGGCCGGGGCGAGCTCTACATTGAGATCCCGGAGGAGGAAGGGGGCGGAGGCGGGGCAGGGGTCACCCTGCCGCTGTCGGGAAGCCGGAGGCCGGATTCGGGGGGCGGCACGGAGGGCTCGGCCCCCCTGAGCCCCCAGCCAGCAGCAGAGCGGAGGGAGGTGAGATCAGTGGGGGTGGGGACATCGGAACCGGGGGCCAGGCGGAGCGTGGGGGTGGGGGTGAGCGAGGAGGAGCTGGCACCAGAGGGGCAGCGCCAGGCTGCGCTTGCCCTGTCGGCCAAGGTGGCCGTGCTGGAGAAGCAGCTGCAGAAGGCTCTCCGGGAGCTACAGGGGGCCCAGCCGGGCACGGCCGGGCAGGAGGGACGCCCCGGGTGGCAGCAGCAGGAGGTGCCTGTCAAGGCGGACACTGTCAAGGTGATCCAGGCACAGCGGGAGCCGGAGATCGCTGCCAGCACCGCCACGGGCGTGGCCCACTGGCCGCAGCGGGCGCAGAGCTTGGAGACCAAGGAGCCGTACGCCAGCCTGCGGGCTCTGACGCTGGGGGAGCAGCCCCAGGCCGTGGTGGTGGAGACGACCTTCCCCGTCCACGCCGCTGCGCCCCACGTCGCCCCCGTCCACGGCGTCAAGAAGATCAGCATCGCGGCCGAGCCCGGCGGGGAGGAGACAGGCCCGGGCAGCAGAGCCTCGCCAGGTAGGGCCCAGCGCAGGCATGAGGGGAGCACCGTGTCCTTCCTCCCCCATCAGGCTAGGGGCTCCCTGTCCCCTGGTCAGTGCTGGGGTGGGGATTATTGGGGGGCAGGGCTAAATGGAGGAGAAAGGCCCTGTGCCCTGTCCCCGCCACCTATCCAGCACCCCCCCAGAGGGGAAAGGCCCCAAGTCCTGTTCCCCACCCCCCACCCCCGTGCCAGGCCCCCGCCATGCAGCACCACCAGAGGGGAAAGGCCCCGTGTCCCGTTCCCTGCCCCCCTGNGGGGGGGGGGGGTTGCAAAGGGGAAATACCTGCTGCCCTCAATTGGATGGTGCCTCCCCCAGGGCTAAGCAGGGGGCTCGGGGCCCAATTCCCTCCCCCAGCGCCATTCCCAGAGCACCAGGCAGCTGAGCAGACAGCGCAGCGGGGACACGGGGCAGGCAAAGGCCCATCGACCCCAGCGGGCCATGGAAAAATCAATGGGCGGCTGCCCGGGGGGCGGGGGGGGCCGTGAACTGCCCCCATCTCGCAATGCCATTGGTGCATTTCCACTGGCGGGAAGGGGCGCGTGTCCCTCGCCATCTCCGTCTCCCCCCCAGCCCGGTGTCTTCTCCAGTGTGAGGCTTTGCCGAGGTGCGTGGGGGGCGCGGGCGAGCGCGGGATTAATCTCGGTGTTAATCTCAGTGCACCCCGAGATTAACACCGCATCAGAGCCCAACCCCAGCTCCCCACTCCTGAGTTCTCTCCCTTGCTCTGGGAGTGGAGTGAGGACTAATGGGTAGAGTGGGGGGGGCTGGGAGCCAGGACTCCTGGGTTCTCTCCCTGGCTCTGGGAAGGCAGTGGAGGCTGGTGGGTTAGAGCAGGGGGGCTGGGAGCCAGGACTCCTGGGTTCTCTCCCTGGCTCTGGGAGGGGAGTGGGGGCTAGTGGTCAAGGCTGGAGGAGCTGGGAGCCAGGACTCCTGGGTTCTCTCTCCGGCTCTGGCAAAGGAGCACTGTCTCCCAGCCACCACCTCATCCCACTGCCAGGCGTCGACGTGCCTGGCAGACGGATGCAGCCCCTGCCGGGGAGGCCGGACCAACCCCGGGGGGCCCTTTCCCCCTCCCAGCGAGAAGCTGTCTTGGCCCAGTTCCCAGCCCCTCCTCTGCCCAGCATCAGACTTCCCAGAGGCCTGGCACTGGGAATGACCCCGGCCAGGGGGCTGGAAAATCCCTGTGGCTCCCTGGCCCCCATCCCCGGTTCTCTGCGCCCAGCTCCATGGCAGAAATGCCTTGGCGTGATGGTGCCAGGGGGCCAGATCCCCAGCAGGCCCCAGCTGAGCAGCCAGGCCAAGCAGCTCACGTTAATGCCTGGCTGGGGAGCGGGTCCAGTGGTTAGAGGGGGTGGGGGTGGGAGCCAGGACTCCTGGCTTCTCTCCTCGGCTCTGGGAGGGGAGTGGGGGCTGGTGGGTTAGAGCAGGGGGGGCTGGGAGCCAGGACTCCTGGGTTCTCCCCCTGGCTCTGGGAGGGGTGTAGGCTCTGGTGGAGGGTTCCAGGCTCCACATTGCGGGTGGCGGGGGACCTTGCTCTGGGATCCAGGTGTGGCTGGGGTGGGGAAGGGCCCCCCATGCAGTGGGAGGGGTGTCGCCCTCCGTCCCAGCATGCCCCAGCCCAGGGCTCTTGGGGGCAGGAGTGGAACGAGTTGGTTGAGTATCAGCCCATGTAGCCCCCCCAGCCATGGCGGGGAGGTCTGGAGGTGCCAGGCGGGGGACGCGGTGGGTCAGCGGGAGGCCATGTCCCCAGCCCTGTGGCTGGCTGAGCAGGCTGGGGAGGGGACACCCCATAGGACCCCCCAGCGAGCGGATGGAGGAGGACAGGATCCAGGCTGCTGGCGCCCGGCCCAGCCTGACGGGGCCAGGAAACCAGACGCAGCAGATGGGAAAGTGCTGGGGGGGTCTGGGCGCTGGGTCACCGGGAGGGCGAGAGCTGGGGGGGGGCGGGGGTGCTTGGAGAGTCAGGCTTCAAGCAAACTGGGATTGGGCGAGGGGGGGGCTGGAAGCCAGGACGTCTGGGTTCTCTCCTGGACCTGGGAGGGCAGTGGGGGCTGGTGGCAGCTAGAATACAGCAGCCTGCACGTTCCTGTCCAGTGCATGCATGCGTTGGGGTGTTGTGCAGGCAGCTGTCTGTCGCACTCCGAGCGCGGTGGTTTGGGAGGTGCTAGGTGGTAATGAGTCGCCAGGTATAAATGGCTCGTTTTGCCCCACCCAGAGGTGGCTGCCTCTACCCATGCGATAAGGAAGCTGCCTGGGGCACCGTATAGATAGTAAATGAGTTTTCTAGACCTGTGTGGTCCTCCAGGCTTGAAGAACTGGGATAAACCCAGATCCCGATGGGGCGCAAGCGGGTGCTTCCTGCTGTCCAGCTAGGCAGGTGGTCTTAGGTGTTAATGTGTGGAGGGCTAGGAGCCAGGGAGTCGCTGGTTCTTACCCCAGGCTTGGGGGAGGAATGGGTTGGTAAGATCGCGGGCCTGGTGGTGCCAGCGACGTCCGTGGTGTCTACCCCCAGCGTTGGCAGGGGAGGGAGTTGGGTAGTGTGGGTGGGTTGCCAGGACTCCTGGCTTCTTACTCCAGCTTCAGGAGGGGAGTGTTGGTGAAGATGGCTGCTGCCAGCGACGTCTGGTCTGTAGTGCTCATTTCTCTCTCGCAAACGATGGGGATCGCAAGCTCGTGCAGTCCCAGTGCCCCCATGACCCCTGCCCTCCCTCCTGCTTGCAGACATCCATCCGACCTCCCCCAGCGCTTGGTTTCCCGCCAGCTGCCCTACTCGTGAATTCGGATGGCTACCGCTCTGTCGGACCGGAACTTCTCTGATACTTGGACGATTTTGGAGAAAGGCAACCACCATCCGCTGGGTCCAACGGTGCACCGGCGGCCCGCTTACGGCTTCCCTGCCCCGCCGCCGCGTGCCGCTCTGTGACAGTCCACCGATCGCTCTGCTCCAACGCGCAGCCTGGATAAGCCGCACTCCTTACTCGCTACTGCGCGGCTTCACCCCCAGGTGGGAACGGGCGCCTTCAACGCCCGCGTGGAGAAGACCTGCTGACCCGCCAAGAAGCTGGAGGACCAGAGCGGCGACCGGGCCGCGGCAGGGGGGCTTGGGAGCCTCCACAGCAGCGTCTCGGGCTCCCACCAGCTCCTGGTGAGGTGGGCAGCTCCGGCAACTGAACGACTCACAGGCCGGGTCACCCGCGCTCTTGGGGTGTCCACAACCCGGGGTGCGCGCCCAGCCCTGGGGCCCCTGCAAGCTCGGCGGAAGCAGAATGCCGTCGCGCTGAAAAGCTGCGGCAGCTGAGGAACAGGTGAAGATATCCCGGGCTGCAGGCTAAGAACTCGGGCCCGGAGGAAGAAAGCGACAGCCAGCGCCGCGAAGACCAGAATCTGCCCCCGAGCGGGTGGGAAGGCAAAGGAGCCGGGGCGAGTCTAACATGAGATCCCGAGAGGAGAGGGCGGTAGGACCGGCAGGTCACCTGCCGGTGTCAGGAAGCCGAGGCGGAATTGGGGCGGCACGGAGGCTCGGCCCCTGACCCCCGCAGCAGCAGAGCGGAGGGAGTGAGTCAGTGGGGGTGGGGACATCTGGAACGCGGGCCAGGCGGAGCGTGGGTGGGGGTGAGCGAGGAGAAGGGCACCAGAGGGCACGCCAGGCTCGCTTGCCCTGTCCGCCAAGGGGCCGCGAGAAAGCAGCTGCAAGAAGTCTCCGGAGCTACAGGGTGCCCAGCCGGCACGTGCCGGCAGGCGAACCCGGTGGCCCAGCAGGAGGTCCATGTCAAGCGCACTGTCAAGGTGATTCCACACAGCGGAGCGGAGCCCTCTAAAGCAACCCCCGGGCCCGTGCACGACGCCTGCACGGGCCGGAGAGCTTGGATGACCAAGGACCTGGCCCGAGCCTGCGGCCTGACGGGGGAAGCAGACCCCAGGCCGGTGGTGAGACGACCTTCCCGCGTCGCACGCCGCTGCGCCCCACGGTCGCCCCAGTCCACGCCGTCAAGGAGGAGAAAGCATCGCGGCCGAGCCCGGCGGAGGAGACACGGGCCCGGCTAGCAGGAGCTCGCAGGTAGGGCCCAGCGCAGGCAGGAGTAGGAGCCCGTGTCCTTCCTCCCATCAGGGCGGTGCGCGCCTGTCCCTTGGTGCAGTCGGATGGGGTGGGATTATGGGGGGCAGTAAAATGGTAGGAGAAAGGCCCTGTCCCTGTACCGCAGGCTAGCCGAGCAGCCCGCCCGCAAGGGGAAGGCGGCCGGCGGTGTCCCCACCCCCCCATACCCCCGTGCCAGGCCCCCGCCAGCAGCACCACCAAGGGGAAGGCCCCGTGTCCTTCGTCCCCACCCCCCCTGTGCAGCACCCCCCAATCCAGACCCCCAAGGGAAAGGCCCATGTCCTGTCCCACCCACCCCTGCTCCAAGGCCCCCCATCCAGCACACCCCAGTAGGGAAAGGCCCCGTGTCCCGTCCCCACCCCCCGCTAGTCCGCCCCCCTCATCCAGCA
>NC_133794.1:5166760-5178028 GCF_003597395.2 Chelonoidis abingdonii
TGGTTAGAGCTGGGGGTGTTGGAGCCATACTCCTGGTCTCTCCCCGGCTCTGGAGGGGAGTGGGGCTGAGTGGGTTAGAGCAGGGGCACTGGACCAGGACTTCCTGGTTCTCTCCCAGCTCGGAGGGAGTGGGGCTGCGGGTTAGAGCTGGGGCGCTGGGAGCTGGACTCCGGGTCTCTTCCCAGCTCCGGAGGGAGTGGGGCTGGGGGTTAGAGCTGGGGGCGCTGGAGCTGGACTCCTGTTCTCTCCCCAGCTCCTGGGAGATTGGGGGCTGGGGCGGTTAGAGGGGATTTGGGATCCAGGATTCCTGGTTCTCTCCCTGGCCCTGGGGGGAGTGGGCGCTATAGTTAATTTTAGGTGTTTTCTATTCTATATCTTGGGTGCCAGGCTAGGGACCCCTCGGGAAATGGGGGCCTGGAGCTAGATGGGCCCCTGCTACTCTCTTCCCCCAGCCACGTCGCTGCCCTCCTTGCATCGTGGGGCTTTTCTTTCCAACTTCCCGGGATTTTGGTGACGGCTTGAGCTGTGGGGTCACAGGCCTAGGATGGCGCAGGGTGCGCACATGGGTCGAGCTTCCTTTGTGAGTGCTGTGTCTGGGCTTTGCAAGCTCAGGTGTAAAGTGGGACGTCAGGGCCAAAGTCTCCTCTGTTCAGTAGAGAAACAGCAGCTTCGACTTCCTGTCCAGGTGCATGCATGCGTGGTGGTGTTGTCAGGGGCAGCTTGCTCTGGACTCCAGAGCGCGGGTGCTTTGGGAGTGCTAGGCGTAAGTGAGCGCAGGGTATAATGGCTCTTTTGTCCCCACCCCAGAGGTGGGCTGCTCTACCCATGCGATAAGGAAGCTGCCGGGCACCGTATAGATAGTAGAATGAGTTTTCTGAACCTTGGGTTCCTCAGGCTGAAGGAACTGGGATAAACCCAGATCCCATGGGGGGCGCGTAAGCGGTGCTGTCCTTGGCTGTCCAGCGAGGCAGGGTCTAGGGTGTTAATGTGTGGAGGGGCTAGGAGCACGGGACGTCGCGTGGTGTGCTACCCAGCGCTTGTGGGAGGGAATGGTTGCGTAATCGTGGGCGGCTGTGGTGCCAGGCACTCCTGGTGTCTCCCCCAGCGGGTGGCAGGGGAGGGAGTGCTAGGTAGTGGGGCTGGGTGCCAGGACTCTGGGTTCTACTCTCCAGCTCAGGAGAGGGGTTGGTGAGATGGGCTGCGTGCCAGGACTTGGGGTCTTGTGGCTTCAGTTTCTCTCTCGCAAACGGATGGGGAGTTCAACTTATCGCCTGTGCAGTCGCCAGTGCCCCCATGACCCCTGCCTCCCTCCCTTGAGACTAGCTCTACTTCCGACCTTCCCCCAGCGCGCTTGGTTTCCCGGCAGGCTGCCCTATCGTCGATTACGTCGATGGCTACCGCTCTTCGTGACTGGACTTCCTGAGTACTGGACGATTTTGAAAAGGCAACCACCATCCGCGTGGGTCCACGGTGCACCGGCGGCCCGCTACGGCTTCCCTGCCGCCGCTCGCTGCCTCTCTGTGCTGTTGTGTGTTATCTGGTGCTCCGCATGTCTTGTCCGTTGTGTGTGTGTCATGCATAGGAGTGGCTCGCTCTCTCTGCGGCTCTTCTATGTGTTCGTGTAACAGCTGGATGACCGCCACCCTCCTTACTCCGTAGCTGCGGCCGCCGCCGTCGACCTCCAGTGGGACGGCGCCGTTCAAGCGCCGCGGGGAGACAACCGGCATGTGAACGCCGCTCGTCTCGTGATGTGTATGTCGCAGGTAGCGGGTCCTGTAGTGTGTTGTGTTTCAGCATGATGCTGCTCTCGGCTGCTGCCTAGCGAGGCGACTTGGAAGACGTCTGCCTCTTATCAGGCTCTCGACTGGGCCTGGTGTGCGAGCCACTACGCCTCTTGCGTCTGTGGTCATTGCCGTCTCATTCCCAGAGCATCTCTGACACTGTTCAGACTACCCAACGCCCGTGTGCCACTTCCTCGTCGTCGGGAACTGGAGCAGCAGTTGTGTCTTGGAAAGTACAGTACAGCGCCGGGAGCACTGCCTCCATGCTGTTCACCGGCAGCGTTTATCGGGCTGTGGAGAGTACGAAATCACCCGCAAAGCCACAGCCCAGTGGACCAGAGTCCATAGCACAAACCCTCGATACACACCGAGCAGGTGACATTTGACATGAGCTATCGAGGTCTGCTGTGGCTCGCGCTATGCTGGGACAGATGAGAAAGATTCAAAACGATGTGTAATCTTAAGAGAGTTAAACCAGGTTGAGATATCCCGTGCTGCGCTGTGAAGATTCGTGCCCAGAGAGAAGCGACAGAGCAGCAGCGGCCAGCTGATAGAGCCGCATACATACAGCGCGCCGACCCGGCGGTTTCTGGGAGGCACCAAACACCGCCGGCAGTACATAGATCCGAAGGATGTGGCGGACGGCAGCACCGGCCGCTCTGGAAGCCGGAGAGGCCGCGAGCGCAGGAGCGGACTGCGGAGGGCGCAGCCCCGGAGCCCCCAGCCAAGGCAAGGCATGAGCCAGAGGGAGCGAGGTGGGGGGACAGCACCGGGCCAGGCGGAGCGGGAAAAAGCCTTCTGTAACCCCAGGCACCAAACGCACAATTGGTCTTCTGCCGCTTGTGTTGACGCTGGCAACGTTCTGAAGACACGGCCCTCAATCATTCAGTTGGGGACTGCTTCTGACACTTGCCAGCCCAATCTGCAGACCTCACCTGTCAAAACTGACCACGGGCAGAATTTGGCGCTCTTGCATCCTGGGAAACCCCCAGAGGGGAAAGGCCCCATGTCCTGTTCCCCACCCCCCCTGTGCCAGGCCCCCCCATCCAGCACCCCCAGAGGGGAAAGGCCCCGTGTCTCGTTCCCCACCCCCCCTGTGCCAGGCCCCCCCATCCAGCACCCCCAAAAGGGAAAGGCCCCATGTCCTGTTCCCCACTCTGCTAGCCCAGCCTGTCCCAGGGGCGTCCAGATTGAAAGGGGGCACCACAGCCCCCTCCACTCGGTCCCCGCCTCCAGTCCCAACCTGGCGGGTGGCTGAGCAGCACTGCCAAGTGGACGTAGGGTCCCTGTGCTGCTCGGGTTTGGTTCAGCCTCCCCTCTGCCATGGGCTAGGCAGCTGCCCCGCCCCGCCCTGCAACCCTCCCTGGGCCACCCCAGCCCCATGAACCCACCAACGCTGCCCCTGGCCAGTCCCCACAAGGAAGCTCTGCCCGGTTTCCAGCTGGATGGTAGCAAACGTGGTGCTGCCGCTCAGCCTCCAGCCCATTCTGCGTTCAGCCGAAATAAACCCGGCTCAAACCGGAATGGGAGCGTCCACACACGGCCTTGGGCACCAGGCGATCCGAGTGGGCTGGGTTCTGGTGAGCTCTGCACTCGTCCCCTGTCTCCCGCCTGTGCGAAATCCTGGGGAGACACTACTCACCGTCCCCCGTCTCCCACCTGTCCGAAATGGCGGGGGGACCCTGATGGGGGGGCACTGGGTGCCAGGACTGCTGCTAAGGGGAGGCGGGAGGATCTCTGATCCCATCTCCCAACCACCCCCTCCCGCACACCCCACTATCCCCCGGCCCGCTGGGCACCGGTCCCAGAGCCTTGCCAGGTCCTGGTTGTGTCGGGCCAGGCTCAGCCGGCAACCTAGCATCTCCCCTCACCCGCCAGTGGTCAGTGGTGCCACCTGGGTATGGGTCTGTATCTGTAACCCTGCCTCCCTCAGTCCCCCAGAACCCCCCCAGCAGCCAGAGGCCCCAGTGGCCCCAAACCTCATCCTGGCTCAGCCGGCTGCACCGTGTCCGAGTAACGCGGAGGACCCAGGTGAGGGGTGTGGTGGGCCAGGGGCTTCAGGGGCAGCCAAGGGGCTTCAGGAGCAGGGGGCCTGGTCTGGTCTCTGATCCTGGCCTCTCTGCTTGTCTCCCCGCAGCCTCGGCTCAGGGGGGCCTCAGATCTGGCACGAAGAGGCAGGAGGAGGCCCCGGAGCTGGCGGGCAAGAAACGTCTCCAGTTTGTGGGTGTGAACGGCGGGTAAGGGGAACCGCGGAGCAGGCTGCATGGGCACTGGGGGGCGGAGCTGCCCCCGCCCCAGGTGGCCATGTCGTGTAGGGGTTTAGAGCAGGAGAGAGGGGCTGGTGGCCAGAACTCCTGGGTTCTATTCGCGGTTCAGGAAACGGGGTTGTAACGATGCTGCCTTTGGTGGGACACTTCTGAGAGTGTCAGTTCAGGACAAATTGCCGAGAGCAGGGCAGTCGCAGCCCAGGCTGGGGGTTCTCCACTTCTAAGGGACCAAACCAGCCAGCCAGAGAGGACTTTGGTCTCACCCCACTGGCGAACCACAAGTCACACAAGCAATTCCCTCAGACACTCCAGTTTCCCAGTATCCCCACCAGTGCCACTCGCTATGGGGCCGAATGGTTATGAAAACCAAGTCCACAGTAAAAGGGAAAAGGTTCTTCCGATCCCAAAGGACCAAGCCCCAGACCCAGCTCAATATACAAATCAGACCCACAAATCACGCTGGTGCCAACTCTTTAGAATCTAAAATCTAAAGGTTTGTTCATAAAGGAAAGATTCAGCTGAGAGCTAGAAGTGGTTACATGGAATCAGTGACATCCCGTAATGGCAAAGTTCTGGGTTCAGGCTTGTAGCCGTGATGGAATAAACAGCAGGTTCAAATCAAGTCTCTGGAACATCCCCCGCTGGGATGGGTCATTCAGGCCTTTGGTCAGAGCTTCAGTTTGTAGCAAAGTTTCTCCAGACGTAAGACGCAGGATTGAAGACCAGATGGAGGAGTTTTCAGGGCCTTTTATATCCTCTGCCTGTGGAAGGGCCCCTCCATTCTTACTGTGGAAAAATGCAGCAGCAAGAGAGTCGGAGTCAACATGGGCAGGTGTCATGTCGTGCATACGGTTTTACAGCGCGAACGCCATCGTGTCCAGTTAGTTTGAACGTCCCAGGAAGCTAGAGTGGTTGGCGTCTCCAAATCCAGTGTCCATAAGTGTTTTGACCGGCATTCCTGAAAAGCCTCCTGAGAAGCCACCAGACACTCACTGGGGCTACTAGCTCAAAGCACATTGAGACAACAAGTACAAGCCAATATCTCAACTTTGTTGCGCAACCGTGCGCGCAACACACACACACACACAACAGATCATCGAACCAGAAATCATCAACACTGTATGAACACTCAGGGCCTCCTTGGTAGATTTGCTGCACTATGTCAAGTTCTGTCAATAAATCACAGGGCAGTGGTTAGAAGCAAGGGGGGCTGGGCTCTAGGACGTCCCTGTTCTAATTTTAAACCAGCTGTGGTGGAGTGGATCCTAGTGTTAGAGCAGGTGGGTGGGAAGCCAGGATCCTGGGTTCTGTGGAGGGGGAGGCGCGGCGGCTAGCCTGCCAGCTTGCAGCCCGGCTACCCCACTCAGGTACGAATCCACCTCCTCGGGGTTCAGCAACGGCCAGAACTCCCGACAACGAAAGCAGGAGAAGCGAATACCATGAAGCCAGGAGGGGCCCCTGCGGGCAGCCACGGCGACCCCCAGGCCCCGCCGCCAGCCCCCAGAGATCCTGCGGAACCCCCGAGAAGCAGCAACCAGACATGCACACTGGGAACTATAGCAGGGCGCACCCCGTGCACGAGGGATGGGGTTCTAGTGGCAGAGCAGGCGGGTGGGTGACGACCAGGAGCCAGGACTCCAGGCCTCCAGTCTGAGAGGGGAGTTGGCAGGATTTTCTGATCAAGCTTGGCTAACGCATTCAGCACCTGGTTGGCTCTGCCCCCGCACAACTCGGGACTAACGCAGGCTCAGGCGTGGCTCTCCAAGGCTGCAACCTAGCGTGGACAAGCCCGGACAGCTGGCCCGAGCTCCATCTGTCCGCACGCCCACGACTGCGCCTGGAGAGGGCAGCTCTCACGCGCACTCTCTGCCCAGGCCCTGCCAATCCATAGCCAACGAACCCCTTGGTGCCCTTTCAGTGACCACCGCTCGCAGGCTCAGGAGCACACTGGCCCCTATAACGCTCTGCTAAATCCCCCCAGATCAGGATCCCTTCCCAAGGGGAACACTAGCCCCCACCTCTCGTGCAGACGGACTCAGCCCAGAGCTGTTACGGCCTGTGAACACTGCAAAGTACCTGAGAGCCGACATGCTTAGTGGACAAGGAGATGGTAGGGAGAGGCAAAGGGCCCTGTGCGCAGGTCTCGACCTGGAACTCAGGGTTGGTTGCAGCCCAGGCGCTGCTGCTCGAGCGTAGGATCTAACCCATTGCTGTTCACAGAGTAGGCAACTGGGGGGACGAAGGACTTCGCTGGTGAGGCTTGGCGGTGCCAGGCAGGACTCTGAGATCCTCGCTGCTTTCTGCGGCAGGCCCAGCACATGCCCCGCTAGCCGGATGCCGCAAGCCGGACCCAGCTTCCGGGGCCTGGCAGGGGTTAAATGGCCCAGAGGAATTAACAAGAATAATCCCTAGAGCTCAGGATCCCCTTTGCAAAGCGTCACAGGTTCATCATCCTGGAAAACTGAGGCCCAAGAGGGGGTGACCCTGCCCCAGCACCAGTGCCTGGGCAGAGCCGAGGAGAAATCCAGGTCCTGACGGGCAGGCGCTACTCGCATTGGCATGCGCTCCCTCGCACGCCTTGGTAGCTGCAGGAGCACCTCAGAGAGGCCAGGGGTAACAACGTGAAGCCAATCTCGAAGGGCTCCACAGCGAGGTTCAAAACCGGGAAATCCCCTGGCACGATCTGCCAGGAAGCAGAGCAGCACCAGGAGCGAAACTGCCAGCCCAAAGTGAAATGAAGCCCGCGTTCGAAGCCGCTGAGGAAACAGGGTGGGCGAGTTAAACAGAGAAAACCAGGTGCCAGGCAAGATTGCCTCCTGTTAATTCTTTGTACTAAGAGGTTACAGGGTAAAGACCCCAGGGCCCCGTGTCCTGGGTCAGAGCGGGAGTCCTGGAGCCCAGGATGACGGTCAGCAAGAGACGCCCTGGGACTGTCACCTATATTCCACTCTACGCTCTGGAGCTGTTTCCCTGCCAGCTGGGAACTCAGACCACCTGCCTGTGCCAACACACAGCTGCTGCATCCCCAGACCAGCTCTGAACCAACGTCCCCCAAAGCGCAGACCTTAACTAAAAAGCAGTCAGCAAGTGCTCCTGTCCACACTCAGCACACAGACCCCCAAGGGGTCCCAAACCCAAATGCAAATCCGTTTTAACCCGTAATAAAACGTATACAAGGAACTCGTAAACTGCCCTACTGTGAACACTGGACATAGAGAGCGCAGCTTGTAATGACACTACAAGAGCCCTTTGCCATAAAACATATTCAGTTACATTATAGTCAACTTAATTAGCATATTTCATAAACATATGGAGTGCAACGCTACAGCAGAAAAAACTTGTCTCCGGCTTTCGGGGAGTGGTTGTCGCTCGGGAGTGGGTAGGTGTAAGACAAGGGGCGGACCAGGACTCCTGGGTTTGTCCTCTCGGGGGCAGTAGGGCGTGGGGGCAGAGCAGGGGCTGGGTCCCAGATCCCTGGTTCTCTCCCCGACTCTGACAGGGGAGTGGGCTCTAGTGGTTAGAGCAGGGGCACTCATTCCTCCAAAGGCGCAGTGACACCCCCCTCTCCGCTCCCCAGAAGGCCGCTACACCCTGGTGCTGCAGGACTGGCTGCAGCTGTATGCCACAGGGAGGCTGCCCCCGAGGCCGTGGGGAGCGCCTGCCGCATACCGTCCATGTCGCCCCGCCTGGGAGTGTCACCTCAACATGGCAGATGGAAGGGAACACGGCGCTGCCAATAACACGCTCGCACACCGCAACTCCCCTGGTCCAGCCCTCCTGAGACCGGTGAGGGTCCGCGGGGAGGTCCAGTCTGGGGGGTGGGAGCTAGTCGGTTAGAGCAACAGGAGGGACATGGGCAGGTGTCATGTCCGTGCATGACTCGGTTTACAGGCCGACGCCATCGTGTCCATGTTAGTTTGAACGTTCCCAGGAAAGCTCAGATGTGGTTGGCGTCTCCCAAAGTCCAGTGTCCATTAAGTGTTTCTTGACCGGGCACTTCCTGAGAACAGCCCCTTCTCGAGAAGCCGACCAGACACTTCACTGGGGCTACTTAGCATCAAAGCACATTGAGACACAAGTACAGAGCCAATATTCCTAACTTCTGTTGCGCACACACGTGCGCGCACACACACACACACACACACAGCATCATCGTAACCAGCAAATCATCACCTCTGTATAGACACCTCAGGGGGCCTCCTTGGTACAAGATTTGCTGCAACTATGTCACAGTTCATGTCAATAACATCACAGGGGCCTAGTGGTTAGAGCAGGGGGGCTGGGCTCTAGGACTCCGCTGTTCTATTTACCAGCTGTGGTGGGGAGTGGGATCTAGTGGTTAGAGCAGGGGTGGGTGGGAGCCAGGATTCCTGGGTTCTGGGAGGGGCGTGAGGCCCGGTGCTGCCCTGCCAGCTCTGAGCCCGCTCCCCACCTCAGGTACGAGTCCACCTCCTCGGGGTCCAGCACGGCCGAGAACTCCTCTGACAACGAGAGCACGGAGAGCGAATACCATGAAGCCAGTGAGGGGCCCCCTGCCGGGCAGACGGAGACCCCCAGGCCCCCGCCGCCAGCCCCCCAGAGAGTCCCTGCGGAACCCCCCAGAGCAGCACCAGGACATGACACTGGGTAACTATACAGGGGTCTGCACCCTCGTGCAAGGGGAGTGGGGTCTAGTGGCTAGAGCAGGGGGGTGGGGTTAGACCAGGGAGCCAGGACTCCAGGGTTCTCTCCCAGCTCTGAGAGGGGAATGTTGTGCCAGGGATTTTTCTGGATCATAGCTTGGCTAACGTCTTCAGCACCTGGTTGGGCTCTGCCCCCGCCCAACTGGGACTAACGCAGGCTCAGGCTGGGCTCTCAGGCTGCAACCTGAGCGTGGATCATGCCCTGAGCAGCTGGCCCCTGAGCTTCCATCTGTCCTGCACCCCCACGACTGCGCCTGGAGAGGGCAGCTCTCACCTCCGGCTCTCTTGCCCAGGCCCTGCAATCCATTAGACCCAACGTAACCCCTTGGGTGCCACTTTCAGTGACCAGCCGCTTCTGCAGGGCTCAGGAGCAGCACTGCCCCTTATAGACCCCCTGCTAAATCCCCCCCAGATTCAGGATCCCTCCCCAATGGGGAAGACCCCACTAGCCCCCACCTCTCGTTGCAGGACAGGACTCAGCCCAGAGCTGTTAGCGGCCTGTGAAACCTTGCAGAAGTACCTGGAGAGCCCGGACATGCTTATGGACAAGGAGATGGTAGGGAGAGAGAAAGGGCCTGTGCGCAGGTCTCGAACCTGGGACCTCAGGGTGTGACAGCCCAGGCTGCTGCTGCCTGAGCTGTAGGATCTAAACCCATTGCTGTTCACAGAGTAGCAACTGGGGGGGACGACAGTGAACTCTCCTGGTGCAGGCTGCGGGTGCAGGCAGGACTCTGAGATCCTCGCTGCTTTCTGCTGGCAGGCCCAGCACATGCCCCGCTAGCCGAGGGCCGCAAGTCACGGCCCAGCTTCCTGCCTGGCAGGTGGTTTAATGGGCGCAGAGGAATTAACAAGAATAATCCCTAGAGCTCAGGTCTCTTTGCAAAGCAGGTCACAGGTTCATCATCTGAGAAACTGAGGCCCAAGAGGGGCCGTGACCTGCCCCAGCTCACCCAGTAGGCCTGGGGCAGAGCCGGGAGGAAATCCCCAGGCTCCTGAGGGCCAGTGCGCTACCCATTGGGCCATGCTGCCTCCCTTCGCACTGCCCTTTTGGCTAGCTGCAGGGAGCACCTCGGGAAGGGCCAGGGGTTATACAACGTGAAGCCAATCTGAAGGGTCCACAGAGAGGTTCAAACCGGGAAATTCCCTGGCACGATTCTGCCAGGGAAGCAGAGCAGCACCAGGAGGCGAAACTGCCATGGCCCCAAAGTGAAATGAGGCCCTCGTTCATGTCCGCTGAGAGAAACAGGGTGGGGCGAGTTAAACAGAGCAAAACCAGGTGCCAGGCAAAGATTTGCTCCTGTTAATTCTTTGTACTAGGGTTAGAGGGTAAAGACCCCAGGGCCCCGTTGTCCTGGGTCAGAGCAGGGAGTCTGGGAGCCAGGAGTGACGGGGTCAGTCACAGAGACCCCCTTGGGACTGTCACCTGATATTCTCACTCTACCTCTGAGCCTGTTTTCCCTGCCAGCTTGGGACTCCAGAACCCTGCCTTGTTGAGCCAGACACACCAGCCTGCTGCAACCCAGACCCAGCTCTGAACCACGTCCCCCCAAAGCTGCAGACTTAACTAAAAGCAGCTCAGCAAGTGCTCCTGTCTCCAGCACTCAGACACCCAGCTCCCAAGGGGCTCCAAACCCCAAATCAATCCGTTTTACTCCGTATAAAACGTATACAGGGTAAACTCGTAAACTGTCCATCCTCTGTAACACTGGTAGAGAGAGATGCGCAGCTTTGTAATGACACTTTACAAGAGGCCTTTTGCATAAAACATATTCCAGTTACATTATAGTCACACTTATTAGCATATTTCCATAAACATATGGAGTGCAACGTCACACCAGGACTCCTGGGTTCTGTCCCGGCTCTGAGAGGGGAGTGGAGGCTGGTGGTTAGAGCAAGGGGGCTGGGATCCAGGACTCCTGGGTTTTGTCCTGGCTCTGGGAGGGCAGTAGGGGCTGGTGGGCAGAGCAGGGGGGGCTGGGTCCCAGGACTCCTGGGTTCTCTCCCCAGCTCTGACAGGGGAGTGGGGTCTAGTGTTTAGAGCAGGGGGCACGTCACTTCCTCCCAAAGGCTGCAGGTGACACCCCTCTCCCCGTCTCCCCCCAGAAGGCCGCCTACACCCTGGTGCTGCAGGACTGGCTGCAGCTGTCATGCCACAGGGAGGCTGCCCCCGAGGCCGTGGGGGAGCGCCTGGCCGCATACCGTGCCCTCTCGCCCCGCCTGCTGGAGTTCATCCTCAACATGGCAGATGGGAACGGGAACACGGCGCTGCACTACAGCGTCTCGCACTCCAACTTCCCCATGGTCCAGCGCCTCCTGGAGACCGGTGAGGGGTCACGGCGGGGAGGTCCAGTCTGGGGGGGTGGGAGCTAGTGGTTAGAGCAAGGAGGGGGTGGAGCCTGGACGCCTGGGTTCTATTCACAATCATTCCGGGGTACAAAATATATCGGAAGGACAGAACAGGTCGTGCAGGGGGAGGAGTGGCACTATATGTGAAAGAAAATGTAGATTCAAATGAAGTAAAAATCTTAAGCAAATCCA
>NC_133794.1:5180584-5204862 GCF_003597395.2 Chelonoidis abingdonii
CTAAGACCACAAAGCGCAGGGCATTCTTGAGTCATTACATTAGCCGGCGGGACCAACTGCGCGAGCACCGCTCGGCGACATCTAGCGCGCGCATGGCCATCAACAGCCAACTGCGCTCGGGATACGGCCGATGGGCATCTGGGCGGGGCTGTCTCCCGGGGAGCGGGTGGCTAGGGGGCCATTGGACACCTTGACGTCCCCCAGTCTGCAGCGAGCATAGCGAAAGCTAGCCATGTCATCGTCGCGCGAAGGCGGCGCAGCTGCTAGTCAGCTGATGGCGCGTAGCCTAACTATAGGTTTTGCTTGCCACGTTGCCAGAGCATGGTGAGGGGAACATGTATGTCACAGTTAGGAGGGGAGAAACCTTTGTCCTGGTCTGTGAGACACTGTACATAGAGGAACCCAGGGGGTGTCACCGGTGATCCAGCTACCCGCCAATCTCAACACTAGTCCTCTCCCTGGGCTAGATTGAAGGGCACACAGACCAATGCACCTCGAGCCATTTCCTGGCGACAATGGGCGCCCTGGTGAGTGGCTGGGAAAGTGGCTGATCTACCTTGGGTGTGACCCCTTCCACCCCACCCAGCCCCCGCCCCACCCACCTTCCCTACGGACTCCTCCCTCAACCCTTCCCGCTCGCTCTCCCCTCCCCCTACAGGCACCCCCCAACCCTCCTGTCCCCTGTGGACTCTTCCCCCGCCATGGATCTCTCATGAGATTTCGCCCCCCAGCCCTGCCCCTCCCTCCCCCATGGATTTCTCCCCTCCTGCTGAGTTTCCTCCTTCTCACCTGCCCCCATGGATCCAGCCCACAATCCCCTGACCCCGGGCTCCCTGCAGGCGGGGCAGACAGCGCTGATGCTGGCCGTCAGCCATGGGCGTCAGGACATGGTGCGGGCTCTGCTGGCCTGCGCGGCCGACGTGAACCTGCAGGACGCCGACGGCTCGACAGCCCTGATGTGCGCCTGCGAACATGGCCACGCCGAAATCGCCCGCCTGCTCCTGGCCACACCCGCCTGCCACGTGGGCCTGGCCGACCACGTGAGTACCAAGCCCGGCCAGGGCCCTCGAGGTGGGGTCGGGGGGAGCCCCAGCTTTGCAGGTACTCTGGGGTGGTGGAGGGAGCTTGTGCTAACGAGGCGATGTCCTGATTTGCAAATTGGCCTATGCATCAGCCCACTGTGTAACCATTCCCCTGTGAGCGGGAGCCCCATGTCTTGGGCCGGGCCAGGGTGGCTGCTTGCTGCTTTGGGGCAGCCAGAGGGGGCAGGCACATCGAGGGGGCTGCAGAGACGAGCCCCCGCCCGGGCGATTCAATCCCCTGCCGACCCCGCCGGCCGACCCTGACCCCGTCCCCTCCGGCAGGACGGCAGCACGGCCCTGTCCATCGCGCTGGAGGCCGGGCAGAACGACATTGCCGTCATGCTGTACGCCCACATGAACTTCGCCAAGCCGCCCTCCCCGGTGAGTGACGAGTGCGCATGACTCTCCCGGGTGCAGACAGAGCCTGGCCTGGGGCGTGTAACACCCCCACACTGATGCGGCTGGAGCAGGGCCATGCCAAGGGGCGTGTCCAGCTTTCCTAGGTTTGGGCCCTGTTTTCCGATGCCCCCCACCAGCTCTCCCAGCTCCTAGTGGCTCTAGTAGGGGGAGCTGTGGGGTAGAGGCAGTGAGCGGGCCAGGCGGAGCTGGGGGCCGGCAGCCCCTCGGCACCGCCGCAGGGGTCACTGCCAGGCGGGAGCGGGTGGGTCACCCCAGTGCCCAGGGCCCTCCAGGAGATGGAGCCTGCAGGGGCTGGGATGGGGGGACAGTGTCTTGGGTGGGGGGCAGGCGGTACCCAGGGGGTCTGTGGGGAGGCGTGTCACACACACAGACATCTGCAGATGCAGACAGAGCCGGGTGGGCCACACACATGCTGGGCTCTTCTGGAGTGGCCGGCGCAACTTAGAGCTGGCTGGACCCCAGGCTGGGCTGTTATCTCAGCTCTCAGAGAGGTTCCCTGAGCACGGCTGAGCAGATGACCTGGGCCGGGACTCGGCAGCCCTGGGACCGAATTCTGGATCTGTTGTGCATGACCAGTGGCGTGTCCCGTCCCCACTCCAGGCCTCAGTTTCCCCAGCTGTAAAATGAGGCGAGGGAGCAGGCGGACAGGACCAAGGTCGATACTGAAGCCGAAACGTTCTTTCCAGGGGACCCCAAAGCTGCCGAAAGCCGAGGCTGCAGCAGCTGTCCTGCCCACCGAGGCTCAGTAGCAGAGGAGGGACCTGCCGTGTCCCCTCGGCCCCCACCTCCGGCAGCCCCGAAGACACCAATCAAGATGTGGTGGGAGGAAGGGGGTGGGTCTCGAGGGAACCCGTCCACCCCGAGCACTGAGACTCACAAAGGCCTGTCCCTCCTGCGGTCCGAGCTGAGCCACTGGAGCCGGGGGGTGGCTGCTGCTTGCTGATGGGAGTTGGGATGGATGTTGGGGGGCAGCAAGGACATGAGACGAAGGAAGCCGGAGACAAGTCGGTGGCAGAAATCTGGCAGCTGCATTTTCTAAGTCTCCACTGGCTTTGGTCCCGCGGGGAAAGACCCACGACCATGGGGCCTGCCACGGCCGGGTTGATAGGCTCCGCTCCAGCAGCAGCTGCATCGCCCTGGCCTGTCTCCGGCACACACCGGATTCCCATCTGGGGCCATTCCTACACATCATGGAAATTCACATGAGCTGGGGGCTCCCCTCCCATCCCTCCATCTGGCTGGAGACAGTGGGGGAGCTCTTTGTTGCATTGTGGGTACTCCGTCCATCATCAGGTGACAGACCCAGACTCTTCCTGTGCGTGTGACCTTGGGCAAGTCACAGTCTGTCGCTCTGTGCCTCAGTTTCCCCTCTGGATTTTTTTCCCACTTAAAAAAGCTCTCTCTGCTTAGTGTTATTTCTGTGATGGAAGCAGCTGGGGCTCTGTTTCTAGAATCGATTTTAAAGGGAGCAGGTTCTTTAAAAAAAAAGTTCCTAAAAATGGCAGGCTGGGAAATTTGGATGGATTAATTACCCTACCTGGCCAGCAGGGGCAGCACCTCCTCTCTCTATGTACCTGCCTATATCTATATCGCTTTTAGTTGCAACAACAAAACGTTTTTCAATACCAACCCCTCCACAAAGGCGTTTCTCGCTGGGCAGAGGCCAGGCAAGCCCTTGGACCCGAGGTGTGTGGCCAGCGCTTAAAATTCCTAGACAAGGAGACAGTCCTATTTTTATAGCAAATCTATAGATTAATATACACCAAGAAACCCCCGAAGGCGCTAAGTTATTTTACCGCCCGCCCAGGGGTTAGGGCCTCGGCAGACGCAGGCGGGTAAAGCGGAGCAGGGCCCGGCTGGCTGCAGCAGTCAGAGACCCCCGGCTGTTTAGTTCCCACAGCTACACGCTGCCTTGGTACGAGCCAGGTGGGCTTTTAGGATGACGTCTTATTCTTCCCCCGTCCCCCCCAACATTTGGGGCTCGGGGCAAAGCCGCGGTACAAAGCTGTCTCTTTAGCTTCTGTTTGCTGCCTGATCTCCCCCTCCCCGCCCCAGGCATGTTTATCGCCCAGTGCATCATTCCCCTGCCCCCGCACACTGGGCAGTGTCCAGGGTGGGGGGCGGTGAGCCCAGCACTGGGGTTATAGCTGGGGGGGCTGTTTAGTCGCACATACCAAGAGGTGTATTCGCTGATGTCAGTATTACCTTCAGCCTGTAACCTGTTTAAAATAAAGCTATTGGGAAAACAATGCGCTGGTTCGGGGCCATTAAACATCAGGGCTGGGGCGTGCGGCAGGCTGAGCTGAGAGCTGGGCCTGGCTCTGCTGGGTGACCTAGCGTGAGCCACTTTGCCCTCCATGCCTCAGTTTCTCCTCTCTACCTTTGTCTACTTAGACTGTGAGCTCTTTAGGGCAAAGACTTTCTTACAGTGTGTCAGTGCAGGGCCTGGGCTGGGGTCCTCTTGGTTGGGGTCTGGGCAGTGCCTGGCGTGATGGGGCCCTGATCTCGGCCAGGGTCTGGGCAGCACTTGGTCCAACGGGGCCCCGCTCTCGGATGGGGTCTGGGCAGTGCCCGGCGTGATGGGGCCCCAGTCTCGGTCAGTGTCTGGGCAGTGCCTGGCACGATGGGGTCCCGGTCTCGGTCGGGGTCTGGGCAGCGCCTGGTCTGACAGGTCCCCAATCTTGGCCGGGGTCTGGGCAGTGCCCGGCACAACGGGGGTCCTGGTGTCGGTCGGGGTCTGGGCAGCGCTTGGCCTGACGGGGCCCTGATCTTGGTTGGGGTCTGGGCAGCACCCAGTGTGACAGGGTCCCAGTCTGGGTCTGGGCAGCAACCGGCGCGATGGGATCCCGGTATCAGTTGGGGTCTGGGCGGCGTCTGGCGCGACGGGGTCCCGATCTCGGTCGGGGTCTGGGCAGCGCTTGGCCTGACGGGGCCCTGATCTCGGTTGGGGTCTGGGCAGCACTTGGCCTGACAGGGCCCTGATCTTGGTCAGGGTCTGGGCAGCGCCTGGCACGACGGGGCCCTAATCTCGGCCGGGGTCTGGGCAGCGCTTGGTCCAACGGGGCCTCGCTCTCGGCCGGGGTCTGGGCAGTGCCCGGCGTGATGGGGCCTCAGTCTCAGTCAGGGTCTGGGCAGTGCCTGGCACAACGGGGTCTCGGTCTTGGTTGGGGTCTGGGCAGCGCCCGGCGCGACGGGGGTCCTGCTGTCAGGCGGGGTCTGGGGAGCGCTTGGCCTGACGGGGCCCTGATCTTGGCCGGGGTCTGGGCAGTGCCCAGCACAATGGGGTCCCGGTCTTGGTTGGGGTCTGGGCAGCGCCTGGTGCGACGGGGGTCCTGGTGTCGGTCGGGGTCTGGGCAGCGCTTGGCCTGACGGGGCCCTGATCTTGGCCAGGGTCTGGGCAGTGCCCACCGCAATGGGGTCCTGGTCTCGGTTGGGGTCTGGGCAGCGCCTGGCGCGACGGGGGTCCTGGTGTCGGTCGGGGTCTGGGCAGCGCTTGACCTGACAGGGCCCTGATTTTGGTTGGGGTCTGGGCAGTGCCCGGCGTGACAGGGTCCCAGTCTGGGTCTGGGCAGCTCCCAGCGTGATGGGATCCTGGTCTCGGTTGGGGTCTGGGCAGCGTCTGGCGCGATGGGGTCCCGGTCTCGGTCGGGGTCGGGGTCTGGGCAGCTCCCGGTGCGATGGGATCCTGGTCTCAGTCGGGGTCTGGGCAGCTCCCAGCGCGATGGGATCCTGATCTCGGTTGGGGTCTGGGCAGTGCCCGGCGCAACGGGGTCCTGGTCTCAGTCGGGGTCTGGGCAGCGCTTGGCCTGACGGGGCCCTGATCTCGGTCAGGGTCTGGGCAGTGCCCGGCGCGACGGGCCCTGGGTCTCAGCCGAGGTCTGGGCAGCGCCCAGCATGCTGTGTGGACAATCTCAGTCTATCTAGCTCTAACTGCTACCTAATACAACTGCTATTAACGGGGCTGTCTAGCCATGAAATCGCAGCCTCACCTGGGGCGCGTTATTGTCCAGCCAGCACTCGACTTTTAAGCTCTCGTCTCAAACCCGCGGTGTGGCCCGTCAGAGCAAAGGAATGGCCAGACCCCAGGGGCCCATCTACCCCGGTATCTGGCCTCTGCCAGCCACCAGCTGCTGCGGAGGAAGGTGGCAGGCGCCCCCTACTGGCACAGGTTGAAATAAAGTCGCTGCTGGAGCTGAGCATCGTGGGGCTGGTCGGGGTGGTGCCAGCCCGGGCGCATGTCACTAATACAGCCCGGCTGTGTCCCTGCCCGGGGGCTGCAGCCTTTGGACTCAGGCTGGCACATCTCCCTGGTCCAGGCAGAGTGGCTGGTGCCCGGCTCCATGCCCAGCCCAGCCCTGGCCGGAAAAGCCCCAGCGCCTGCCCTTGCTCTGCTGGCAAAGTCCCGGGGCCGGGGGGGCGGGGGGCACGCCAGCGCAAGCCGTCAACAGCTGCTAACGCCTGGGCCTGGCAGCCACTGTCCACTCACGGGCACCGGGTGTTCACCAGGCCCAGCCTGAGCCAGGCGCGCCCCACGCTGAACCGTGGCAGGCTCCGGCCTTGGGCTCCTTACCACCCACCCACCGCAGTTCTCCTGATCCCCCCACCAAGCTCTTCCCCCGCCAGTGCCCCTCACTCTTAACCAGCTGCCCCCCCAGCTAGCCCAGGCGTAGCCCCTCCCCCCCAGCAAACACGGCACCTTGCAGCCCCCGCATGGCAGGCGGTGCCTGACCCACCATTGCGCCGGAGCAGCGCGAAGCCAATTGTCTTAATGCTCAGACACTAAACCCCCCAGCTGGGCTTTGAACCGTTCCCCCCCCCCCCGCCCCCGGCAGAGCCACCATGGGGCAGGGGGAGACATGCAACTTGGATTCTCTCATTGGGCAGCTGCTGGAAGGGGTAGGGGGTCCCTGGGGGCAGAGACCCCTGGGGGGGCTGGAGTGGGAGGAGCCAGAGCGGGGGGGGGAATTGAGGGCATGGGGGAGTGCTGGGGGGTTTGTCCGGTTGGCTCCTGCCCCTCCCCATGCACAGGGTGGGCTGTGGCGGGGGGGCTCCGGGAAGCTCCATGGTGACTTTGTGGGTTCCTTTGTTTTCGCTTGGGTCTCCCTGCCTGCAGTGCGCTCCTGGGTGGGGGTCGGGGGTGGCCCTACAGGGGGCGGGGGGGGCACTTCTTGCTGCCTGCCCCACGGCTTGTACCTCTCATGGCCCACAGAGGAACTAGTGACTCTTGCATTCTCGGGGCCACATGGGACACCCCCCCCGAATCCAGGGGGGAGGGGGGGCTGGGCCGTGCTGTGTCTCTGTGAGATGGGGCCCATGGGGGGCAGGGCCAGCTCCCCGTCTCCTCATCCAGGTAGTTGTGGAAGAGCCAGCTCTGGCCCCCGATCCTTCCACCCCCTCTGTGGCGCCCCAGCGCGCCGCTTCTGCCCCCCAATCCTCCATGGAGCCCCCAGCGCCCCTGAGAGTCGCCTCTGCCCTCCCCCCTCCCCCCGATCCTCCCACCCACTCCGTGCCAACTGAGCTCCCCAGAGAGTCAGCTCTGCCCCCTGATCTTTCCACCCCCTCTGTGGAGCCCCAGCGCCCCGGCTCTGCTCCCCCCAATCCTCCCACACCCTCCGTGGAGCCCCAGACAACCAGGTCTGTCCCCCTGCTCATCCCACCCCAAACTAGCATGCAAGGGAGCCAGCATATGTGCCCAGTCCCTCTGCGCTCCTCACATCTATGCCTGTGGGTCTCAACCAAGGGGCCACAGCACCCTGGGGGTGGGGCTACAAACTCATTTCTAGGGACCACAGGGCCCCACAGCTGAAGCTGGGACCCCCAAGTCCCTCCCCCCACCTCATGGGACTGAAGCCGGACACCCGGAGCCCTGAGCCCCAGCACCCCGTGAGGCAGAAGCCCCCAGCCCCGAATCCTGCCCCCTACAGTGGCTGAAGCCCAGCATCCGAGCCCCACAGCGCTGATGTCCCGCCTGCCCAGCAGCAGCCCCTGTTCTGGAGGCCTCCCCACTGGGCCCTGGCGTGTTCACAGCACGTAGGGAGGGGGCGAATGCCTCAGCTGTACCCGAGGCCCATTCCCTCCCTCCCCACACCCCGGCCCAGCTACACTCAAAGCCAGCCACAAGCCCCTGCCCCCTGGAGGGGAGCCCCTGGGGCTAGGCACACAGGCTGCTAGGAGCCAGCACAGGCCAGGACTGGAAACCGCCCCACCCCCCCACCCGCCCCCCGGCAGGCCAAGCATCCCCAGCTGGCGCAGCACGTCCCGCAGCAGCAGGGAGCCCCTGGGGTGAGGGCGAAGGGCCAGAAGCCTTAGGTGTCTATGTGTCAATGAGGAGGCCTTAGCAGGAAGCTCACAAGTCACCTGAAGGGGTGGGGGGGATTGGGCTCAGTCTATTTGCTGGAGGGGGAAACTGAGGCACAGAGTGGTATAGCAACTGCTTCATGATCACATTGTTCTAACCAGTAGATCCAGAGCTAGGGCTAGAGCTCGTAAGTCCTGACTCTCAGCCCTCCCCTGCTCTAACCACTAGACCCTGCCCCCACCCCCCGACCGGGTCACTGGCTAGCTGCCTTGGTGGAAAGCAGAGCTACCGTGGCTCCCACCGCTAGGGGGTGCCCTCGTGCCATTCATCCACATCTCTAGTCCTCTACCTGTACACAGGCTGCCCTCCCAGGGCCTAGCGTTAACTGGAACCGCTGGGATTTACCAGCACTGAACTAACAGAGCAGTGGGCTGGGCACCAGGACTCCTGGGTTCTGCCCCAGCTTTGGCATGGGATGCAGTGCCACCAACTTGACTGCCTGTACATCAAGTCTTGCACTATTTCCTGGCTTTCCTAAAGCCCTAGCTCCTAAGTCATGTTATGTTAGTGTGACCAAACCCCTCCCCCCCCCCACCCCGTGTTGCCCCCTACCCACTATTGCAATCGTCTTCACGCACAACCTGCCTTGTGCGGGCTTGTTTGAAAACTAACAGCCCTGCCGGTCGCTATCCGGATGGTGAAATGTCCGGGCCCTTATGATGGGTAAATTCAGCAGCTCCCTGTATGATGCTATTAGCATCTGCTCAAAAACCTGGCAGTGCTGCCCCGGCAAATGGCATTGAACAGGCTTGGCCTAAACATGGCAGCGGGATTAAACAGGGGCCTCAAGGTGGCTGGGGAGGCGCTGGCAGGATTCGGCGCAATTTTCATTTGAAGAGCCCGGAGCCGCCTTCCCGTTGCCTTTGTCACAGCTCGACTCAACGTGGGGCCCCTGCAGAAGCCACCAGCAGCTCACAGGACTATAAAAGACGGGCCAAGGACCAGGGCTGCCCAGAGGATTCAGGGGGCCTGGGGCAAAGCAATTTTGGGGGCCCCTTCCATAAAAAAAGTTGCAACACTATATATTCTCATGGGGGCCCCTGCAGGGCCTTGGGCAAATTGCCCCACTTTCCTCCCTACTCCGGGCGGCCCTGCCGGGACCCCCTTTCACCTATGGAGCCAAAGGCCCCAGGGACTTTGGGCACGAGCCGGGCTGAGGGGATGAGCACTAGGGGGGTTAACCACCGCCATGATCAAAGCCCGGGCCCCAACTTGCTAGGTTGAGATGTTTTGCTGCATCTGTCATCGCCTTGGAGCTGGGAATTCACGCAAACTCCTGGCTACTCTTGTTACTAGCCGGGGTTAGTTTCACTCTGCCTGTGAACAGCTGGTTAATGGAACAAACTGTTGACTAGCAATGCCTTAAAGGGGCAATGAAGGTGACCGTCCAGCTGAGCAGTCCTGGTTGGGACTGGTCTGTCCCACACACACAGCTTGGGGCTGGGGTGAGGAGGTGCTAGCCCAGGTAACCGAGGCTGGGGGAAGCCAGTGGAAAGTCAGGCTCCAGGACCCCACAACGCCTCGTCGTAGGGCTCCACAGTACCCAGAGCTCAGGCTTGTCGTGGCCAGTGGCATGGTCTGGGAAGGCACTCGGGGGTACGGGGCAGGGGGCGACAGCCTGGGTGCACCCCAGACCAGCACAGGGAGACGTGCAGTTTTCAGTTTAAAAAATTAATTGATTTCTCACCTTCTTGGTTGTGGAGAAAAGAGGCTCTCTCTCTCTCTCTCTCACACACACACACTCAAACAAGTCTGCATTTGTCAGCCAGTCTCAGGCTCAGGGGTGGGGGGTCTGACATTCATGGGTGTCGATGCTGTGAATAACCCTGCCCGTGCCCAACCCAAACTCCCAGACCATCGCTCACGGATCTAGTCCCGACACCCTGCTCTGAGCACTGCACCCCACTGCCCTCCGAGAGCTGGGATAGAACCCAGGAGTCCTGAGGCTCAACCCTCCCCCTAGGCTGTGACCACTAACCCCCCTCTCCTCCCAGAGCTGGGATAGAACCCAGGAGTCCTGACACCCAGCTCCCCAGCTGTCTCTGCTGACAAATCCCAAGGCCCTTTCAGAGGTGTGGGTGAGCTATGAGGCTGGCTCTGGTGTCCCTCGCAGCTCTCGCTCTTCAAACACAGCTGGCCGGGCTCATGGACAAGCCCCAGTGGGAGCGATGCCTGGTAAGCGTCCTTGTCCCCTGCCCTGTGGCGTAGGCAGGCGGGCAGGGAGCAATGCCCAGGATGGCCCAGTGCCCACTGGCACAAAGTTCAAGCTTTATTTATGTGCTTCCCTCTCTGGCAGCAGGGAGAGGCAAGCAGGCACCCGGAGCCAGGCCTAGGGCAAAGCATGTTAAAATTGCAGGCTGATACCGTACGTCTCAGGGGCTTCCTGGTGCTGGTAGCAGGGAGAGGCAGTAGGAAACACTGTGATCTGTGTCCCAGCCTAACATAAGGTGGGGAAAATTGTGCACCTCTGCTAGCGGGAGCAGCCTGCTTTGTCTTGTGCTGGTTTTGGATTTGTGGGGGTGGCGTTGGGGATTCTCAAGCAGAAAGCTGTTACATGCTGCAGGCTGCCAGCAGGTGCAGTTATGTTTGCACCGCAATGCCGTGAGGGTAACAGCCGCCTTTTGCAAACTTGCATATAGAATGATTTGCAGAAGATATTTGCACAACAGCAGCAAATCTACATCAAACTGCAGCTCTCCCACATGTTAACCCAACTTGCCCCTGGAGACAGAAAGCAAAGCAGCTTCATTGGGCCCAGGCGGCCTCAGCCGAAACACTGTTGATTCAGCGGAGCTACCACCAGCCTGCAAGGTGACCTTAGGCAAGTAAATTCCCCCCCTCTCTGTGCCTCAGTTTCCCCATCTGCAAACTGGGACTGGCCCTGTGGAAAGCAGTGTGGTTAACAGTGGTAAGGGAGCATTCAGGCTTAATCCACAGAACTGCCAGGGAGATATTTTTGAGAACCCTCCTTGAACTCCTCAACCCCCCTCCGCCAGCCCTGGCCAATGGGACCATCAGCACAATGAAGAGGAAAGAAATCAGGGGCTGGTTTGGGGCATTTAAAGTTTTATTCAGTCAGTGCTGTCTGGAAGGAAGAGGGTGGGTCTAAGGCAGGGTTTTAACACAGCTGAGGCCAGGCCAAGGCACCTCCCTCCAAGCAGATTCCTCCTCGCCCCAGCCCGCAAAGTGTGACCCAAACCCAGGCACGAGGCCTCAGCCAGCCCTGAAAGCCCCCCCGGGACAATCACACAGCAGTGACTCGGGCCCTGCTTGAAGAGCGGGACCTTGAGACATCTCCCCTCCTGCAGAGGAGCCCAGCGTGAGCTTTTCTGCAAACCCTGCTCCCAGCCCAAGTACCCCCGCAGCTCTGCCTGGGCCTCAGCTCAGTGTCCTCCCCCAGCTCCCAGGGCCCCCTGGCAGGAGGGGGAAGCAGGCCCTGCATGGGGGATTTGCAGCAGAAAGTGCCTGAACTGAAAGGGGGGAAAAACAGCTAGTTAGTCAGCCCTCACCAGGGCCAGAATCCCCACCCCCAGGAACCTGCTAGTCTAGAACCAGTGCTGCAGCAGCACGTGGGCTCTAGCTTCCCCTGGAGTCAGTAGGAGCTGGGTCGAGAGCCCTGGGATTTTTGCACCAGCCGAATGCCCAGGAGCAGTAAGCCCTTTGCCAGCTTTGCGTTTGCTTCCTACCCCAGCTCAGTGCCTTGCTGATCCGAAGGCAGCCCCCAAGGTCACTGGTTCAAAACTCTCCCATGTACAGGGGAAGCCCAGGCACTGGCAGGGATAGCAAAACCTGTTCCAAGCTGACTTAGAGAACAGCATTGGGAACACCGGAGGCCTGTCTACAGCAGGGCACCCAGTATTGCTAGGGTTAATGTTAACAGCAGTTCAGGTACAGGGGAAGCTTGCAAACACAAAGAAACCCCTTCCTCCTAAGGCTTGCAGGGCACAGACTGACCTGTGACAGAGAGGGGCAGGACAGAGGGCCCTGGGGGCTGCTTCCTGGAGAAAGAAGCCACTCTTACAGCAGCTCCCCTACCCCTCCAATACCTCACTCTACCCCTTTCCCCACTAGTGAGCAGCTAAGAAATCCCAACTTGACCCTACAACTTTCAGTTCCCCCCCCCGCCAAAAGCCTTCAGGAAAGGAGGAATTTACCAGAAGGGAGAACCGGTGCCTGGGGAAAAGAGGTAGACCTTTCTTGTTGCATTTTGATTGTTTATATGAGCATAAAAGGAACTTGCTGAAACATTTAGAAGCAGGGCTGTTGAACGAGGCAAGTGCCAGGAGATCACTTTAGCACCACATGAAGAATCTGTGTAGAAACAGACCACACAGCTGGAAGGTAAGGAGGGTGGGTGGGAAGAGAAGAGAAAACACACAAGGCAGGTGGGTTTAGCTCATGGAACCAAGTTAGGACAAGTTTCACTTGAGCAGTTTTCAGGCAGGGTTTTTCCAAGTCTTAGAAGGGCTTAGTACCCAAATCCCACCCAAGCTGGTGTTTAATTCCCTTAGGTTCCTTTGAAACATCCCAGCTTGTCCCTACTCAATTCCTCTCCCTTTCTCACTGGGGGGAGGCTTGGCTAGAGCTCAGAATCCCACAGGTCCTGTGGTGCTAAGACCAGGGCAAACAGTTAACAGAAGAATTCCAAGTCACTAAACCTGCTGCAGACAAGCCAGGCACCCGTCTCCACATCACAGCCTTGGTGCGATTTTTAAGCTCCTTTCCCTTTCTGACAGGCAGTGCTCCTGGCTTTCAGCAGGAGGCCAGCTGGTGAGAGAGAGAGAGAGAGAAAGGGGAGGAGAGTAAGCTGATTTTTGGATGCACCTCTGCCAAGGAAAGGGAACGTTCTCCATGCTGCAGGCTCTGTCCTCTGGGCCTGACCCACAGCCTAGGGGGAAAGGCTTTGTCCATCACAAGAAATAAATAAAATATCTCCTGTCATCTAGCACTTCTTGGTAAAGCCAAGAACTATGTGTGGAATTAACATCTGGGGCCCCCTTTCCTCAGAAGCACCCCAGGACCCGGAGTACAGAACTCCCCTCCTTAGAAAGGTCTCTGTATTTGACAGAAAGCCCCCAGTTCACGTTGGATCAAGGGCCCAATATTAAAAGTTGGTTTAGGTAACGGAGGACAGAAGCTGCAGAACAAAACCTAAGTTCTGGGTACAGTTTACAGTTGTCAAAAAAGGCAACAAAAGTTTAGAGAGAGGAAAAAGTTACCAGAGGGTGTTTTTTCCTTCCTTTAAGAGTCACTTGGTTTAAATAAGTACGTGTGGTTCGGGGCTATGTGAGAGCAGCCAATCTGTGCCTTATTCTGAAGTCACATGCAAGACTTCAGGGATGCATCCGAAATCATTGAAGAACAAGCTCAGGTTTGGTTACAACGGATACTACAGGCGAGGAGGGGAATGAAACAGCCTGCAGCCTATTCTGATCCATCTCCGCCTGCAAGCAAGGCAGGCTGTCCCACAGCGCATGCATCAGCCCTTGCTGAAATCAGCAGGAAAGTCATGCTCCCGGTAGCTAGTGTCTGATGATTGATCGTATTGCATCCACTCAGCTACCATCAAAACCCCTTGCTGGAGGGAAATAAAAAGTGCCAGGGTAAGGGTTATCTTTGGCTATGGAGCCAGACGGTCACATTTAAATGTACTGTTTATGTTGTTAAAGAGGGCAACTGACAGATCAATAGATTAATCTATGCCACAGTTAATGATTAATATCAGCAAGGCAATTTACAAGTAGGTGTGCCTAGTGGGGAGATAAGCTGGAAACATGCAGTCTACAGAACTCATAAGAGTCTCCTTTGGTTTTTATATTATATATAAATAAAAAATGAACCAGTTCAGGAAAGCAGGCCCTGAGCTTTGAGCACATGCTAAGGTCTCATGTAATTCAAGCTTTCCTGAATTGAGAGTCAGAAGAACTGGAGGAAAAAAAGCTACCCCCACAACATTATCCCCCCATTAGGAAGGGAGAAGCGACTAATTCAGATTCTATATTAATTACAAAGAGAAGGACACAGTGAAGTTTCTACTGATTGTTTCCATTCCAAAAATTTAATTGATCATATTAGACTAGAAATTTTAAACACTTAAGATTTAAAAAAAAAAATCTGTGACACTTATCGACTGTAGACGACACTTCTCCCCAGTAGGCGCTGGTTGTGGCATGGAGTCCGGTCAGTAGTGCAAACGTCCCTTTAGACAGTGAAAGATTTGATGGCAGGTGGAGACACACACCCCCCCAACCTCCCCCAAAAAACAAAATAGAAAGAGGGGATGAAGGATGGAATTAACTCAGCAACCATGAATTCAAGAAAAATAAATAAATCATATTTTACATACAGGAAACAGCTCCAACCAAACATATACAAACACACACACGCACGCCATGGTGTGTGGCAATAGATACTATATATAAGCTGTACACGGCTATTTACACCCTTCAAAATAAGAAAGAAGTTGAATCTGTCACAGCTTCAGGCCAGAAGAGGCGAGTTCTTTGCGCTGGTCTGTAGCCCTGTTCCCCGGCCCGAGGGACCAGGAGCTATGCCAAGGCAGGAAGAGTTGTCCCTTTGTGAACTTTAACCTTTAGATCTTGTAACATTACGCCAGCTTCCCTGCACTTTTATCATTACAATCCCCCCCGCAGACTGAATGGGGACGGGACCGACTCCGATCAGAAAGGCCACATCTAAGCCCTGATCCTGCAAACGTTTGCGAGCAAGGTCGCCCCAGTGCAGGACCAGGCTATCGGTCCATATACACGCATAGGGAACGCCAGTAACTCAAGTACGCGCTACAGCATGGGGAGCAAAAGCTCATCGCTCATGAAGGCTTAGGAGACTTTGTGTTCTGGGTATTTTTGGTAGGGTGCAGAATCGAGCCGACTCAAGTCCTGCACTTTTTGTTTGTATTTTAAATAAAAAAGCCAGTTTTGGGGGGGGCTGTAAAAGTGATTCAGACTAAGCAGAGGGTGGGGGGGGGGCAGCCCGGCGTAGACGTTATCAAGACTCAAAGTGCTAAGGCATGTGGCAACTGTAAACAGTAAAACGAGTCAGGACACGCTCCTGGCGCAGGTTTCCTCCTGCCCCGGCCAGCACAAGCTGTTCCTCTTTGCCCTCCCAGCCAGACACGCAGAGGCCAATGCAACGAGGCCTCTTCGAGCCCAACCTGGATTTCTTCCCTGCAGCCCCCGCGTTCCGCCAACCCTGCAGCGCAAGAAGGTGGCAGGGAGGGAAAGACGAAAGACCATGCAAAAAAGTTACCAAAAATACACAACTCCCCTGAAAAGAACCCAAAAAAGTGCAAGACGGGTGGGGAAGAAGTTGCAGCATTGGAACCCGGAGATGACAATCGGCGAAGGGCGACAGCACCAACCGGCCCATGTCCGAGGAGCCATCCCGTTCAGCACAAGCCATGCCAGCGTCACCGACCGAGAGAAGCACCTGGGTCATGTTGTATCTGCCCGGGGAGGGGATGGGGTGGGGAAAGAGGGTCTGAAGACTTTTCTTCAAGCAGGATAGGGACATGGTACGTGTGTGTCAGGTGGGGGGCGGGATTCCAGATCTAAGCAAACATCCATCCCTCAGAGGGGGCGCACGCAGACAGACACCGAGCACAGACGGGACGGCAGCACCGATTTGGTTTTTAAGTCCCTGATACAGATCTGGCTCCATCCTTCTTCCCTGCCGTTAGTCCTTTAGTGAAGCTGACCAGCTGCAGGCATGGGGACTCCCAGCTTACATCCAGAGAAGTCGTGTTTCTTTCCACCTGCCCGATTTCTTTTCTCCTTCACACGTAAAAAGAGTTCTCCTCCTGTCCCAGATCAAATGGAAGAAAACCAGCAGGTACGTCCCCCCGGGGGGGGGGGGGGGTAGGGGAAGGAAAATCGACTGCATCTGATACAAAAAAAGTATTAAATATATAAAACATAAAAACCCCAGGAGTCAAACCAGATGCGTCTCCTCCCACAAGAGCCAAACAAACAGTGTGTTGGGGACAAGCAGCGCAGGCCCATCAAGTTACTCAGGAAGTGGCGCGGCACTGCGAGCGGGTTGGACAGTTGTTAAAGAATCAAAGAAAGTCAGGGAAAAGAAAGACGTGGTGCATCACTCCCTCCCGTGAAACGAGCAGCAAAGTCTGGCAGGAGGCACGTCCCAGGTTCACGCTACGTCGTCTTCCAAGCTGACGATCTGTCTCTGTTAAGGAAACACATTTCAGCCGTTACCAAAGGTTTCTCCTTCAGACAAGATATGGGGCAGGGATCTAGCTTAGCCTCCGAAACCAAACAAAGAGGCTGCTTCAGACTCCAGGGTTTGTCCCTATTGGGTGAAGCTCTGACTAGCCAGGATGCATCAGCCATTGGGAAACAGGATGCAGGAACTTCTGCTTCAGAAATTGCTTGTGCTAAAGGAGAACTCCTCTGAGCTGCTGGCAGTATAGAGGCTAGGACACAGTTAAGTTACTCCGATTCCAATTGGGCGGGGGGCAGTGTGTTCCCAGGCATCCTGAGAAGGTGTGAAATATCAGTGAGACGAGCAGTGTCTTTGCCAAAGCCCCAAGCTGGGGCGGGGGGGACAAACAAACCAAAACAACACAACACACTCAAAAAAACTTTTGACAAAGCAGATTCCGCGACCCCACAAATATTTGTCAACTACAGGAGTCAATTTCCCTGCATTTTTTGAAGCAGGGAACTTCGACGCGTCCCACATGAAATGTGTGTGCGTGGAACAGCTTTTTGTCTGCGCAATTCCTTTCAGGATCAAGGCAGCTGACAAAAAAACCCCAGAAACTTATTTGCCTTTTCAGAGTTGCCGACAAAGCAAACCCGTTGTTTTGGCCCAGCTCTGCTCAGGCCTTCCTGGCTGCCAGCCCTGCACACAGCCACGCCTGCGGCTCTTGGAAGGCAGACTGGGGACATACTCGGATCATGGGCTCCTTGCCACCAGCCTCTCAGGGGGACTGTAGACCTCCCGGCTCGCATACTGGGCGGAACTCGGTTTTGCAGCTGGATTTGAGAGGCTAGCTGAGGCAGGGAGCTGCTTACCGACGGGTACGTGTATCCGTCCTGGCTCCGACAGATGTGAACCTCGTCCTCTGTCGTTTTCTGATAGACGGGGTTGTCAAAGTTGATGCTGTTGATGTTCTTGAGGCGCCAGTTCTTCCACACCAGGAAAGCACCAAAGGCGATTAAGCTAATGAGCACTAGGGGGGAGGGGAGGAGTGAGAGGAGGGGGAACATTGTAACTGCTGGAATTAAACACAAGCCCCGAGAAGTTCTAGTCAATCCCTGCCCCCGTGAGGCAAAGGTACAGTGGGATGTGAAATCCCCACGGAGCACAGAGGCCCTCCAACTGGTCCTGATCCAGCAAAGCATTTCAGCGGAGGAAGGATCAGAGGTCACTGAGGTCTCTCTCTCTGGTACTTAGACCCCGCTGCTGGGGACTACGAGTGCCTCATGATGTGTTCACCCCCACAGCAGCACTGCTTTTCCCCACTGCATTGATGGGGAAACTGAGGCAGGCATCCATCCCAGGGGTCCCTAACGCATTCCTAGGAGAAATTCCTTCCTGCCTCCAGACCAGGGCAGGCCACTGAACCCAATGGCCATGGCCAGCCGCCTCGGCAGCCAAGGTGAGGAACAGCCAGGATCCAACGCCCAGTGATTTTGTTCACAGAGAAAGGAGGCTGCTCAGGACAGCCAGCGTTTTAGGAACTTACCCAGCGGCAAGACAACGGAGAGCGCAGTGCGGCCGCTGTGCTTGTCCTGGTTGGTCTCAGCAGCAACATCATTTCGAGCTGGAAGAGTGGAGAAGCCAGTTAGCTGCAGCAGAGGGAATGGCCACTTGGCTCCAGCCGAGACAGGATGGTTTGCCTACCCCAGGTGCTGCACAGGAATCCCACTGGTCACAACATCTGACAGAGCGACTGGCTGACTCTAGGCTCTTCTGCTGCACATTGCAGCAGCCTCCTTTTACAGGTGGGGAAACCGAGGCACAGAAGCCCAGTGACCTCAGGCAAGTTGGTGCCTAGGCAGGATTAGAACCCAGGAGTCCCAACTCCCATTCTCCCCCGGCATCTACTCTTGAGGCTACACTCCTCTCCCGGAATCGAAAACAGAAGCCAAGTGTCCTGACACCAAGAACACCCGGCTCTAACCATTAGACAACACTGCCCTCCTCGAGTTGGGAGCATAACCCAGGAGTCAGAACTCCCAGTCCCCTCTGCTCTAACCGCTAGACCGCATCGCTACCTATGGTTCTGGACAAGGGAGGATGTTGGGGGGGGAACAGAAAGGCATTCTTACCCTGCTGGGATAAAGTGACCATCTCTGACGTGGTGAGGTCGAGGCCATCCCCAGCATGGGTGCTCGGCACCCCAGCCGTGGCAGTCGGTGGCCTTGCTGTCTGCTTCAGGGCACTGGTCATGGTGAGCAGCCGGGCCAGAGGCGTGGTGCTGGCGGCAGCGGGGACTTCCGGATCTGGGAGGGGAAATTTAATACTTAGCGGAGGGGGGAAAGAGAGGTTTCTCTGTCCCTTTTACTGGCAGCCTAGAGAGGTCAAGTGACACCCAGCATCACACAGGGAAAGTCAACGACCACTCTGAGAATAGGACCCAGGAGTTCTGGCTCCCCGCTCCCTTGCTCTAACCACCAGGAAATACTCTCTCCCTCTCCAACAGGACCGGGCCATCTACAGAAAGCTCGGCACAGACACACTGGGAAAGCCAGCGAGCTGGCAGCTGGCCCCACAAGCGTTGGCCAATCCCCCATGTACCTTTGGAGCAGCTCCTCATGTCCACAGCGAGGTGCAGGCCATCGGGGCAGGCACAGGTGTACTTGGGCGAGTGGTGTGTGATCTGGGGGGCAGGGAGGCACAGGTACTCGCAGCCGCCATTCGGGAGAGGGTGGTTCTCGCACCAGTTGACGCCTGGGAGGGCACAGAGAGCATAGGCCTGAGCACTGAAAGCAATGGGGTGGGGCTCCGGGGACGGATGGAGGGGTTCTGCAAGGAGATCCCAACGCGGCAGCAGAGAGTCCCGCAGCCCACACACCCCGGTCCAACCGGATGAGCGCCTGCCGTACCTGCAGGCTGCCGCAGGTTGTGATACAGGACAATATCTTCCGGGGAAAACAAGTCTTCTGCCACCAGGGTGACATTGGTGCCCGTCAGGCGGTTGGCGCTGAAGATGGCTTCATTGAGGATATCCGTCCAGAACACTTTATCCTGAAGTGGGATTTGAGATGGAGAATCAAAAAAAAGACACCCCCCTTGTTAGCCACTGGTTCCTCCCGACATCCACCCACTGAAAAAACCCAACAGCATGTGCCAGTGACACAAGCAAATATTGAAAGATGCAGACAAACGCCTGGCCTCTGTATCCAAAGCAAGTTGCATCACTGATTTCTGCACGGTGCAAGGTCCAGGCAGTCCCAGACCTTCCTCCTCCAAGTGGGACAGTCGACCCCATGGATTGAATTGGGGTCGGAGAAGGGCTAGAGATTTAGTGACTGGTCAGCGGCCCAGATGAACGTCCCCGTTCGGAGAAGCCCCTACACACTTCAGCTGTAAGCTCCTGGGCCTGGCTTTTCCATTGTGTCTACACAGCCCCCAGCAGAAAGGGGCGGTGCAGACCGGATTGAAGCCTGTAATGCAGTGTCACCCACCAACACAATCTCAGTGCATCTACTGCAGGTGCCGGGATGGGGACAGACTTAACTCGGAGGGGAACGTTTTCCAAGAGCAACGAGCAATTCCTGGGTGTCCAACTTGAGATCCCTTAAAGTGGCTGGATTTTCAGGGGGCACGTGCTCAGTGGTCGCTGGGGGTCGGGGGACTGCACCACTTTCGAGGTGTCAAGTGGGTCAGTCACAAAGAGGCACCCACGTCATTAGCTGCCTTTGAAAGTGGGGAGCTCCATGACGCTGGGGGCAGGTCCCTTGATTTTGTGCCCGATACGTTTAAGTTTCCACCGTGGATTTCGCAAGGCGGATCCAAGACAGAGGAGCTTCGACCAAGACTCACCTCAAAGACGGTGACCGCGAAAGGGTGAGCCAGTCTCTCCTGGTCCTCGAGGATGGTTTTCCTGCTGCCCCCGTCGACGCCCACGCTGGAGATAGAGTGCAGCTTGGAGTCCACCCAGTAGAGGCGCTGGTTTACCAGATCTGAAATAGACCGGGGCTGGTGAAGGCTCCAGAGGCTCCAGGACAGCAGAGATCTCACAGGGAGCTGGAGCACTCAGCTAAGAGACCTTCTAGACAAGCCAGACTCCCCATTCAGCCAAGCCACGGAGAATCCAGCCATGTGAAAGGAACGCGTTACGCTCCAGTCTGTGCCAATGCTCCTCAAAGCTATGGGAGCAAAGAGCGGCCAGAGACTCCTGTGCTGAAACCTCCGTGTGGCCGAGAGGTAAAGGAACCCGATTTAAACGGGACACGTCACCGATCGAGTTGGGAGCCTCGATCTAGACCATTTCTGGCCTTCAGTAAGTGGCCTGGACGGATTTTCAGAAGCTCCCAAGAAACTCACTCCCCGAGCAGCTTAGTTTTGGGCTCCTAGACTTAAAGATCTTGGCCAATAAACCCCCCTGTGTGTTACTGATCCCTCCCCCCTCCCAGCTCGTTACACTGGAAAGAGCTTTAAGCAGCTTCTCTAGACTCTAGCCCCGATGGTTGTTCTTCCACCCATAGAAAGGTGGGGTTAAAAGGGGTCACTGCATCACGGTGCCCAGGCCAGTGAAACCACATTGGCCAGATCCCCTTTGGTTTGCGATCCGTTTCCACCTGGGCTCTCCTCAAGGGAAGGTTCCTTCAGTTCTGTGTGCGCCCCCTGGTGGGGAACAGTGGGACCCATGGACACCCCCGCATGTACCTAGAGTTATTCCATTCGGCCACTCGATGCCGTCTTGCACCAGGGGAAAGCTGTCCACGCCATTCAGCCCGCTCTTGGCAATCTTGGCAGAGCTCCCCCAGTCCGTCCAGTACATAAAGCTGCCAGGGGGGAGGCACAAGGAGATTAGAAAGCACTGCTCACCGGGGACCCGCCAAGCTAGCGCAACACAGGGGAGACAGCTCCGAGTCTGGCCACAGAGTTCAAGCCCATCTCCATTTGAATTCTCCTGTCAGGGCACCAGACGTCTTGTCTGTCTGTGTTGCTGAGGGATGCTCCGACTGCCCCTTCCCCTCCTCCCATTACACACGAGACGGCTTCAAGGCCACCTACCCATGGCTGGGGTCCACCACGATGGCACGTGGCTTGGAGCTGGGCTCCTCCATCAGGGTCTTTCTCTTGGTGCCCTCCCTGTTGGCCACAGAGACGGTGCCCAGCGCCGAGTCCGTCCAGTAGATGTTCCCGTGGACCCAGTCGACAGCGATGCCGTCGGGGGCTCGGAGGCCGGTGCTGATCACAACGGTGTGGTGGGTGGCGTTGTCAGCCTGGTCTAGCCGGGTGCTGCAGGGGAGAGGAGACGGGTTAGAGCCGGGCGGCTCAGACCCAGCGGCACTGGAAGAGCGGTACCAAGCACGTCCTCGCAGCGCCAATGAACTTCAAGGAACTGCCTCAGTTTCCGCCCGCGGAGGATCAAGGGCAAACTCTGGCACTGGTGAGAAGACGCCAGACCAACCGTCCTGAGGACCGACAGCCTCTAGGCTCAGGACGAGGGCAGCTTAGGGAGACGCGGGGCCAGCTTCCCCCCAGCCCCTCTCCCAGCATGCACCACCCCTCCCAGCCCAGGGCGGAGACCTCACAGGCATCTCTGCTGGGGCTCCCATGAAGGGGCTCGTGGTTTCACTATGTGGACCCCCCCTTTGCTGGGAATTGTGATTAGCTTCTTCGCTGGAGGCTCTATCAGCTGGGGTGGCTTTCGCACCCTGCTGGGTCGGGTTCCCCCTGCTCAGTGGGGTTCTGGGGAAGCGCTTGGCGCTAGCAGAGCCAGGCTGCCCCGGCGGAACCGGCTTTACCTGTAGATTTTCTTCTGAGACAGGTCAGACCAGTAGATTTTGCGCTGGGCAATTTCCAGGTCCAGGGCCACCACGTGTTTCAGGTGGGAGATGAGGCTGCCGTAGTCGCGGCGATCCAGCGTCATGCGCCTCACTTCATTGCGGTTGGTGAAGAACAGGTACGCGATGGTGCCTGGCGGGGCCGGGAAGGAAGAGAGGGGCCATGAGACAGGGCCAGCCAGCAGGCAGCCACCGGCAAGACGTGCCAGGGCCCTTCACGGACGGAAAGAGGGAACCGCCAGGCAGAGCTGGAAGTTCACAGTGACAGAGACAGTAACAACAAGACACCTGCTGTCGCCGTGGCGACAACTGTGGCCACAGCCCCCATCCCGCAGGGTTGTTTCCGCCTGACACCGCCAGGCGCTGGGCAACAGCCAATTGGTTTCTCATTAACCACTCGCAACAGTTTTCTTAAGCAAAATCCCACTCTCCGATTCCGCGAGAGTCACCTTATCTTAAGGCAGGGAAGCGTCTGAAAAGCAGGGACTGCCGAGATCCAGGCCTGGTAGGCCCGAAACAGCCTGGCATCATGGAGGGACTAGGAACCAGATGCTGCATTGCACTGGGATGCGATCCCCCTTTTTCCAAGAATACTGCGGCCTGGCCAAGACACAGGAGTGTAGATCAAACGAGGGATCCCCAAGAACCAGGAGTTGCTGACATACCGATGGCTTTGCAGGTTTTGGTAGTGAGGTCAAGCTGGTAGCCTTCATTACATTCACACTTGTAGCTTCCCTCCAGGTTCACGCAGATCTGGCTACATGTATCGGGGCTCAGACACTCGTCAATATCTGCAAACACCAAGAGGAAGCAGTTAAAAACCCCTCAAAACGCAAGAGACAGGATGTCCCAGCAGAGATTTTAAGAGAGAGAAATCAAGTTATTTTTTTTAAACTCTGGGGAGGCTGAGAGCCGCATGCGTTTGCTGTGTCCCAATCCCAGAGGAGCATTTTGTTTGGATACTGAAAAGGGGTCTGCCAAGGTAGACTGGGGAGTGGGCTTCAGGAAGGGAGCTACATTTACCACCGTAATAAAAACGGACTCGCCCCGATTTCAGGGCTAGGATGGCGGCCAGAGGTCGCCTTACTCATCAGCAGGGCCCTGTTCAAAGTCAGCTGCGTTACACTGAGCGAAGCCACCTGCACAGCAAGGCAGCCACATGTCTGTTCACACCAAGGAGACCTGCCTTTGCCCGGAATGTGGCCAGATCACACCCCACCAGTCAGACGGCACTTGCAGGCCGCGGTGCCGTTGGGAGCAGTGCCTGGACTCCGCGCATGCTGCTTAGAAGCAGACATTACCCCTCAAAGCCAAAGAAATCTCCCCCACGGCCAGAGAGAGGCAATTAAAAATACTGCTCCGGACTGGCCTCCCGCAGCTGGGAGTGGGTTTTAAAGCCGCATCCAGCAGTTGGCGGGAGGTTGACAGTGGTGGAGAACCTACCTTCACATTTCTTCTGGCCAACCAGCTGGTAGCCCTCAGGACACAGGCACTCGTAGCCAAGTTTGAGATCTTTGCATATGTGGGAGCAGCCGCCTTTGTTGTCCAGGCACTCGTTTGTATCTGGAAGGAGACCGACGCGGCGTGAGCTGAAAAGCTTTGCCCAGCATCGTCACCTAACCCGCCTGTCCCTCCAAGGCCATCGACACACCACGCTGGCCCCAAGCGGAGGCGTTTGTAAGCGCGACGCTCACCGCCCCCTTCTTGAAACCCACCCGAGAGTCCGCAGGATCCAACATGTCAACAGCAAAGGTGAGAGAACCAATTTCAAGAAACTTGGGATCCCAGCTAAACAGAGCCAGCTGGGCTCCCCGGAAAGGACGATGCCCTCGTCTGGCCAGCTGTGCATCTTCGAGCACGGCCAACGCGAGACCGAGCCAACTCTTACCACACTCCTTGATGGGCTCGTCGGACCAGTCCCTGCAGTCCCGCTGCCGGTTGCACACTTTGTCCAGAGGGATGCACTCCCCAGAGCGGCACTTAAACTTGTCAGGCCCTTCGCAGGCAGTCACTGGAAGGAAGGAAGGAGATTCTCTTGAGTTTCATGCTGGGCTTCTCTTGCAAGAGAGACGAGCACTGGACGGCTGCTCTTCCCCACTCAGTCAGAGCTAGAGAGGTCTGCCAGCAGAGCGCCTCACCTCCAGCACTGCAGAGAGGCCAGGGCTGGGGTGGTCAGTCTTCCCGCTCCTCCAGCTAGGTGCTTGTGATGGAGGAGGGACTGTCTGTGTGGGGAACGGGAAGGAGTAGGGACTGTCTGTGTGGGGAACGGGAAAGCAGGGGATGTCTGTAGGTGAGGGACAGGTGATCAGCCTGTAATCCGACCCCGGCAGGGGAGAGCTCCTGGGCGGAGGAGAGGGGGACAAAGGATTCGGCCGGTGGGAGAACAGGCAGGACAGTTTGGGTTTGGGGCTGTGG
>NC_133794.1:5213961-5217265 GCF_003597395.2 Chelonoidis abingdonii
TGTGTTCCTGTTGTCCAATAAACCTTCTGTTTTACTGGCTGGATAAGAGTCACTGTGGGGTCCAAGCAGAGGGGAGAAGGGCTGGAACCCCCAGACTCCGTGACAGTGCTCAGCACAGCATCTAACTCCACATGGAAGTCCCACAGTTTGGCTAATCAGTCATTGTCCTGGACCTGGCTGGGTACTCTGGGAGGTGCCAGGTTCCGACTGTCCTGACAGTGTATTGACTGCTTGGGAAGGGTGTTACTTGCCCTCAAAGTCTTTGTTTTAAATGTGTAAGTAAAAATAAATCCAGAGCTGAAATCAAACCCCATGATGCCACCTTGGCACAGGAAACAAGCGAGAAAGCGCAGATCTTCTTAGCAGAGGATCCCTTCCCAAAAGGTAGGATAAAGCTCCTTGACACCCCCCTGGTAATGGAGGGGTCTTCAAACTCTCACAGGTTTTATGTTCTTGGGGGAATTGACTGAGAATGGGAACTGTTAACTAACAATAGGGACATTAACAATGTTGCTAGCAGGCAGGCTGCTACATTTCTGCCTCCAGCCTGCCTCGTGCATAACAAAACCGGACCCTGCTATGCCAGCAGCTACAGTAGCAAGGGACAGGGACAGAGTCTGTCTGTCTGACTCTCTCATCAGCACACTTGTACACCCAGCCCCCAAGCTCTCTCCCCCGCCCGTGACGGTGGTCAGTCACGCAGGCAGGCACACCCAGCGCCCCTCTCCAGTCTCTGAGGCTGCTCCGGGCATGCTGGAATGGACATGCTGCCAGGGAAGAGGTGCGTGTCCCTGGCAGATATTTTTTTGTTTTTCTGCCCCTGCTTTCACTGCCAGCCTGGGAATCCAGCATCCTGTCTCGTAGAGCCAGACACACGCGTCTGCTCCAACAGACACCCAGGTCTGAACCACATGCCCCAAAACTGCAGGCTTAACTGAAAGCCACTTAAAAAGTGTTCTTGTCTTTAACACTCAGGTGCCCAATTCCCAAGGGGCTCTAAATCCCAAATAAATCCATTTTACCCCATAGAAAGCTTACACAGGATAAACTCAAATTGTTCACCCTCTATAACACTGATAGAGATGTGCACAGCCGTTTTCTCCCCACCCCACCCAGGTATTAATACATACTCTGGGTTAATTAAGAAGTGATTTTTTTAAATACAGAAAGTGGGATTTAAGTGGTTCCAAGCAGTTACAGACAGAAGTGAATTACCGAGCAAAATAAAACAAAACACAAGTGTAAGCCTGGTACACTAATAAAACTGAATACAGATGAAATCTCACCCTCAGAGATGTTCCAAGAAGCTTCTTTCACAGCCTAGACACCTTCCTAGTCTGGGCTCAATCCTTTCCCCCTAGTCCAGGCCTTGTTCCAGCTCAGGTGGTAGCTGGGGGATTCCTCGTGATGGCCTCCCCTTTGCTCTGTTCCACCCCCTTATATATCTTTTGCATAAGGCAGGAATCCTTTGTCCCTCTGTGGGTTCCCACCCCCTCCTTCTCAATGGAAAGACACCAGGTTAAAGATGGATTCCAGTTCAGGTGACATGATCACGTCACTGCAAGACTCCATTGCCCCCTTGCCAGCACACACATGATACAGGCAGTGAACAGAGCCATTCACAGTCAATTGTCCTGGTTAACGGGAGCCAGCAAGTTTCCAAACCACCATTAATGGCCCCCACTTTGCATAATCACAATAGGCTCCAAAGTTCTAATCCTCGTTTCAGATACACGAGTGGTACATTTAGACAAACAGAATGACCTCACGCAGTAGATTATAAGCTTTGTAATGATACCTTACAAGAGACCTTTTGCAAGAAGCATTTCCCAGTTACATTATAGTCACACTTGTCAGCATCCTGCCATCATATCAGAGTGCAATGTCCCAGGAGGCACTACCTGTGACTGCAGGAGCTTGTTCAGCTAGAGGTTCTGGCCAGAACGGGAACTATTGGTTTCAGAACAGCTTGGGAGAGCAGCCGTGACCCAGCTCAAGGCAGCAGGAGGCGCCCTGGGCTTGTCGAATGCCAGGTCACGTGGGTCTAATCAGCCGTGCCCACCCTGCGCCACTCACCGTTCTTGCAGCCAACCTCGTCGCTCAGGTCTTTGCAGTCATACTCCTGGTCGCACTGCCGGCTGCCGTGCACGCAGGCCCCGTCGTTGCACTGAAACTCGTCCGGGCGGCACGTGGGCTTCGCTGAGGGGACGGAGAGGAAGGCAGAGACTTGGGGACCCAGCTGCAAAGGCAGCCGGGCACGGAGTTTCCCGCTGCCCGGGGAAAGCCAACGCGGGTCTCTACCCACTCGTTCAAAAGGTTTTATTTAAATCTGACCCCAAAGAGCACACAGTGTCTCTGGGCTGGAGCCAACCCCAGTGGGGGCACGTGCCAGCTGAACGAGGGGCGCTCGCAGTGGTCGCTTGCTAGGAGGCAGGTGGGTGACTTGACTATCAGATCAGCCACTCCCAATTCATCCCCTGATCAGGGTCAGCCCAGGAGACAGCCAGGCAGGGACAGGGTCACTAACCTCTGTTTGCCAGAAGCTGGGAGTGGACCACACGATAATGGCCCTGTTCTGGTCACTGGGCTGGATGGACCTTTGGCCTGACCCCGTCTGGCCGTTCATAGGGCAAGGTCAGGTTTCCCCACCCCCACCATGCGTCAGCCAACATGCCTCAGCCTGGACGTGCCCACACCAAATCAGTATGTGGGGCGTCCCAGGCTTCTCCCAAGGCTGACCCACTAAAGCCAGTTGGGAGGGAGGGACTGGGCCAGTAGGAAGTTTCCCGGGAGCCACTGTCTGGCCACCAGCCAGCAACAGGCGTCAGGCCTTCCCTGTGTGGCTAGGGATCGGCAGCGCCCAACGTACCACAGTTCTCCTCGTCCGAGCGATCCCGGCAGTCCAGGCCCCCGTCGCAGCGCCACTGCGCGTGGATGCACTCCCCGGAGCCGCAGTGGAACTCCAGCGGCGAGCAGGGCCCGGGGGCAGGGGCCACCCGCCCACCGCAGTTCTGGGGCCACTCGTCGGAGCCGTCCGGGCAGTCAGGATCGTCATCGCAGGCCCAGAGCTTGGGGATGCAGAGGGAGCTGTTGCACTGGAACATGTTGGGGTTGCAGGTCGGGGCGGGGCAGTCAGCCTCATCGCTCCCGTCCTCGCAGTCGTGGTCCTCGTCGCAGACGAAGGCCAAGGAGACGCACTGCCCGTTGTGGCACTGGAACTGGTCGTCCATGCAGCTCTTCGGTGCTGGAGAGAGGGGCAAGGCAGGGGGGTGATCAGTGGCCCACGCTGGTGTGTGGGGTTGGG